>NC_052081.1:21217500-21517500 GCF_015852505.1 Tachyglossus aculeatus | reverse complement strand
GCAATTGTAGGAGGAAAAAAGCTAAGCAAATACGCAACCGTTAGTTTCAGATATCTATGTGGGTCTGAACATATGTGCCTCACTGAGAAAGTGTAGCACCTAGGTAGCAGAATTAGGTGATGGCATTAAGTCCTATATAGTCAAAATTCTTCGGTGGCATGTAGTGTAGGCTCCTGCCTATGGGCTCATACATAACTTGAATTTTCTTCAAAATTATTGTCAGACCCTAGTACTATTCTTTCAAATACAAAGTATAATTGTATGTATGTAATATAAAAAGTATAATTGTATGTATAAGGGCCTCAATAGCCCAGTCACCTGCAAAAACGGCTTCTGAAACACTGTCTTCCAAACTGTTGAAGCTGGGGCGGTGTCCAAGAGAAGCAGACATGCATTCTGTCTCCATAGTCCAGATCTTTTGATGTTGGATTAACTGAGATAGGACGTAGCCTAAGGATCTTGGTAAATTTCTCCGAACAGCCTCATTTATTTAGCAATTGCCAGAATCCTGGTCTGTTGATGAGGTCAAATGCTTTTTTCAGGTCAGCGAACACAGTCTTGGGGACGCCTTCAGCACTTTTCCTGTTTCTGTCATGCTACAAAGATCATATCTGCTCTGCTGGGTTTTGATCTGAAGCCACATTGTGATCAAGCAGCTAACTATGTAGTGCATGGTTGATTATCTCCTTCAGTAGTATGTGCTGAAGGATTCTGGCTAGGATCTCGAATGCAATATTAAGCAATGAGATTCACCAATACACGGCTCTCTCCTTTCTTCTTGAAACTGTGGTTATGATGGCATTTTTGAAATTGTGTGGCATTGTCCCTGTTTTAAGATACTGAGAAAAGTTCATGCAGGCACCTGAGGATTAGATCTACTGGTTGATGTCCATGGAGAAGCAGCGTGGCTCCGAGGAAGGAGCACAGGCTTGGGAGTCAAAGGTCATGGGTTCTAATCCCAGCTCTGCCACTTGTCAGCTGTGTGATTTGGGGAAAGTCACTTAACTTCTCTGTGCCTCAGTTCCCTCATCTGGAAAATGGGGATTAAGACTGTGAACCCCATGTGGGACAACCTGATTACCTTATATCCCCCCAGTGCTTAGAACAGTGCTTGGCACATAGTACGTGCTTAACAAATGTCATTATTATTATTATTATTACAGGAATACATCAGATCTGGATGCTTTTATTTGACTTTGGATAGCTTTGATTCATCCGCTCGCCCTCTGCTGTATCCAGTCTTTTCTCCACTGGATTGTGGACCTATTCACCATGTCCCAGACTCTCTCACCCCTGCTGAATTCTCTGCCAAACCCTCCCATCCCTTGGTTCTAAAAACTTCACCTCAACTCTGCCACCCACAACAAAATCAACTCTTCTTCCTGCCTGTCCCACTGTCCTTCTCATACCTCCAACCCCCAGTCCCGGATCTCAGAAGATGAGCCTGGGTGTCAGGGGACCTCGATTCTCATCCCAGCTCTGCCACCTGTGTGACCTTGGGCAAAGCATTTAACTTCTCTGTGCCTCAGTTACCTCATCTACAAAATGGGGATAAAATATACCTGTTCTCCCTCCAAGACTGTACACCTCATATGGCACTGGGACTGTGCCTGATCTGCTTATATTTTATCAACCCCCAGTTCTTAGTACAGTGCTTGGCACAGAGCAATTGCTTAACAAATACTACAATTCATAGTAGTAATAGTAGTAGTAATAGGAATCATGATATTTAAACTATAAGCTCTTCAGTGATTAGGATTATATTTTAGTCCTCTTCTTTATGTCTCCAACTACTTAGCTAAATGCTTTGCACATAGTAGGCAATTACTGTTGATGAAGTAATGTTGATGATGTTGATAGATGGACAAAGTAAAAAATCAAACAAAAAAATCCCACAGGTTGTTTCATAGATTGAAAGTTTAGCAAGCTGAGCCAAATGCACCCAAAATGTCAGGTAGTTCCATCAGCATCACCTACAAGTCATTTTCAAATTTAAGCAAGTTAGTATCACCTAATATCAGGCCTTGGAATTCAGGTATACCTCGGGTTACAGCTATCCAATGATCCATACCACCTGTGAATCCAGCCAGTAGCTTCTGATATCTGGCTCCAGGTTATAACTACTCAGTGATGAATTCAACCCAGGGTTATTGGATGCCTTACTGCTTGAAAAAGGTCCTCCACCCTAACATTCCAACCTATCAATCAATTGTATTTATTGAGCGCTTACTGTATGCAGAGCACTGTACTAAGCGCTTGGGAAGTACAAGTTGGCAACATATAGAGACAGTCCCTACCCAACAGTGGGCTCACAGTCTAAAAGCACTCCTAAACCCTAAACTCCTAAGTAAAACCTAATACTACAGGTAAGTAAATTCCTCCATGCTTCAAAGTTCTGCCCGCAGTTTCTGTCTGTTTCGAAAGATGAAGAAGAAACCCCTGAGATGATAATCAGAGAAACGTTGAACTGAGGAGGAAACTGTGATGATCAGTATAAAGTTCTCATGAACTCATGAAGTCATGTCAGGAGTCATGAAGCCCCTCATTTACTCTTGGCTGTGCCTCCCAAATGGAAAACTTACTATTACAAAGAGCCAAAGGTTTAATCAATCAATGCTATTTATTGAATACCTTCTGTGTGTAGAGCTATGTACTAAGTACTTAGGAGAATGCAATAAAAAAGTTGGTAGGGACATTTCCTTCCCTGAAGGAGCTTACACTCTAGAGGGGGTGATAAACATTAAAATAAATTATGGACATGTATAGAAGTGCTGTGGAACTGGGGGTGGGATGGATATCAAAAGCTTAAAGGGTACAGAGCCAAGTGCATATGCTTCACAGAAGGGAAGCCTATGTTGCCCTCTCAAAGGTCAAAAATGACCTCCTTCTTGCCAAATCCAATGGCTCCTATTCTATCCTAATCCTCCTCGATCTCTCAGCTGCCTTTGACACTGTGGACCATCCCCTTCTCCTCAACATGCTATTCAACCTTGGTTTCACAGACTCCATCCTCTCCTGGTTCTCCTCTTATCTCTCTGGCCATTCATTCTCAGTCTCCTTCGTGTGCTCCTCCTCCCCCTCCCATCCCCTTACTGTAAGGGTTCCTCAAGGGTCAGTTCTTGGTCCCCGTCTGTTCTCCATCTATACTCACTCCCTTGATGACCTCATTCACTTCCACAGCTTCAACTATCATCTCTGTGCTGATGACACCCAAATCTACATCTCCTCCCCTGTTCTCTCTCCCTCCCTCCAGGCTCATATCTCCTCCTGCCTTCAGGACATTTCCATGTGGATGTCTGCCTGCCATCTAAAACTCAACATGTCTCAACATGACTGAATGCCTTATCTTCCTTCCCAAACCCTGTCCACTCCCTGACTTTCCCATCACAGTGGACGACACTACCATCCTTCCCATCTCACAAGCCCACAACCTTGGTGTCATCCTTGACTCTGCTCTCTCATTCACCCTGCACATCCAATCTGTCACCAAAACCTGCCGGTCTCACCTCCACAACATCATCAAGATCCTCCCTTTCCTCTCCATCCAAACCGCCACCTTGCTGGTTCAATCTCTCATCCTATCCTGACTGGATTACTGCATCAGCCTCCTTTCTGATCTCCCATCCTCCTGTCTCTCCCCGCTTCAGTCTACACTTCACTCTGCTGCCCGGATTATCTTTCTACAGAAATGTTCTGGGCATGTCACTCCCCTCCTCAAAAATCTCCAGTGGCTGCCTATCAACGTTCAAATCAAGCAAAAACTCCTCACTCTCTGCTTCAAAGCTCTCCATCACCTCACCCCCTCCTACCTCAACTCCCTTCTCCCCTTCTACAGCCCAGCCCGCACACTCCACTCCTCTGCCACTGACCTCCTTACTGTGCCTCATTCTCGCCTGTCCCGCCATCCACCCCTGACCTACATCTTACCTCTGGCCTGGAATGGCCTCCCTCTGCCCATCCGCCAAGCTAGCTCTCTTCCTCCCTTCAAAGGCCTACTGAGAGCTCAGCTCCTCCAGGAGGCCTTCCCAGATTGAGCCCTCCTTTTCCTCTCCTCCTCCTCCCCTCCCCATCACCCCCTCCCTCCCTCTGCCCTACCCCCTTCCCCTCCCCACAGCACTTGTGTATATTTGTACATATTTATTACTCTATTTATTTTAGTAAAGATGTGTATATAGCTATAATTCTATTTGTTCTGATGGTATTGACATCTGTCTACTTGTTTTGTTTTGTTGTCTGTCTCCCCCTTCTAGACTGTGAGCCCGTTGTTGGTAGGGACCATCTCTATATGTTGCTGATTTTTACTTCCCAAGTGCTTAGTACAGTACTCTGCACACAGTAAGCGCTCAATAAACATGAATGAATGAATAAATGAATGAAAAGAGTAGGGGAAATGAGGGCTTAAATCAGGGAAGGCTTAAAGAGATGATATGATTTTAATGAGGCTTTGAAGGTGGGAAGCATAGCAGTCTGTTGTACAGGAAAGGAAGCAGCATAGCCTAGTGGATAGAGCACAGCCCTGGGAGTCAGAAGGAAATGAGTTCTAATCCCGGCTCCTCCACTTGTTCTCTGTGTGACCTTTGGGCAAGTCACTTAACTTCTCTTTGCCCCTCTTACCTCATCTGTAATATGGGGACTAAGACTGTGGGCCCCACGTGGGACATGGACTGTACCCAACCGGATTACCCTGTATCTTCCCCAGCACTTAGTACAGCGCCTGGCACATGGTAAGCATTTAACAAATATAATTTTAAAAAAAAAGAAGAGAAGGGAGTTTCTGTCCAGAGGGTGGATATGGGCAAGGGATCAATGCTGACAGTTGAGATCGAAGTGTAATGAGTAAGTTGGCATTAGGGGAGCAACTAGTGCAGGCTGGTTTGTAGTAAATAATCTGATAGGTAAAGTTAGAAGAGCAGAGCTGATTGAATGCTTTAAAGTCTATGGCAAGGAATTCACGTCGAGGTGGACGGACAACCACTGGAAGTTCTTCAGGAGTGGAGAAGTGTGGATTGTTTTTTTTTGGAAAAATGATCTGGACAGCAGAATGAAGTGAACAGACATGAGGGAGGATAGTCAGGGAGGAGTCTAATGCAGTAATCAAGGCAGGATATGATAAGTGCTTGGATCAGTGTAAGTAGCAGGATGGCATAGTGGATAGAGCACGGGCCCGGGAATCAGAGGTCCTGAGTTCTAATCCTGGCTCTGCCACTTGTCTGCTGTGTGACCTTGGGCAAGTCACTTCTCTGTGCCTCAGTTACCTCATCTGTAAATAATAATAATAATGATGGTGTTTGTTAAGTGCTTATGTGTCAAGCACTGTTCTAAGCACTGCGGTAGATACAAGGCCATCAGATGATCGGAATCACATGGGGCTCGCAGTCTCAATCCCCATTTTACAAATGAGATCACTGAGGCCAAAGAAGTGAAGTGACTTTCCCAAGGTCACACAGCAGATAAGTGGCCGGGCCGGGGTTGGAACACATTACTTCTGACTCCCAAGCCCGTGCTGCTTCCCAAATGGGGATGTAAATGTAAATGTAAAATGTAAATTCCCAAATGTAAAATGGGGAGACTGTGAGCCCCACGTGGGATGGGGACTGCGTCCAACTCGATTTCGTTGTATCCACCCCAGCGCTTAGTACAGGGCCTCGCACATAGTAAATGCTTAACAAATACCATTGTTATTATTATTTATTATTTCTATGGGAGGAAAGGGTAGATTTTAGTGATACCGTAAAGGTTGAACAAACAGGATTTGGTGACAGATTGAACATGTGGGTTGTATGGAGGAGTTGAGCTAAGGACAATGCCAAGGTTACGGGCTTGTGAGACAGGGAGTATAGTGATGTTGTCATTAGTGAAGACAGGGGGAAGACAGGGAAGATTTGGATAAGGCTTACTGTCTGGAACAAAGCCCATCAGAGAAGGGATTAAGGAAAAACAGGAGGGATCTTGCTAATTGGAAAAGTAGAGCCATTTCAAGTTAGTTAGGACCAACTCTTCCTGGAGAGAGAATGCAGAAGATAAGAACAGACTTTCACTTTTCTTCATGGCAAAATACTTGGACTGGAAGTGAGACTTACCTCAGCAGGGTGAGCTAGGGGCTCCACTTTGAAGGGCTATAAGTGGTGAGGAAAATTGGAACTCAGATATCTGCCAATTAAGAATAGCCTAATTGCAGGGATGTAAGAAGTTTGGGCACCGACTTCTCTAGGAAAAGTTCTAGCTTTAAGGAAAGATGTTTTGAAGCTGAAATTGGATTAGATATTAATTGGTCAAATAGGGTTAGTGTTTGTGGGTGATTTCTATGCTGAAATCAGAGGGCTATTTAGATCACATATATATATATATATATTATATATATATATATTGCTCAAGTGCTTAGTACAGTGCTCTGCACACAGTAAGCACTCAATAAATACAATTGAATGAATGAATATTGCTGAAGAGCAACAGCTTCCCTTGATGATAACAATGGGAGCAAATTCTCTTTGAGCTCCCAGTGACCAGCTATCTTGACTGGCTAGAGTATTAATAATAATGGCATTTGTTAAGCACTTACTATGTGCCAAGCAACTGTTCTAGGTAACAAGGTTGGACACAGTTCCTGTCACACACTGGGCTCACAGTCTTAATCCTCATTTAACAGATGAGGTAACTGAGGCACAGAGAAGTAAAGTGACTTGCCCAAGGTCACACAATAGACAAGTGTCAGAGCTGGGATTAGAACCCACTTTCTCCCAAACCCATGTTCTTGCCACTAGGCCATGCTGCTTCCCATATATTGCTATCTTCTAACTGATTGAAAGATGGTTATGATCCATCGCCTCCAGGGCCTGGGAGAGAAGAGTGTGTGTATTTGGGGGTAGCGGGTGGGGGAAGGAGAAGGAGAAAGATAGAGAAAGAGAGAGAGAGAGAGAGAGAGAACTTCAAAGACAAGCAACTGTAATAATAATAATAACGATGATAGCATTTATTAAGCACTTACTATGTGCAGAGCACTGTTCTAAGTACTGGGAGGTTACAAGGTGATCAAGTTGTCCCATGGGGGGCTCACAGTCTTCATCCCCATTTTACAGATGAGGTAACTGAGGCTCAGAGAAGTTAAGTGACTTGCCCAAGGTCACACAGCAGACATGTAGCAGAGCAGGGATTCAAACCCATGACCTCTGACTCCAAAACCCGAGCTCTTTCCACTGAGCCACGCCGCTTCTCTAACTGTACGGCAGAGAGGGGCATGGGAGCAGATTCTCTTTGAGCTCCCAGTGACCAGCCATCTTGACTAGCTAGAGTATTAATAATAATAATAATAATTGTGGTATTTGTTAAATGCTTAATATGTGCCAACCATAGTGCTAAGCACTGGGGTAGATACAAGCAAATCAGGTTGGACACAGCCCCTCATCCACATGGGGATCCGTCTTAATCCCCATTTTACATATAAGGTAACTGAGGCACAGAGAAGTGAAGTGACTTGGCCAAGATCACACAGCAGACAAGTGGCAGAGCTGGGATTTGAACCCAAGTCCTTCTGACACCCAGATCCATGCTTTATCTACTGGGCCATGCTACTTCGCATAGTGGATGCCGGACGATTCCCATACCCTGAGGAGTCAATCTGAAAGCCATGGGAGAGTGATGGAAATTTAAGGGATGAATTTGGGGAGTTACTCTTGTGTGATTCCTTCAATATCAACTCTAACCTCAGATTGCAAAATATTGAAGGCTTTAGTACCCCGGGGACACCTCTAGGCATCCAAGCCCTCTTTTGAATATCTCCAGGAGTTATTTGGGCTAGAAAAAAATCCTGGAAGGATCCTCAAACCTTCACGGGGCCTTCATTTTGAAATGGATGATGCTGACGTTTGTGCATCTCATGTGACCAAAGAGGATCTGATTAAATTAGACAATCCAATTCATCATGGCAAGATATCAGGACACATGAAGAAAATGGCAAAGGTCTCCATCCCTAGCCAAATCTCAGGTTTTTGAAGGAATCCACCTTAATTATTTATTTTATTTGTTTGTTTATTTATTTATTTATTTATTTGTACATATTTATTCTATTTATTTTATTTTGTTAATATGTTTTGTTTTGTTCTCTGTCTTCCCTCTTCTAGACTGTGAGCTCACTGTTGGGTAGGGACCGTCTCTATATATTGCCAACTTGTACTTCCCAAGCGCTTAGTACGGTGCACTGCACACAGTAAGCGCTCAATAAATACGATTGAATGAATTGAATGAATGAATGTTCAGAAAGGCCCAGTTCTGTCATAATGCATTTTTTAACGGTATTTGTTAAGTGCTTACTATGTTCTAGGCACTAGGGTAGATACAAGCTAATCAGGTTGGACACGGTCCATGACCCACATGGAGCTCAAAATCTTAAACCCCATTTTACAGAGGAGAGACTGAGGAACGGAGAACTTAAGTGAGTTGCCTAAGGTCACCCAGCAGACAAGTGGCACTGATTCCCAGGCCCACGGTCTTTCTATTAGGCCACACTGCTTCTCTATATATGCTGCTTTACTGGGCATATTTTGGCTAGCATGCAATTAGGGAATTAGGGAATGTTCTTCTAACATCATGAGACTGTTTTGGCTAATATGCCACATTATTCAAGAAACTGCTTGGCTCATGCTCGGAAGTTCTTAGAGGTGTTTAGAAGGAGTTAGCTTGCTACAAGTTGCTTTATGAAGAAAATTAATTGCTTGTTCCCCCTCCTCTTTAGATGTGAGTCCCATGAGGGACAGAAACTGTGCCTGAGCTGATTTTCTTGTATCAACCCCAGTGCTTGGTACAGATGCTATAATTATCATTGTTATTATTATTATTATTATTCCACCTAAATTGGATAAATCTTCCAATTTATCCAATTTATCCAATAATCTTCCAATTAGTAGAATGGGCAAGCCTTCTACTACCCCTGCAAAGACTCATAATCATATTCGACACATAGAAAGTGCTTAACGGATACCATGAATACGAAACAAAACAAAACTTCATATTTATTTTATTGTGAAACTGCACACTGAATTACTTTAACAAAGATTAAGCATTAGCTTAGTGATGCTAATCCATCTTTTGTCCTAATATTGATGACATTTATGAGCATCTACTCAATACAATCCACTGTACTAAACCCTTAGGAAAGTGCAAAAGAAGCATTAATAATTATCAATCAGTAGTAGTAGTAATTAATAGTAGTAATAGCATCAATTAAGCACTTACTGTGTGCAAAGCATTGGAATAAATGCTGGGAAAACATACCCACGTAAGAATTAGACATGGTCCCTGGCCCTCAAGGTATCTGTAGTCTAAGAAAGTCTTTTAGACTGTGAGCCCACTGTTGGGTAGGGACTGTCTCTATTTGTTGCCAACTTGTACTTCCCAAGCGCTTAGTACAGTGCTCTGCACACAGTAAGCGCTCAATAAGTATGATTGATTGATTGATTGACTGAAAGCAGCATCCTAGTATGGACTAAAGCTGGAGAGGGTAGAGACAGAGCAACAAGGAGGATAGCCTAGCGGAAAGAGAACAAGCAAACTGGGTTCAAATCCCAGCTCTACCACTTGCCTGCAGCGTGACTCTGGGCAAATCACTTATTTTCTCTGTGCCTCAGTTTTCTCATCCATAAAATGGGAAGCCAATCTCCGTTCTCCCTCCTCCTTAAGTGGGACAGATTGTGTCCGACCTGATTACTTGTATCTAGCCCCAGCGCTTAGTACTGTGCTTTGCTCACGGGAAACGCTCGATAAATACGATTGAATGAAAAGGTTTGATAAATGCCACAGTTATTATTATTACGTCGGAGTGGAGATGAAGGGGCAAAGCTAGAAAATGTTTTGGAGGAAAACCCAGCAAGATTTTCCAGTTGATTGGATGCGAAAGTTGAATGACAGGGAGAAGTTGAGGTCATCAGCATCAGTGATAGAGAACATTTACTGATGGAAATGGCAAAGGTGGGAGGAAAAGAGCCTTAGGCAGGAAGATGAGAGGTTCAATTTGGGGAAATGTTAAGTTGGAAGTGGCACATCCATCCAAGTGAAAATGTTCCAGAGGCGGGAAGAGATGTGGTATTGTGGGTTGGAATCGGGGTCTGGGAAGCAGCCTGGCCTAGTGGCTGGACCACGAGCCTGGACACAGAATCACCTGGGTTCTAACCCCAGTTCTGGTACTCGGCTGCTGTGTGACCTTGGGCAAATCACTGACCTCCTCTGTGCCTCTGAACACAGCACAAGCTCAATAAATAGTATTGATTGATAGATTAAATTGAAACCTCTAGGCTTGAAGTCAACTTTTTTTTTTTGATCCTGAATGATCCATTTTGGTCCTCTGTACAATCCAAATTCACTGGACAATTAGCAGACAACGAATATGAGATAACTGACAATTGGCATGAGAAGCAGTGCGGTCTAGTGGAAAGAACATGGGTTTGGGAATCAGAGAACCTAGGTTCTGGTCCTGGATCTGCCATTTGTGCATTGTGTGACATCAGGAGGAACTTAACTCCTCTGTGCCTCAGTTTCCTCACTTGTAAATGGCGACTCAATAGCTGTTCCTCCTCCTACTTAGACTGGGAATCCATTGTGGGTCCGGGACTGTGTCTGCACTGACTATCCGGTGTCTGCCTCAGCACTTACCACAGTGTTTGGCACATATTAAGGGCTCAACAAATGTCACTATTTTTTTAGTACCCTAGACCTTGGGGAGGTCATTTAATTTCTCTGTGCTTCTCCCTCCCCAATGGACTGTGACAAATCTGTTTATTGTGTGCCTACCTCAGTTCTTAATGTGGTACTTGACACATAATAAGTGCTTAACTAATGCCAATGACTATATAGCATTGTATATGGGTATACATGGATTGTGGGTAACATTCCAACCCACAATACCACATCTCTTCCTGCCTCTGGAACATTTTCACTTGGATGGATGTGCCACTTCCAACTTAACATTTCCCCAAATTGAACTATATAGCACCTTCATGCTTTTACGTGGGACAAGAATAATTGCAAAAAGGGAAGAGCTAGAAGATGGGGCAGGGCCAAAAAGGGAAAAAAAGGTGTAAAAGGATGGGGAGAAGAGAAACCAAAGGAAAGGGAGAAAAAAAGGGGAAGGGATAAGGAGGAAAAGAAATAGGGAAAAAAGGAAAGAAGCAGGGGGAGTGGGATGAAGTGATGAGGGGCAGAAGTCACCTGCCGCTGCCAACTCTCCGTCAACCACTCTGCTTCCCGTGGGGCTCCGGCAGAGCAGTCCTGGCAGAGACAGGCTCAGGATGGACCAAGAGGGATAGGGCTACCCTTCCACTTCTCAGTTCAAAGCCATGGCAGCAGGACTGGCCCCATGTGGCTTGGACCATTCCGGGGGTTTTTTCTCCGCCGGAGCAGCAGGGGAAGTGGCAGCAGCCACAACGTGGCGAGGGATGGGGCTGCCCAGGGCTACCACCAGTATTCTCCACAACCAGTGATCAAGTCATAAGCCCAGGATCGGCAGTGGCAGCAGCCCTGAATGAATGGGAATTTCTGGCATGTCTAGAGCCAGGTGGTCTGGATGCATTGGAAACGCGTATTCCAACACAGCCATGACCAGGGTGAGACGATGGCGGTGGCGGTTGCAGTCACAGTAGAGTTGCCAGCGAGGGTCACGGTTCTACAGGTGGTGATGGTGGTCACTGTAGTAGTGGTGGTGGCAGCACAAGCACTTAGTACAGTGCTCTGCACACAGTGAGTGCTCAATAAATACGACTGAATGAATGAATTCCCGGTGATGGTGGTGGTGGCGGCGGCGGCAATCACAAGGGTGTTGGCAGCCACTGTCACCAACCGTCTCCAGCATTTTAATCCTATAAGGTCGTCAGGGCCTAAAAAGAGAGCACTGGAGGCAAAAAAAGGAGAAATTTGCTTCACGCAAACCATCTCCAATAGAAAGTGCTTAACGAATACCATTAAAACAAAACAAAACTTCAAATTTATTTTATTGTGAAATTGCACATTGAATTACTTTAACAAAGATTAAGCATTAGCTTAGTGATGCTAATCCATCTTTTGTCCTAATATTGATGACATTTATTCATTCATTCATTCAATCATATTTCTTGAGCGCTTAATGTGTGTAGAGCACTGTACTAAGCGCTTGGGAAGTACAAGTTGGCAACATATAGAGACGGTCCCTACCCAACAGTGGGCTCACAGTCTAGTGGGCTCACGCTTCTCTGTTTAAGGTCTTCAAGGCCAGAAAATAGAATGTTTGAGGTGATAAGGGAGTATATTTGCTTCATGCAAACCACCTCCTCCTTTTATTTCTCTACCTAAGGTCTTCAAGGCCAGAAAAGAGAATATTTGAGGTGAAAAAGGAGCAACTTGCTTCACGTAAATAACCTCCAGCTTTTATTTCTCTCCCTCTGGTCTTCAGGGCCATCAAAAATTGATTATATGAGGTAAATTTCCCCTTTCTAGACAGTGAGCCCGTTGTTGGGTAGGGACCATCTCTATATGTTCCCGACTTGTACTTCCCAAGCGCTTAGTACAGTGCTGTGCACACAGTGGTGGTGGCGGTGGTCACAGTAGTGTTCCTGGTGATGGTAGTGGTGGAGGTGAATTAAATTTTCATAGGAAAATGGATTTTTCCTCTGTGCAGTGTTCTGATGCTGCTGTAAGCTCTTTGAGGGTAGGGATAGTGCCGACTAAATTCACTTTTTTATGTATTTGTTAAGCACTTAGTATGTGCCTGGCACTGTATTAAGCGCTAGGATAGATACAAGTTCATTCATTCATTCAATCGTATTTTTGAGCACTTATTCTGTGCAAAGCACTGTACTAAGTGCTTGAGAGAGTACAATATAACAACAGATATATTCTTGCCCACAACCAGCTCACAGTCTAAAGGGGGAGACAGAATTAATATAAATAAATAAGTAAATTACAGATATATACATCTGTGCTGTGGGGATGGGAGGGAGGATGAATGAAGAAGCAAGTGAGAGCAGTGCAGAAGGGAGTAGGAGAAGAGGAGAGGAGAGAAGAGGAGAGGAGAGAAGAGGAGAGGAGAGAAGAGGAGAGTGCTCTATCCACTAGGTCATAATAATAATAATGATGGTATTTGTTGAGCACTTACTATGTGCAAAACACTGTTCTAAGCACTGGGGAGGTTACAAGGTGATCAGGTTGTCCCGGGGGGGGGTCACAGTTTTAATCCCCATTTTACAGATGAGGTAACTGAGGCACAGAGAAGTTAAGTGACTTGCCCAAAGTCACACAGCTGACAGTTGGCAGAGCCGGGATTTGAACCCATGACCTCTGATTCCAAAGCCTGTGTTCTTTCCACTGAGCCATTCTGCATGCAACTACTTCATTATACTCTCAATCAATTTATCAATAGAATTTATTGAGTACTTTCTGTGTGCAGAGACTGTACTTGGGAGAGTACAAGAAGAGTTCTTGGCACATAGTAAGTGTTTAACAAATACCATCATTATCATTATACAACACAACAGAGCTCTCCCAAGTGCTTAGTACATTGCTCTACACCAAGTAAATACTCAGTGAATTAGATTGATTGATTGAGCGGTGGCTATGACCAAACTAGCTGTGGCCTGGAGTGCACGGCCTGGGTTGTGTCACATTCTGCCATGACCGCCATCACTAGTGCCACACTATGCAATCCAATGCCCCTGTTCAAGTGTTCTCCTGGGCATATCTATTCTATTTATTTTATTTTGTTAATACGTTTGGTTTTCTTCTCTGTCTCCCCCTTCTAGACTGTGAGCCCACTGTTGGGTAGGGACTGTCTCTATTTGTTGCCAACTTGTACTTCCCAAGCGCTTAGTACCGTGCTCTGCACACAGTAAGCGCTCAATAAATATGAATCTATAAATATGATTGATTGATTGACACTTACTCCTTCCCAGGTCAGTCCAGCTCTGTTATTTTTTCACATCCCTCTAGCCTGTGCAGGAGTCACAGAGAGTCACTCAGCCCCCTGTATCCTTTATCTTGTACCTTCTATCTCTCTCTCTAGACTGGACGCTTGCTGTGGACAGGGATATGTCTACCAACTTTGTTACACTGTATTTTCTCCAGGACTTAGTATGGTGTTCTGCACACAGTAAGCACCCAGTAAACACGATCAATCGGTTGATTGATTGGAGAACAAGCCATTACAAGTGCAAAGTCTTGTCCAGTTCACATAAACCAATACATCCACTGTAAAATGTGCAGAGATATTCTGGGTTTGCCATTGCTGCAAGATTTTTAAATGATTCACTTTTCTGATAGTTCAATGAATGAATTGCGAAGAAACATGCAGCTGGTAGTTGCTGTGTTTGTTGAGCGCTTATCTACGTGTCAAGCACTGTCAAGTAAATATAAGATAACAAGGTTTCTGTTCCACACGGAGCTCATAGTCAGAGGAGATGGTAGACAAGAAGGTGGGGGAGGACAAGGAGGAGAAGGAAGTGGAGAAGGAGGAACATGAAATGGAGGAGAGGAGGAAAAGTAGGAGGAAGAGGAGGAGAAGAGGGAGAGGGGGAAGAAAAGGAGGAGGAAGAGGTGTAATCATAGATAAGGTACTTATTGAGGTCCAACTCACTACAATGTGCTGTACTAAGTCCTGGGGAAGGTATAACAAAATATGTTCTCTGGCCACAGGGAGCTTACACACTAACAGGGGAGAGACATAGAAATATATACAAATAGGATAAGCAGAATAAATAGACTGCAAAATACCATCTAAACATAAGGGCTGAGAGAGGATATAAAACATAAATATGTAATAGCTAGACGTGGCTAAGGGGTTAGTTAATATGACTTGGGGAATTAGAAATTGATCAGGGAAGGCTTGTAAGAGTGGGTGGAGTTTTAGGAGGGCTTTGAAGGTTGGAAGAGTGCTAGTCTTTGGACTGCGGAGACAAGGGACTTTCAGGTCAGTGGAATATTTATTTTCCTAGTAATGATATTTGTTAGAACTTACTTTGTGTCAAACACTGAAATAGGTACAAAATAATCAGGGCTGACACAGTTCCTGTCCCTCATCAGTTTCACAGGCTCTAAGTAGGAGGGAGAGTGGGTATTGAATCCCCATTTTACAGATGTGGAAACTGAGGGATAGAGACATTAAGCGACTCCTTCAAGGTCACACAGCAGTGAGTGGCAGAGCCGGGACTAGAGCCCAGGTCCTCTGATTCCCAGGCCTGGACTCCTGCCCTAGGCCCACGCTACTTCCATAGCACACCCCAAATATCCGAAAGGGTCCTATCAGCTATGGTGATCACTGGATGGCTGCCTGATCTGATCTGTCCTAAGTCTACGTTAAAGTTAGTTGTCAAAGCCTTTGATGAGTTTACATAATAATAATAATAATAATAATGGCACTTGTTAAGCACTTACTATGTGCAAAGCACTGTTCTAAGTGCTGGGGGGGGATACTAGGTGATCAGGTTAATCCCCATTTTACAGATGAGGTAACCGAGGCGCAGAGAAGTTAAGTGACTTGCCCAAAGTCACACAGCCGACAAGCGGCAGAGCCGGGATTAGAACCCATGACCTCTGATTCCCAAAGCCGGGCTCTTGCCTTTGAGCCACGCTGCTTCTCTAAAGCAAAGAGACACTTAAGGACTTCTTCAATGCTCTAAAATTTAGATTTCATTTTGCCTTTGCAATGGATCCAAAGAGCCTATCATCAGATAATTCTGTTATTATAGGATCATTTTAAATGCCAATACTGAGAGGTGGGGTCTGGATGAATTTGATTTTTTGTGTGAATCCTTTTAAAAGAGAAAAATCTCATTTAAATTGTAAATTTTGCACAGGTGGTGTCGGGTAAGAATAGCAGTATAGCAATAAAACCTGAAAGTGCAATGCACTTTCTGACTATAACAAGGTTTTCTATTTGTCGGTTTAATCCTCCAGAACTCCGTCGTTTTCCATTCGGTCCTTTACATCATCTTTAGCTAATCCATCAAACATTTTAGACAGCCCAACCAATTTTCAAATTGCTCAGGACTTTGCCACAAGCATCATATGCTGTTAATAAGATTTTCATTTGGAAGGATGCCATGCCGTCCATGTTTCTATTGTATATAAATACGAAGATTTAATGGCTTCAGGTTTTGTTTAATGTTAACGTCAACTCTAAAAAAAGAAGGTTCTCAAACGCCAAGCCCCACAGTGAAATGGGCTTCTGACAGCTATTTGCAAGGTTAATGTTGTGGAAAACAACATCCATCTTTGAAACAGTTTCATTAGCCCCATCTAGCTGACCTCTCCACATAATGTTGTCAAATGTGACGTGCATCAGATTATTGGGAATATGGAGATCAATAAATATGCAACGCCAGCGCTCAGAATGCTCCTGGCATCGGAGCCGTACAAATGCCATCTACCATTTCAAAGAGTAGTTGTCATCTGTCAAAACTGCTGGTAAATAGACAAGCTTAAGGGGAAAGCTATCAGTAATAATAAAATATATGAGTAAAGATGAATTAGATAGGGAGTATAAAGTCAAGATTCTGATGCATTAAGGTTCCAAATGAAAAACACCAGACAAACACTTTGGAGCGGTAGCTTGCCTTATTTGTTGAATTAAATGCAAATTCTGCCCTGCCTCTGTGCATTCTCTTTCCGCTGGCCATCCATTTTCATCTCTGGCACGGTTACAGGATGCGGATGAGTCTGGGGGGGCTTCTCTGTCGTGGCTTGCCATGATGAAGCCCAACCGCTACCCTCTTTGGTGAAAAAGCCGGGCTAATGAAATGTGTGACTTTCCCATTTCAAAGTGAAAGACTGCCCTGGGCCCAAAGAGTTTACCGTTTTTAGCAGACTGCTTTACCCTCAAGTACACCTTCCTGCCGGCAGAAACAGCAGCCCAAGTGGAGAGTTTGCTTCGGAAAAGAAACTTCTGGGCCGTACCGTCCAGTGACAATAGGCGAAGCGCATACAAAATAAAATACCGAGTGTTCTTGGTGGTGATGGTGGTGTTGGAAACCCAGAGAGCTACCAGATCTTTTGAACGCCCTGTAAATCAGTTAGCCCAAAGGCCCTCTCTCCCCACTCAGGCAGGGTCCAAATCCTCCTTCGCCACCTTATAGAGATTACATGAAAAATGAAGCCTGCTCTATTACAAAGTGCTTGTTACCTTATCTACAGCACTGAGAATGGCTCAGGGTTTGCCTGAGATAGTTGCATCTGCCCCCCCCCACCAGCCCCCTTCCATTTGGGGAAATGTTGGAACAAAGGCAAACTCATTTTCAGAATGGAAGTCCAAAAAACTCAGAGAAATCAGTCCAGAGGAAAATTTGTACTTTATGACAAGAGTTACTTGAAAATAATTATGCATATATGTAGATGTGCAGATAGATAGATAGGTGCAACTATTCACAAAGTTGTAATCAGTACGGGCATATTTTTTTTACCTCAATTAAGGTGATGACAAATACACTTCTTTCCTATATGGCTTCTGAAATGTCATTCATGTCTATGGAAAGGAGAACAAACAAGAAGCATAAAGGTATTTTTGAAGTATACTGTTATAAGGTACTTGGCTGGTAATTTGCAGCCTCAGTACACAACATACCTTTTAGCAGGGCTATTTATTTCTCAGGGAGAATGCTACAGTACTTACGATAAAGGCCTCTGTTGGACCTCTTCATCAATAGCAAACCTTTAAGCACAGCACATCTCATAAATAGGAGTTCCACTAACACAGACTTCAAAAGGATAGAACCTGATAATTCAAAAATAGAGCTATATTAAGTGTTCCAGCAGTCCGCCCATAAAAGCAGCCTTATATTCCAAACGCCTCCTCTGTGCAGCATGACAGACTATTAGAATAATAGCAGGGGAAAGCATAATTACAAGTAATCATTGGCTGGGAAGGAGCTAGTTGTTTTTGTAGAGTAAAATGCCGTGCTGAACTCCGCCACAAATGCAACTAGAGCTGTAGCGGCGAGGGCAGGAAACCGTAGGAAATGATCACAGCGTAAAACCTGCACCGTTTGTTCTATTTATTAAAAACTCTTTGTATACCTTAATGTTTTTCCTGGGAAATCAACTAAATCTGCATCCACATTTTCTTTCGGTAAGATTAGTACATGATTTCTACTTACCGGCTACCATTTTCTATGCATTTCTTGTTCAGAACAGAATAGTATATTAGGTCATTGCCAATAACAAATATTCCTCATCAAATTAACATTCCTCACACGAAGTAGGCCAAAAGGGATATAACAACTATAAGAAGTATAGATAAGGATCTCCCCAGGTATTGAGTTTTGCTCTCTCATTAGCAGCTGAAAAGTATGCTAGATTTCAAGATGATCCATAAATATTTGGATTTTGTTACTATACGTGCATATACATAATAACAGCAAATATACACTATAATATGCACATGTAAATTATAACAACAAATGTGTTCTCATCAAATATTAGAACTCAAACAACTCTGCAAACATTTATCTTTGCCAGTCCCAGCCCAAACTCACACTAAAAAGTTTTCTAAATCATCTTTTTGGAATAGCATGAGCCTCCTACTCTACCCCAGTGAAAGTCCAATTTCCATAACAGCTCTCTCTACTATGACTTCATTCATGCATTCAATCGTATTTATTGAGTGCTTACTGTGTGCAGTGCACTGTACTAAGCACTTGGGAGAGTACAATACAACAATCAATGGGCACATTCCCTGCCCACAACAAGCTTACAGTCTAGAGTGGGGGAGACAGTACATAATAATAATAATGATGGCATTTGTTAAGCACTTACTATGTGCAAAGCAGTGTTCTAAGCGCTGGGGAGGTTACAAGGAGATCAGGTTGGCCCACGGGGGGCTCACGGTCTTAATCCCCATTTTCCAGATGAGGGAACTGAGGCCCAGAGAAGTGAAGTGACTTGCCCAAAGTCACACAGCTGACAATTGGTGGAGCCAGGATTTTGGAGCCATTGAGCCACGCTGCTTCTCTACAAACAATACAAACAAATAAATA
The DNA here is from genome assembly GCF_015852505.1 of Tachyglossus aculeatus. Lineage (NCBI taxonomy): Eukaryota > Metazoa > Chordata > Mammalia > Monotremata > Tachyglossidae > Tachyglossus > Tachyglossus aculeatus. The sequence continues at coordinate 21,498,520 of NC_052081.1, read as the reverse complement.
AATTACAAATATGTACATAAATGCTGTGGGGCTGTGAGGGGTGAAGAACAATGGGAACAAGTCAGGGTGACAAGGAAGGGAGTGGGAGAGGAGGTAAAGAGGGCTTAGTCTGGGAAGGCACAACAACCCCGATCTATAAACTTCACTAGCAACAGCAAGAGACAGTCCTGAACACAATATGGGTAGCTGGTGAACCAGGTTTTTCTTTTTGCTTTGTGGAATTTGTTTGTTTTGTTGGGTGGGTGTTAGCCCGTTCAGGTTTGGGTTTTTAGTGTCCTAAATACTGAGTCATTTATTACCCTGTTCAAAAGTCTGCGACCCTTTCAGCTTGTCTTGAGGACCATTTGGAGTGGGGATAGTTCACAGTTGCTTTCTAACTATGGCTGAATTAGTAATAAATCCTTAAAAATTGTAGGGTTCTTCAAATCAAGGCATCTTCTCCAAATAATAAAACCTAGCCAGTAGCATTTAGTTCAGTGCCATGCAGCTCAGCATCACACATTAATGCTAGATGATGATGATGACTGATGATGATGATCATCATCATCATTATGAAAAAAATGATTATAATGGTGACGATGATCACAACAAAATAATGTCCAATATATTAGACTTGAATCCAGAGCTCTGTTGAAAAGGTTTGCAATCAGTGTTTGGTGTATGGAGCTTTTTGAGTAGAGAAGCGGTGTGGTTCAGTGGAAAGAGGCCGGGCTTTGGAGTCAGGGGTCATGGGTTTGAATCCCGGCTCTGCCAATTGTCAGCTGTGTGACTTTGGGCAAGTCACTTAACTTCTCTGTGCCTCAGTTACCTCATCCGTAAAATGGGGATTAAGACTGTGAGGCCCCCCATGGGACAACCTGATCTCCTTGTAACCTCCCCAGTGCTTAGAACAGTGCTTTGCACATAGTAAGTGCTTAGTAAATGCCATCATCATTATTTTTACTATTATTACACTCCAGATAGCTAATCAGTATAGCAAATAGTGGAAGCCAGAGGATTTGGGCTCAGAGTCTAAACTATAATTTTGATCATTTATGGTGAGATTTAATCCAAGCAGTCCTTAAACCCAGCACTTATCCAGCAACAAGAAATATTCTAAAACTAGCAAAGGTATAAACATAAAATGTCATTCATAGGCAATTTGCTATTTATTGAGCACTTACTGTGTGCAGAGCACTGTACTAAATGCTTGGGAGAGTACAATACTATATAGTTGAAGGTCACATTCTTAGGTAGATACATAGATGTGTGTGTAATGTACATGTATGTGTTTGTGTATATATGTATATATGGTACCAGATATTATTGTAAGTAGTACCCACTGTACATTATGTAATTTAAAATCCTATCAATTTTACCTTATGGTAATTACATAAAGCCCCAGCCTATATGTCTTTTCTATCACCATAATACTTTTAAGATGATTTCTAAAATCAGCACTTTGAAGAACACCACATTTCTGAGGAATATTTTATTCACAATCAATGGCTTGCAGGAAAGTTTCAGTGTCCATTACTGTATTCCATAAAATTGAATACAGATCAATTTTAATCAATAGTTAGTAATAAATAGATATTAAGGAACTGTGCCGCTAATGTACAGGTAGACTAATTAAAGCGCCAGTGTTTGCAGCACTCACACACCTCAATTTTCTCTACAAAATCCTTATTGAACCACTACTTTAAAAAAAATAATTGCATTTGCAATTAGAAACACTGAAGTTACATTATCGATTTTCTGCTAAAAACCTTTTTAGTAAACAAGCACAAACTACATTCATTAAATGTAAGTGCTTGGAGCTATGGTGTGAAATTCAATTCAGCCATTATCATGAATTACACTGATTATTGCTGTAATTATTTTCTCTTGGATACAACTGCATTTCTGTCCCTTGCTAGTTGTGTTGGACTTATAACCATGTTCATTTTATAGCTAATAATACTCAACTGTAGTTTCAGCAATTACTATCACTTATACAAATCATTAAGTTAAGCTACGGGTACCTAGTAAGATAAAAAAAATTAAGTAAAACATCCTTTTTTACCCTGGAAATAACTAATGGCACTAGAGAACAAGGAAAATTACAGATGTTAACTGATTTGCATTAGAAACCGTAATCACCTGTACTTGACTTCACCAGAAAATTCTGCTGTCCTGCGTATATGACTACATATTTAAAAAATAAACCTGTCAAATAGACTATATTTTCCCTGCATCAGCTAGGTGAATACTAATCTGGGTTGCTATCGCCATATTCAAAGCCTGCCTTCTCAAGAAATAAACCAGTCTTTGGAACTGGTTGTGCCCCTACAGCACATTCAGAGGGGGAAAGCCACCGTAATCATTAGATAATGTCGCTGAAGGAGCCTGCATTGCCTGCTTCTTGGCAAAGCAAACATGTTCAAATCGATCCTGAAATCTTGGCACTGAAGAATGCTTGAAAGAAAAATGTCAGCAACATTTATTCTTCCTTGATTAGTTGGCATATTCCTATTCTTCTGTGACAAAACATATTTTAAAATAATGCTGGCCTTCATCGCCGTCAGGCTGAGGTAGGTTTTTAAACTCCACGTTATTCACTAGCGCTGAATATGTTCTCCAAGGGACAGAGTAAAGCCCAAAGTGTAAAGATTAGCTCTAAGGTTAAAATATATTAATATCAAGATGGACATTCACCAAATTCAAAAATCAAAACCTGAAAGTGAAAAAGATGCCTGAGCCGTGGGCTCTGAAAACTGGCTTTAAAGCCTAAATGCAACTGTATTCAGGCATGAAAGAGCAATTTTTTTAATCTCGATAAGAATGTACCCAGAATCTCTTGTGGGACATGAGAAGATCTTATTCACAAATGGTGGAAGTACTGTTCCATTCCATTATGCTTAAGAGCACTTTTGAAAGTGAGCTTCAACAAGGCTTAGAGCATGATCCAGGCATAACTGCTATGTCCTCTCTGAGCAGCACTGGATTATTCCATGGTCCATTCATCTTTTCCCTCAAAATAGTCTTGTACTTCGGGAGCAGAGAGGGCTAGGAGGATATAAGGAAAAATTACCTAAATGAAATCAAGATTTGATCATGGGATGCTGCAAATTCCCCAGAAGTGTGTTCAGTTCTTCGAGTTGGCATGAAACTGAGGTAGAAAAGTGTCAAGAAAATACCATCCAGAGTTATGCTGGGTCTTTTTACCAATTCTTTACTTGTCCAATTTTAAGAAATAATCTCTATGAATTAAGTGCATCCCTTTTAACTCCCAAACTTTCAACTTCCTGAGCAACTGAAAACAGAAATCCCTTAGGAAATGTCAGTCTGAAATGAAAATTTTCACTTTCATCTTCTGTCTGCTGCAGTAACGTTTTCTTACGAAGAGGAAAAAAAACTGCGTTTGTTATTACAGTGTATTTAAAGAACCTCTAAAGCATCTGTGGAAATGAGATTTTCTCTATGCAAAATGGTCTTCAAATAATTCTGAATGAGCAGGTTTGCACCACAGTTTTTCTTTATTCACGTGAATTTTTAAGATGCCTCCAAACCACGCCTCTTTTACATTTGAGGGGATCAATGCATTGCTGACATATGAAGATGTACCATCCATCCCCAAACACTAACTACCTCCAGTTATATATCTGGTCTTGGTTAGAAAGGCCACTTGAAAATAGAAAATCAGATTAATTAAAACTTAAAGAAAGCAATAGGTATTCCAGAATGTCTCTTTCATAAGGAAACATTTCAATCTGGGACTCTGAAAACATGTAACATAACCTTCAAAGTAAAAAAAAAAATGATTCGTTGCATTAGTTCTGCTTAGCTAACCATGAATACTAATTGCAGGAAGAATTAACTGTCTCCAATACCCTGGGGCAGGAGCTAACCAAAGTTGAAATAGGGAGAACAATGAAGTATGGTAAAAATGAGAGGAACACATCCCCATTCAAACTCAACATGATCTGTCCCAAAGCCCTAAATTAAAACGAAATCTGTAGCAACCTCCCAGTCCTCCAGGCTAGGAGGGAAGAAACCATGCCTGGGAAAAATGTCCTTTTGCTATGATTTCTCCACATATTTGCTGTCTTTTCTCTTTACACAAAACCAACTGTTGATTTTCTCAGTTGTTTCAGAGCTGGCCACAGACCTCCACTCCTGCTTTGCATTATTGACTGAGCTCCTCCAAGTTTCCTATTTTTGAGGGTGACTCCCAACCCTACCCTTTCCTGGTGAACTGGGGGTGTGTAGACCCACCTGGACTTTGGGTTCACCTTCTCGTGAATCCAAGTGAAGCCACCCACTTCTCAGGACATGGAGGGAGAACCATTTCTGGTCCTGGTTATACAGTTCAACAGGCCCTGCTTTAAATGGGTCTCTTGCAGAAAGCAGGAACCTACACTATTTTCTGGGAGGGTTTGAATAAAACTCTGTAAATTGTGCCCCCACTCTTCACTAATCCCAATCCGCACAGAATGCCTGCTGAGGAAAACTCTAACGAAATCATCTGTCACCATTTTCCTCTATGAGTTTGCCTCCTAGCCACGCTAACAGCCAAAGTCAGATTCAGTGACATCATGAAAAAGATAAGCAGATTTAATTCTAGTACACACGGATTGTTTCAGTTTTCTCCATGTATCTGCCTGACATATTGCATTTATTGCAACCCACCACAACATATCCAGAACCTGGACTTTCTCTTGGAAACGCCATGCTAAATAGAGAGGCTGATATTTTCTCAGCCAAGAAAAATTTACCTCCATCCATGTATTCCAAGGCAGAAGTGAGTCTGCTACTTTTTAATTCAATAATTCTTCTTCGAGACAGTAAGCTCCTTGTGGTCAGGGATTATGTCAACCAATTCTGTTATATTGTACTCTCTTGAGTGCTTAGTACAGTGCTCTGCATACAGTAGTGCTCAATAAATACGATCGATTAATTGATTCACAATTGCCCCTCCAAGAAGAGCCAGCTCTTAGGACAGCTGTGAAAATACAGGAAAAGACAGTAGCTGCCCCACTAAAATTATGCAGCTGTCTTCTGTTTAATGCTTATCTATCTGCCAGCTCCTGTCACACTGCTCAGGGAGCAGAAATTTTCTATCTTGATCCCGTTGTGCACAGGAGAAGGTGTCTTGCAGACAAGACTCATGCGTTGGGCCTGGATATTTCAATCAATCAAACAACTGTACTTACTGAGTGCTTACTGTGTGCAGACCATTGGACTAAGTGCCTGGGAGAGTTCAGTATAATAGAGTTGATAGCCATGTTCTCTGCCCAAAACACGTTATTATTATTATCAACATTTATTATTGTTATTTTAATAATAATAATAATAATAATAAAAGCATCTGTTAATCAATCCTATTTATTGAGCACTTACTGTGCTCAGAGCACTGTACTAAGCACTTGAGAGGGTACAACATAACAGAGTTAGTAGACACATTCCCTGTCCATGATAAATATTCAGCCTACAGGGAGCTCTCAAAACTAACCAGGTGCCAAGCACTGTGGTAGATACACACTGTGGTGTGTGGGAGAAGCAGCGTGGCTCAGTGGAAAGAGCGCGGGCTTTGGAGTCAGAGGTCGTGGGTTCAAATCCCGGCTCTGCCACTTGTCAGCAGTGTACCTTTGGGCAAGTCACAACTTCACTGGGCCTCAGTTCCCTCCTCTGTAAAATGGAGATTAAGACTGTGAGCCCCCCGGGGGGACAACCTGATCACTTTGTAACCTCCCCAGCGCTTAGAATAGTGCTTAGTAAGCACTTAATAAATGCCATTATTATTATTATACAGGGCAATCAGATCAGACACAGTTCCTGTTCCACATGGTGCTCATAGTCTAAGGAAGAAGAAGAACACAGACCCCATTGTACAGGTGAGGAAACTAAAGCATAGAGATGTTAAATAACTTGGTCACGGTCAAATAGCAGGCAAGTGGGAGAGGCCGTTTTCTAACCCAGATCTCCCGGGCTCTTTCCACCAGGATATGCTACTTCTCCTAGGCAGGAGCGTGTCTTCTTCAGATGAGTTGCTGAACATTCCTGCCTTGGGTTTCCCTGTCCAGATGGTCTTGCCCCAGCATAGCCCTCAGAACTCAAGCGGGCTGCCCGCAACAGGAAAGAGAGCAAAGGGAGGAGAAAAGCTGTGTCAGCCCTCTCTGAAGCCTGCTGTGTGACCTTGGGCAAATCACTGAACTTCTCTGTGCCTCAGTTTCCTCGCCATAAAATGGGGATTTAGACTGTGAGCCCCACATGGGACAGGGACTATGTCCAACCTGATTAGCTTGTATGTAACCCAGCGCGTAGTACGGTGCCTGGCACATAGTAAGAACTTAGTGTCTACCTCCTCTATTGTATTCTCCCAAACAATACAGCATTCTGCACAAGGTTAATGATCAATAAATACCATTGATTGATTGATAGATTAATGATATCAAATGGGATGGAGGTCCTAGGCACCATGTTTGGGGAAAGAGGATAGGAAAAGGGGTACCTGCCCCAGCAAATCCATTTCCATGCCATTGTAAGCTCTTTGAGAATAGGAGTCACATATGCCAGTTATACTCTCCCAAGGGCTTAGTATAATAATAATAATAATAATGGTATTTGTTAAACGCTTACTATGTGCAAAGCAGTGTTCTAAGTGCTGGGGGGATACAAGGTGATCAGGTTGTCCCACGTGGGGCTCACATTCTTAATCCCCATTTTACAGATGAGGGAACTGATGTACAGAGAAGTTAAGTGATTTGCCCAAAGGCACACAGCTGACAACTGGCGGAGCCGGGATTTGTACCCATGACGTCTGACTCCAAAGCCCGGGCTCTTTCCACTGAGCCACGCTGCTTCTTGACACAGTAAGCGCTCAATAAATACCATTTATTGTTGGATTGATCACACCCTGGAGTCGATATTCCTCAGGTAAAAGTCATTTATTTCAGCCCATGGCAGGATCCGAGGTCTGACGTCTGCCCCTCATGACCAGAACCATCTCTCTCCAGCTCTGGGCTGCATCAACCCTGCTTTCTTCACCTCTCAGGGACCCCCCAATTTGACCTCAGCAAACCTTGTTGCCCCCTCCAAGCCATTGCCAGCCCAGGCTTCAGTGCCTTAGCAGCAGCAGCAGCAGCAGCAGGTCGTCATCCCTTGGAATACCAGCCTGGGAAAACTGGCCTCCGGGTCTCCCGTAGACATGGGGCTCCTGGTCCACAGTGCAGTATGTGTACTGAGAAGCAGAATGGCCTAGTGGAAAGAGCACGGGCCTGGGAATCATAGGACCTAGGCTGTAATCCTAGTGGGAAAAGCATGGGCCTGGGAATCATAGGACCTAGGCTGTAATCCTAGTGGGAAAAGCACGGGCCTGGGAATCATAGGATCTAGGCTGTAATCCTAGTGGAAAGAGCACGGGCCCGGGAATCACAGGACCTGGGCTGTAATCCTGGGAGAAGCAGTGTGGCTTAGTGGAAAGAGCACGGGCTCGGGAATCAGAGGTCAAGGGTTCTAATCCCGGCTCCGCCACTTGTCAGACGTGTGACTTGGGGCAAGTCACTTAACTTCTCTGGGCCTCGGTTATCTCATCCGTAAAATGAGGATTAAGACTGTGAGCCCCACATGGGACAACCTAATTATCGTGTATCTATCCCAGTGTTTAGAACAGTGCTTGGCATACAGTAAGCGTTTAACAAATACCATCATCATCTTCTGGCCACTTGCCTGCTGTGGGACCTTGGGCAAATCACTTAACTTCTCTGTGCCTCAGTTTCCTCACTGTAAAATAATAATAACAATAATGGCATTTATTATGTGCTTACTATGTGCAAAGCACTGTTCTAAGCGCTGGGGAGGTTACAAGGTGATCAGGTTGTCCCACAGGGAGCTCACAGTCTTAATCCCCATTTTACGGGTGAGGTAACTGGGGCACAGAGAAGTGAAGTGACTTGCCCAAAGTCACACAGCTGACAATTGGAGGAGCCGGGATTGGAACCCATGACCTCTGACTCCAAAGCCCGGGCTGTGAGTCCCACATGGGACAGGGACTATGTCCAACCTGATTAGCTTGTATCTACCCCAGCGCGTAGTATGGTTCCTGGCACATAGTAAGAATTTAGCAAATACCACAGTTATTATAATCACTGGGCCAGCTCCCCACAGTTCCAGAAGCCTGTCCACCAGATGACAGTACTAATAATAATAATTATTATTATTATTATTATTATGGTACAGGTTAAGCGCTTACTAGGTGCCAAGAACTGTACTAATTGCTGGGCTAGATCCAAGGTAATCGGATCAGGCATAGTCCATCCCTCATGGGATTTACAGTCTGAGTAGTGGGAGAACAGTCACTGAATCCTCACAGATGAGGAAACTAAGGCCCACAGAAGTTAAATGATTTGCCCAAGGTCACACAGCAGGCAAGTGGCAGAGGCAGGATTAGAACCCAGGTCCTTCAACTCCCAGGCCAGTGCCCTTTCCACTAGGCTATGCTGCTCCCCAATGTCCCTCCCACAATGTCCCAGCTCCTGCACGCTTCACAGTAGGACTGAAACATGTACACGGAGGACTGGACTTGTTCACATGAGGAATATGATTTTACGTTTATTTTCCCTTGAGACACTGCCAGGCTGATGGCACAGTGTGCTCAACCGCTTCATAGTAATAATAATAATAATAATGATGGTATTTGTTAAGCGCTTACTATGGGCAAAGCACTGTTCAAAGCTCTGGGGAGGTTACAAGATGATCAGGTTGTCCCACGGGGGGCTCACAGTTTTAATCCCCATTTTACGGATGAGGTAAGTGAGGCCCAGAGAAGTTAAGTGACTTGCCCAAAGTCACACGGCTGACAGTTGGCAGAGACGGGATTTGAACCCATGACCTCTGACTCCAAAGCCCGGGCTCTCCATTAAGCCCAGGCTCTGGTCCAGGCTGGCCAATAACACAGCAAAAGACATATGGAGAGGCAGTATGGCAGAGTGGATAGAGCACGGTCCTGGGAGTCATAAGGTAATGAGTTCGAAACCCGACTCTGCCACTTGTCTGCTGCGTGACCTTGGGCAAGTCACTTCACTTCTCTGTGCCTCAGCTACCGCATCTGTAAAATGGGGACTGAGGCTGTGAGCCCCATGTGGGACAGGGACTGCGTCCAATCTGATTTGCTTATATCCACCCCAGCGCTTCGTACAGTGCCTGGCACATAGTAAGCATTTAACAAATGCCATATTTATTATTATTATTATACATAAAAACATCTACAACTAGAGGGATACAAAGTAAATAAATAAAGCACACATGTATACACGAGTGCTAAGGAGAGTGTAAATATGTTCATAAGTGATACTGATGTATTCCAGGTGCTCAGAAATCAATTGGGGACACTTTGCTGGGAAAGTAGAATTTAAGGAGAGATGTGAGTGTGGGGGAAAGTTGTGTTTCATCCGACGTGGAGAAGGTGGAGAGAGACCTTCAATCTGGGAAAACAGCTTAAGAAAGAGGATAGAGGTAGGAGACTAGAGCTTAGCTCTCTCTATCCCTCTGTCTCTCCCAGCACTTAGAACAGTGCTTTGCACATAGTAAGCGCTTAACATAGTAAGCTAGAGGGGGAGACGGACATTAAAATCAATTAAGGGTAAAGTTCAAAGTGCATAAGTGACACAAAAGGGAGAGGGAGGGGGGAGAGAAGATGAAGGCTTAATTGGCTAGCCCCTCTTGGTTGAGGATGTGATTTTTAAAAGGCTTTGGAAGTAGGAAGAGTGGTGGTCTGTGTGGATGTACTAATAATCGTATTAATAATTGTGGTATCTCTTAAACACTTCCCCACAGCACCTGTATATACGTATATATGTTTGTACATATTTATTACTCTATTTATTTATTTATTTTACTTGTACATATCTATTCTATTTATTTTATTTTGTTAGTATGTTTGGTTTTGTTCTCCGTCTCCCCCTTTTAGACTGTGAGCCCACTGTTGGGTAGGGACCGTCTCTATATGTTGCCAACTTGTACTTCCCAAGCGCTTAGTACAGTGCTCTGCACACAGTAAGCGCTCAATAATTACGATTGATTGATTGATTGATTAACTAATGCCATCATTATTACTTCCAGTATTTGGTCCATGACTGCAGACTCTGGCTCAGTGGCTCAGTCACTGGCTATCCCAAAAGGAATCTCCAGTTGGTATCTTTCTTCTATGGTACTCGTTAAGCACCTACTATGTGCCAGGCACTGTACTAAGCACTGGGGTAGATACAAGTTAATCAGATTGAGTGGAGTCCATGTCCCACATGGGGCTCACAGTCTTTCATTCATTCATTCATTCAATCGTACTTATTGAGCGCTTACTGTGTGCAGAGCACTGTACTAAGCACCTGGGAAGTACAGGTTGGCAACATATAGAGATGGTCCCTACCCAACAGTGGGTTTGCAGTCTAGAAGGGGGAGACAGAGAACAAAACAAAACATATTAACAAAACAAAATAAATAGAATAAATAGGTACAAATAAAATAAATAAATAAATAAATAAATAGAGTAATAAATCTGTACAAACATATATACATATATACAGGTGTTGTGGAGAGGGGAAGGAGGTAAGGTGGGGGTGATGGGGAGGGGGAGGAGGAGGAGAGGAAGGAGGGGGGCTCAGTCTCAGTCAGTCCCATTTTCAGATGTAGTAACTGAGACCCAGAGAAATGAAGTGACTTGCCCAAGGCCCGACGACAGACAAGTGGAGGAGCCAGAATTAGAACTCAGGTCCTTCTGACTCCTAGGCCCGTGTTCTATCCACAAGGCCATGCTGCTTCTCAGTAATAATAATAATAATAATAATAATAGTGGCATTTATTAAGTGCTTACTATGTGCAAAGCACTGTTCTAAGCACTGGGGAAGTTACAAGGTGATCAGGGTGTCCCACAGGGGGCTCACAGTCTTCATCCCCATTTTACCGATGAGGTAACTGAGGCCCAGAGAAGTGAAGTGACTTGCCCAAAGTCACCCAGCTGACAGTTGGTGGAGCCGGGATTTGAACCCATGACCTCTGACTCCAAAACCTGGGCTCTTTTCACTGAGCCACGCTGCTTCTCTACACTAGGCCACGCTGTATATCTGGGGTTGTCTTGGAACATTTCACTTTCCTGTTTATTTGTCCTGACACCCCTCCAACTGACATCCAAATAGCAGAAAGAAGATGAAGAAATGTGGAAGTAGTATCAATCAATCAATCAATCAATCATATTTATTGAGCACTTACTGTGTGCAGCGCACCGTACTAAGAGCTTGGGAAGTACAAGTTGGCAACATATAGAGACAGTCCCTACCCAACAGTGGGCTCACAGTCTAAAAGGGGGAGACAGAGAACAAAACCAAGCATACTAACAAAATAAAATAAATAGAATAGATATGTACAAGTAAAATAAATAAATAGAGCAATAAATATGTACAAACATATATACATATATACAGGTGCTGCAGGGAAGGGAAGGAGGTAAGATGGGATGGAGAGGGGGACGAGGGGGAGAGGAAGGAAGGGGCTCAGTCTGGGAAGGCCTCCTGGAGGAGGTGAGCTCTCAGCAGGGCCTTGAAGGGAGGAAGAGAGCTAGCTTGGCGGATGGGCAGAGGGAGGGCATTCCAGGCCAGGGGGAGGACGTGGGCCGGGGGTCGATGGTGGGGCAGGCGAGAGCGAGGTACGGTGAGATTAGCGGTGGAGGAGCGGAGGGTGCGGGCTGGGCTGGAGAAGGAGAGAAGGGAGGTGAGGTAGGAGGGGGCGAGGGGATGGACAGCCTTGAAGCCCAGGGTGAGGAGTTTCTGCCTGATGTGCAGATTGATTGGTAGCTACTGGAGATTTTTGAGGAGGGGAGTAACATGCCCAGAGCATTTCTGGACAAACACAATCCGGGCAGCAGCATGAAGTATGGATTGAAGTGGGGAGAGACACGAGGATGGGAGATCAGAGAGAAGGCTGATGCAGTAGTCCAGACGGGATAGGATGAGAGCTTGAACGAGCAGGGTAGCGGTGTGGATGGAGAGGAAAGGGCAGATCTTGGCAATGTTGCGGAGCTGAGACCGGCAGGTTTTGGTGACGGCTTGGATGTGAGGGGTGAACGAGAGAGCGGAGTCGAGGATGACACCAAGGTTGCGGGCTTGTGAGACGGGAAGGATGGTAGTGCCATCAACAGAGATGGGAAAGTCAGGGAGAGGGCAGGGTTTGGGAGGGAAGACAAGGAGTTCAGTCTTCGACATGTTGAGCTTTAGGTGGCGGGCAGACATCCAGATGGAGATGTCCTGAAGGCAGGAGGAGATGCGAGCCTGGAGAGAGGGGGAGAGAGCAGGGCAGAGATGGAGATCTGGGTGTCATCAGCGTAGAGATGATAGTTGAAGCCATGGGAGCGAATGAGGTCACCAAGGGAGTGCGTGTAGATCGAGAACAGAAGGGGACCAAGCACTGAACCTTGGGGAACCCCCACAGTAAGGGGATGGGAGGGGGAAGAGGACCCTGCAAAAGAGACTGAGAATGAGCGACCGGAGAGATAAGAGGAGAACCAGGAGAGGACGGAGTCTGTGAAGCCAAGGTCGGATAGCGTGTTGAGGAGAAGGGGGTGGGCCACAGTGTCGAAGGCAGCTGAGAGGTCGAGGAGGATTAGGACAGAGTATGAGCCGTTGGATTTGGCAAGCAGGAGGTCATTGGTGACCTTTGAGAGGGCAGTTTCCGTGGAATGTAGGGGACGGAAGCCAGACTGGAGGGGGTCGAGGAGAGAGTTGGTGTTGAGGAATTCGAGGCAGCACGTGTAGACAACACATTCAAGAAGTTTGGAAAGGAATGGTAGGATGGATATGGGGCGATAACTAGAAAGTGAGGTGGGGTCAAGAGAGGGTTTTTTTAGGCTGGGAGAGACATGGGCATGTTTGAAAGCAGAGGGGAAGGAACCAGTGGAGAGTGAGTGGTTGAAGATGGAAGTTAAGGAGGGGAGAAGGGATGGAGCGAGAGATTTCATGAGATGAGAGGGAATGGGGTCAGAAGCACAGGTGGCCGGAGTAGCACTTGAGAGGAGGGAGGAGAGCTCCTCTGAGGATACTGCTGGGAAGGATGGGAGAGTAGCAGAGAGTGTTGAAAGCCGGGGGGTTGGAGAAGGCGGGGGAGTGACTTTGGGCAGGTCGGACCTGATGGATTTAATTTTGTTAATGAAGTAGGAGGCCAGATCGTTGGGGGTGAGGGAAGGAGGAGGGGGAGGAACCTGGGGGCCTGAGAAGGGAGTTGAATATACGGAAGAGCTGGCAGGGGTGATGGGCATGGGTGTCAATAAGGGAGGAGAAATAGTTTTGTCTGGCAGAGGAGAGGGCTGAGTTAAGGCAGGAAAGGATGAACTTGAAGTGAACGAGGTAGTACTGTAGTAAGTAGTAAGTAGTAGTAGTAAGTAGTAAGTAGTAGTATTGGAAGTAGTAATAAAAGTAATAGCAGTCAGTGCTTAAAACAGTGCTTTGCACATAGCGCTTAATAAGTGCCATCATTATTAACAGTAGTAGAAGTAATGGTAGTTTTTCAGTGCATACTGAGTGCCATGTACTCAGTACTAAGCACTTGAGAAAGTGCAGCAGAAGCACAATACGCATTCCTGGTCAACAAGAGGCTTATAAAAATAATAATAATAATAATAATAATAATAATAATAATAATAATAATCATGGCATTTATTCAGCACTTACTATGTGCAAAGCACTGTTCTAAGCACTGGGGAGGTTACAAGCTGATCAGGTTGTCCCACGGGGGGCTCACAGTCTTAATCCCCATTGTACAGATGAGGTAACTGAGGCACAGAGAAGTGAAGTGACTTGCCCAAAGTCACACAGCTGACATAATAATAATAATAATAATGGCATTTATCAAGCGCTTACTATGTGCAAAGCACTGTTCTAAGCACTGGGGAGGTTTCAAGCTGATCAGGTTGTCCCACGGTGGGCTCGCAGTCTTAATCCCCATTGTACAGATGAGGTAACTGAGGCACAGAGAAGTTAAGTGACTTGCCCAAAGTCACACAGCTGATGTGGCGGAGCTGGAATTTGAACCCATGATCCCTGACTCCAAAGCCCGGGCTCTTTCCACTAAGCCACGCTGCTCCTCTAAGGAATCGGGATAAATAAACGGAATGTTCAGGTGCTAAAAATGGGTACAAATCAATAGATTAATAATAGAAGGGGTCATTGGATCAATACGACTTGGGATGTCATATTGAAGCAGCTTGGTGTAATCGATATAGCACAGGCCTGGGATTCAGAAGGTCATGGGTTCTAATCCTGACTCCCCACTTGTCTGCGGTGTGACCCTGGGTATGTCACTTCACTTCCCTGTGCCTCAGTTCCCTCTTCTGTAAAATGGGGATTGAGACTGTGTGCCTTACGTGGGGACAGGTACTGTGTCCAACCTGCTTTGCTTGTGTCCATCCCAGAGTTTAATAAAGTGCTTGGCACATAGTAAGCACTTTTAACAAATACTATAATAATAATAATTATTACTATTATTTTGGATGGGGAAGTCCTGAAGACCATAAACTCATTGTGGGCAGGGAACATGTCTGTCTGCTCTATTGTATTGTACTCACCCAAGCACTTAGTACAGTGCTCTGCAAACAGTAAGTGCTCAATAAATACCATTGATTGATAGATTGATTGGAAGACTTGTTTGAGGAGATTGATTTTAAGAGGATTTTGAAGGTGGGTCGGGCAAATATGTGGGGAAGGGGAGTTGCCCCGGAAGGAGTGTAAGCAAGGTTGTCAAAAGTGAGGTGGGAAAGACAAGAGCAGGGTGCAGGATGAAGAAAGCAAGCTGAGGAATGGCCAATACGTAAAATGGCAGAAAGTCTTGAAACTGATGGTAAGAAATTTTTATTTGAGGTGGAGAGAAATGTCCAACCGTTAGAGAGTTTTGAGGAGAGAGATGTGTGCCGATACATTGAAATTGTATCATCAACCGTCAGCCCTGGATCCCCTGCACAGAATGCTTGGGTAGGGACCGTCTCTATATGTTGCCAACTTGTACTTCCCAAGCGCTTAGTACAGTGCTCTGCACACAGTTAGTGCTCAATAAATACGATTGAATGAATGAATGAATGCTTTTCCAGCTCTGGTGTGCACACTGCGGAGGGCTTCCTGCGGAGATCCAGAGATCAGGCTGACCTCACTAGCTCAAACAGCCGCACCTGCGAGAATTCTGCCCTCTTCTCTGCCGAGCAACGATATTTATTCTCCCTTATTCACTTCCGTACGCTTACCATAAGCTCCTCACCATAGGCTTTAAAACTCTCAGTCCCCTTGGCCACTCCTTCCTAAACTCACTGATTTCCTATCGCAACCCATCAGGCACACTTGCCAACCTCCTCACTGTACCTGTACAGTGCTAAGCGCTTAGTATAGTGCTCTGCACATAGTAAGCGCTCAATAAATACGATTGATGATGTACCTTGATCTCATTTCTCTCACAGTCGACCTCTCGCTCACGCCCTGCCTCTGGCCTGGAATGCCCTCCCTGCTCGTATCCGACAGACGATTACTCTCACCACCATCAAAGCCTTATTAAAAATACATCTCCTCCAAGAGGCCTTCTCCAACAAAGCCCTCATGTCCTCTTCTCCCACTCCCTTTTGTGTCACCTTCGCACTTGGATTTGCACAGTTTATTCACCCCTCCCTTAGTCCCTCTGCACTTATATCTGTGTACAAAATGAATTTATTTATATTAATGTGTCTTCTCCTCTAGATTCATTGTTGGCAGGGAACATGTCTAACAACTCTGTGGTAGGGTATTCCCCTAGGCACTTAGTACAGTTCTCTGTGCATAGTAAGCATTCAATAAATATGATTGATTGATTGATTCCATGCTCTTTACCTAAGCCAACTATTTCTGACTTTTAACTTCCTCCTCATCCACCAGTCCAGACACTTTCACCACCTTTAGCCCGTGATAACACTGCCAGTTTATTTCATTGACAAAATTGAAGCTGTTGCGCATAAACTACCTACAATTTCCCATCTCACAAATCCCATCCTCCTCTCACAAATCTCATCCTCGTTCAACGCTCTCGGTCTTCCCATGAGTGCCTCAAGAGCTCTCCCATCTTTTGAAAAGTAACCCTTCCATTTGCCCCTCAAACCCCATTCCTTTGCACTGAAACAATTTGGCCCCTCCCTTCTTCCCTTCTCATCAACTATGGCACATGCTCGATCTCATCATCTCTAGTCATCCTATTGTCAGACCACTCCCCTAAGCAGAATCAGTCACTCAATTATCATATTTACCAAGTTTTTACTATGTCCTGAGGCACTTGAGAGGGAACAATAGAGTTGGTCGATATGATCCCTTCCCTCAAGGAGCACAAAATCTAGCCCGGTTAAAATAAATTACAGTTAGGGGAGGCAAACAGAATATAAGAATCGGTATTGAGTAGGAATCAGAATGGCCTAGTAGAAAGAGCGTATTTATGGAGCATGGCTCTGTTGATTTTACAGATGGGGTAACTGAGGCACAGAGAAATTGTGAGTTGCCCACGGTCACAGAGCCGACAAATGGCGGAGCCAGGATTAGAACCCAGGTCCCCCGCCTAGACTGTGAGCCCGCTGTTGGGTAGAGACTGTCTCTATATGTTGCCAACTTGTACTTCCCAGGTGCTTAGTACAGTGCTCTGCACACAGTAAGCGCTCAATAAATATAATAATAATAATAATGATGGCATTTATTAAGTGCTTATTATGTGCAGAGCACCGTTCTAAGCGCTTAGCACTGTTCTAAGCGCTGGCACTGTTCTAAGCGCTGGCATGATTGAATGAATGAATGAATGAATGAATAGTCACTGTATGATCTCTACCCTTAGCAACTCTGAAGTCCTTCTAATTGATCACAACCTCCTCACCTGCCTTCTCACCCACACATCTCCTCCGCACTAATCTGTCCTGATCCCCCACAGAGATCTCCAATCTTTTGACCCCATCCAATTTTCTCAAGCCATCATGCTCCATTTAGCCTTCAGACGCAAACAACCTTCCCTTGATGACCAGATTGAAACCCTCAACACCACCCTCTCTACTGAACTCAACTCACTTTCTATCCTATCCGTTCGTCTATCTTGTACCACTAAACCAAAGCCCTGGATCACCTCCACAGTCCACTTCATTCATTCATTCATTCAATCGTATTTATTGAGCGCTTACTGTGTGCAGAGCACTGTGCTAAGCGCTTGGGAAGTACAAGTTGGCAACATATACTTCCTTTACTCTTGTGCACTAGCCACAAAGTGCTGGTGGCAGAAATCTAGATATCAGGCCAATCTTGTCCTCCTCAAGTTCATCATTGCATGCTTTACTTCTTCCTTCTCATTCATTCATTCATTCAATCGTATTTATTAAGTGCTTACTGTGTGCAGAGTACTGTACTAAGCGCTTGGAAAGTATAATTTGGCAACGGATAGAGATAATCCCTACCCAACAACGGGCTCACAGTCTAGAAGGGGGATACAATCAACAAAACAAAACAATAACATCAAAATAGATAAATAGAATAATAGATATATACACATCATTAATAAAATATATAGAATAATAAATATGTACAAGTAAACACAAGTGTTGTGGGGCAGAGAAGGGAGTAGAGCAGAGGGAGGGAGTAGGGGCGATGGGGAGGGGAGGAGGAGCAGAGGAAGATCTCCTTCCCCTCCCCACAGCACCTGTATATATGTATATATGTTTGTACATATTTATTATTCTATTTATTTATTTATTTTATTTGTACATATTTATCCTATTGATTTTATTTTGCTAATATGTTTTGTTTTGTTGTCTGTCTCCCCCTTCTAGACTGTGAGCCTGCTGCTGGGTAGGGACCGTCACTATATGTTGCCAACTTGTACTTCCCAAGTGCTTAGTACAGTGCTCTGCACACAGTAAATACAATTGAATTGAATTGAATTGAAGGCCTCTTGGAGGAGGTGAGCTCTCAGTAGGGCTTTGAAGGGAGGAAGAGAGCTAGTTCAGCGATGTGAGGAGGGAGGGCATATCAGGCCAGAGGTAGGACGTGGGCCGGGGGTTGATGGCGGGACAGTCGAGAACGAGGCACGGTGAGAAGGTGAGCGGCAGAGGAGCAGAGCGTGCGGGCCGGGCTGGGCTCCCACCCCAGATTGACCGTGCGGGGTTCTGCGTCCTCCCGGAAATCGACGGTGAATTTAAAGACCACGATGGGCTGAGCCTGTGGGACATCGTGGAAGAGGGAGGCCGCTGCCACGGCGAGGGCCCCGCACCGCCGAGAACTGCCGCGACCATCCCGGCCAGCGTGCCTGGAGGAGACGCTCACTGAAGCAACATGGCTTAGTGGAAAGAGCCCGGGCTGGGAGTCAGAAGGTCGTGGGTTCTAATCCAGACTCCATCACTTGTCTGCTGTGTGACCTTGGGCAAATCACTTCATTTCTCTGGGTTTCAGTTCCCTCATCAATCTGACTGGCTTCCCCAAGTTTCCTGAAGATAGTCCCATCTTTACTGACACACATGCCTGTTGCCCTCACCAGTTGCTCCAGATGTTTAACTCCCTTCTCAAGCCTCCTATCCCCTGACTTCCCCTACCTCTTGCCCCTAATGATGTGTCTACCTACTTTATTGAGAAAATTGAAACTATCGGGAATGATCTCCCTAAAATCTCCCCTGCTTCTCTCCAGTCCCTTCCTTTCTCCTCCTGCCTCTTTTTCAACTCCCCCATCTTTCTCACCAGTATCTCAAGAGGAGTTCCCCTGCCTTCTCTCCAAATCTACTCTCTCCACTTGCACACCTGACCCCATCCCGTCACACTTTATGAAAGCATTTGCCCTCTCCCTTTTTTCCTCAGCTGTATGCTCTTCAATGGCTTCCTCCCCATTGCTTTCAAGCATGCTCATTTCTCCCCTATCCTAAAAAACACCCTCCCTTGATCCTAGAGCTGTCTCCAGTTATTGCCCCATCTCCCTCCTATCATTCCTCTTCAAACTCCTTGAGCAAGTTGTCTACACCTGCTGTCTCAAGTTCCTCTCCTCCAATTCTCTTCTTGACCCCCTCCAATCTGGCTCCCATTCCCTTCACTCCACAGAAACTGCTCTCTCACTGATCAAAAATGATCTTCTTTCCAAATCTGATGGCCTCTACTCGATCCTAATCCTCCTCTAACTCTCATCTGTCTTTGACACTGTCGACTACCCCCTTCTCCTGGAAACATTATCCAGCCTTGGCTTCACTGACACTGTCCTCTCCTGGTTCTCTTCCTATCTTGGTGTTTGCTCAGTCTCATTCTCTTTCATGTGGCTCCTCCTCTGCCTCCAAGCACTTTTTAAGCGCTGGGATAGATACAAGGTTATCAGGTTGTCCCACGTGGGGCTCACAGTCTTTATCCCCATTTTACAGTTGAGGTAACTGAGGCACAGAGAAGTTAAGTGACTTGCCCAAAGTCACACAGCTGACAAGTGGGGGAGGCAGGATTAGAACCCATGACCTCTGACTCCCAAGCCTAGGCTCTTTCCACTGAGCCACGCTGCTTCTCTGTATTCACCCAAGCACTTAGTACAGTGCTCTGTGCACAGTAAGTGCTCAATAAATATGATTGAATGAATGAACAGTAAGCATTCAATAAATATGATTGATTGGCTGATTGATTGATATGCCACCGACTTAAACTGTTCCCTCTCCAAAGCTTCCTTCCCCTCTACTTTCAAGCAGACCCACATATCTCCTATCCTAAAAAAAACCCTCCTCTGACTCCACTGCACTCTCCAGTAATCAGCCCGTCTCTTCTTCCGTTCCTTTTCAAATTCCTTGAATGATTTGTTTACACCCACTATCTCCACTTTCTCCCCTCTAACTTTGGTCAAAGCTCTGCAACCTTAACTTCCACATCCTCACTTCACTGAAACACCTCCCTCCAAGATCACCAAAATCAAATGGCCTCTACTTGGGAGCTCAGTAGATACGACTGAAAGAAGAAATGAATATTTACTATTCTACTTATTTTGCTAATGATGTGCATCTAGCTTTACTTCTATTTATTCTGATGACTTGACACCTGTCCACATGTTTAGTTGTCTGTCATCCCTTTCTAGACTGTGAGCCCGCTGTTGGGTAGGGGCCGTCTCTAGATGTTGCCAACTTGGACTTCCCAAGCGCTTAGTACAGTGCTCTGCACACGGTGAGCACTCAATAAATACGATTGAATGAATGAATGAAATCTTTCCTGTCTCTGTCTATCTCCATCTCTCTTCTCTCTTCCGTTTCATATGTTTTGTTGTCTGCCTCCCCCTTCTAGACTGTGAGCCCACTGTTGGGTCGGGACCGTCTCTAGATGTTACCAACTTGTACTTCCCAAGCGCTTAGTACAGTGCTCTGCACACAGTAAGCACTCAATAAATAGGATTGAATCAATGAATGAATGAATGACCATCTTCTACATTGTGAGCCCACTGTTGGATAGGGACCATCTCTAGATGCTGCCAACTTGGACTTCCCAAGTGCTTAGTACAGTGCTCTGCACACAGTAAGCACTTAACAAATACCATTATTATCATTATTATTATTATTGTTATTATTATTCTAATCCTCCAAGACCACTCAGCTACCTTTGACCTTGCTGACTATCCTTTCTCTGTAAAAACTATCTAACCTTGGTTTCACTAATGCCATCCTGTTTAAGTTCTCCTCTCCAGACTCTCCTTCTAAGTCTCATTCACTCCTCTGCCTCATACACCAGAACTGTACAGATCCATCTAGGCTCAGCTCTGGGTCCCCTTCTATTCCTATTTACACCCGTTCCCTTGGAGAACACATTCACACCCATGGCTTCAACCACCATCTCTATGCAGGTGATCCCCCAATCTATCTCTCCAATCTCAAACTCTCTCCATCTCTGCAGTCTTACATTTTCTCCTCCCTGCAGGACATTTCTGTCTGGATGTCCCACTGATACTTCAAACCTAGCATGTCCAAAATAGGACTCCTCATCTTCTTTTCCAAACCCTCTCCTCCCCATGACTTTCCCTTCATTGCTATTTATTTGAATGCTTTCCCTTCATTGTTTACAACACCACCATCCTCTCTGTCTCATTTTTCTCCTTCAACCTGAATAGAACCTGTCTGTTCTCCTCTAGGCTGTAAGCTCCTTGTGGACAGGAAACATATCTACCAGCTGAGTTATACTGCGCTTTCCCAAATGCTTAGTACAATGCTCCGTACACTGTAAATGCTCAATAAATATTATGGATGGATCCCCACACCATCCATCTCTCCATCTTCTCCATCCAAGATGCTACCATGCCGGTACAAGCACCTGCCATCTCTGATTACAAATAATCTAACAATCAATCATATTTATTGAGCAATTGCTATGTGGAGAGCACTGCACTAAGCACTTGGGAGAATACAATACAACAGAATTAGCAGACCTGTTCCCTGCCCATAATAAGATTACAGTCTAGAGAATACATCACCCTCTTTGCTGAATTCCCTGCTGAATTCAGCTGAAGCCTATCACCTCTCCAGTCGACACTTCTCTCTGTCTCCCAGATCACTTCTCTAAAACATCATTCTGAGCATGACTTCCCACTCCTCAAAAACCTCCAACGGTTGTTCATCCATTTCTGCATCAAGTGGAAACTCCTCACCA
This sequence comes from Tachyglossus aculeatus, assembly GCF_015852505.1. NCBI lineage: Eukaryota > Metazoa > Chordata > Mammalia > Monotremata > Tachyglossidae > Tachyglossus > Tachyglossus aculeatus. Next base: position 21,476,897 of record NC_052081.1, on the reverse strand, counting down.
TCTAGCTCCTTCAAGGCCCTCTACTAGCTCTCCCCTTCCTGCCTAGCCTTGCTCCTTTCCCACTGATGTCTAACACTGAACTACTTACGATACCTTGTTCTTGTCTCTCTCTCTACTTTGACCCCTTGATTATACCCTCTCTCCTGCCTGGAACTCCCTTCCTGCTCATATCCAGACCACAGTCTAACAGGGTAGAAAGACATTAAAATAAATGACAGGTAGGGGAGGTCATCAACTACAAGAATATATACATAAGTGCATCCTCATCTCCCACTCAGCAACACTATTTCCTCCCCCTCTTACTGACTTCCATGACCACTGTCTTAACCAACCAGAACTGGCATGGCCTAATGGATAGAGCATGGGCCTGAGAGTTAGAAAGACCTGGGTTCCAATCCCGTCTCCATCATTTGTCTGCTGTGTGACCTTGAGCAAGTCACTTAACTTCTCTGTGCTTCAGTTACCTCATCTGTAAAATGGGGATTAAGACCGGGAGCCTCACGTGGGACATGGAATGTGTCCAACCTTATTAGCTTTTATCGACCCCAGTTCTTAGTACAGTGCCTGGTGCATGGTAAGTGTTTAATAAATACCATAAAAAACAACTAATCCAGCTTTCAACTCCTTCCTGTGAATTCCACCCCCTCCTCCCGCCCCTCCGGCACCAGTGTCACTATCTCCCTGTTGTCTAGACACTGACGACTTTGCCAACTACCTTGGTGATAAAATCAAAACTATCAGGTATGGCTCCTCCAAAATCTCCCTCTCATCTTCTCTGGGACCCTTCTGCCTCCTCATCCACTCCCTCATCCTTCCTGGCAAGAGGAGATCGCCTTCCTGCTCCTGCACCTCTAATCCCATCGCTTCACAACTTAGAAAAACCCTTGCACTAGCACTTCCTCCCTGTTTGACTGCCATCTTCGATGTCATTTCCCATTCTTTTCATTATGTTTGAATAATGTTCTGCACTTCTATATGTTGTCTCCACCACTTAGGCTGTAAGCCTCCGGTGGGACAAGGACCAGGTTGAAATCGTGTCTGCTTACATTCAACACAGGGTCCAGTTCATTGTAAATGCTTATTCAATGGTAGTAGGGATGATGATGATGGTGGTGTTTGTTGGGACGGACAAAGAGGCTCCGACAGCACCAGTGCAGTTAAAAAATAAAGAGAGAAACGGGGGGCAATCAAAAGTAACCAAAATTAACAAGTGCAGCTAGCCAAAATAAGGAGACACAATTAGATAGGAAGACTAAGAAAGACAACTGGTGGGAAAAAAATAAAGATAAAGAGAACCTCCAAGAGTGTGGACTGTTACAAGTGATCCTTGTGCAAACCTAACTTGAGGTATAACTCATGTACAGTAGAAAGATGACATGAAATGACGTGCCAACATGGCCACTGGGGAAAACATACTGTGATTTAGCAATCATCTATATAATATAATGAGGGCAGGAACAGCGAGGAGCAGTGGGAGGTGCTTTGGGTGTTGTGTCAACCAAGGGGAGGGCAGACTAAGCTTAAAAGGCGGAACTGATCTGGCTCAGTTTGTCAGTGACAGGAGGCTAGGCCAACAGTTATGCACAGCGGGGTGAGGCATTGCCTGGTTACCCAGTGAAAGCATGTTGTCTGATATGAGCAGGAAGAGAGTCCCAGGTAGGAGGGAGGGTGTAAGCAAGCGGTCAAAGTAGAGAGAGATAAGGTCAAGGTACAAGGTACAGTAAGTAGTTCAGTATTAGACATCAGTGGGAGAGGAGCAAGGCTAGGCAGAAAGGGGAGAGCCATTGATCGGTGATTATTACCACTATTATTATTTTATCCAGAGAACCTGACTCCTTTTTTGGTTCAGCATGAACTTAGCATGGCCACAAGGATGATGGTGATGGTGACGATGATGGTGGTGGTGATGATTTTGAATGCGATGGTGATAACAGAAGGAAAAGGTTAGGAAACACAGAAAGAAAAAAAATTTTCCATGTGAACCCTGTTTGCTGTGTGACCTTGGGCAAGTCACTTAACTCTCGGAGCCTCAGTTACCTCATTTGTAAAATGGGGGTGATGACTGTGAGCCCCACGCTGGGCAACCTGATCACCTTGTATCCCCCCCCAGCGCTTAGAACAGTGCTTTGCACATAGTAAGCACTTAACAAATGCCATTATTATTATTATTATTTAAGACATTGCTATTTATTTGAATGCTAGCCTCCCACTCCCATCCTCCAATAATATTTTGTAATGCAGCTATGTTTTTAGAATATCTTCCAGTAAAATGAAAAAAAGTTATACCTCAATATTTTCAATACTAATGAACATTTATGTGGCCCCTAATAATGGCTGCTCAATTAGCGTAACATCACACAAATACAAGATACCATTAGGAATTAACTGTTTACTTGATACAGAAACCCGTTTAAAAAGGTAAGATTATCCCCATTAGTGAGATACCAACTTTTCCATGCAGTGGATTAGCCCTGATCTTATGCTTCTCATGTCAACAAGACTCAACTGCAATTACATTTTCTAGGTGAACCAAAACACTTTTAACCTTTTCAGGATAAAAGAAAAAAGTGCTGAAACCACTCCAACTAACATGTCCCTCTTTCTAAGTTTTTGTTTCATTTTAATAATGGTTTCATCCTCACAGCGCAGCCTGCAGCCTCTTCAAATCTGCTCACTTTAATAATACTGAGATGGCAGATGCTTCTTAAATGGAAAGGAAATTGTAATGCTGCAAATCCCTATTGATATTATTTTTCCAATTGGTTGAAGCACTGCCATTGTACAGGGCAGGTGGGAGGGTGATAATGTAGCTATGTCCTGGAAAAAAAACGAATTTGAAGACAAACATTCATCCTCAGTTATCTTCAACTCCTTCAGATACTAAAGTTAAATAAAACTCATACCTTCTTGACCACATCCTGAAATGGTTATGGCATAAATTAAAGTTTGACTTTTCAGCTCAACAAAAATTGCACCTATATTGAGATTCTCATAAGCAACAGTTCTCTAGTTAATGCTCTGAAACCAAGATATTTAATTTGCCATCTATTCTTCTCAGTCAAGTGAATCAGTCAGGCCATCAATCACTTACTAACTTCTTTATACTCAATCAATCAATCAATTGTATTTATTCAGCACTTACTGAGTGCAGACCACTGTACTAGTGCTTGGTGCATAGTAGGTGTTTAACAAATACCATCAGTATTATTACTAAGCTCTTGGGAAAATGCAACAGAGTTGGAAGACATATTCCCTGCCCACAAGGTGCTTAAAGTCTAGTAGGGGAGGCAGATATCTATTTAAATAAATAAATGTTCAGTACTTACATTCATTTATTTATTTATTTGGACCACTCTGTAAATATTTTTTGTTTGTCTCCCCCATTAAAGTGCAAGCTCCTATGAGTAAGAATTATTTATTCTTTATTCTAAATATTAACCTTTATCTCTCCTTTCCAAGAGACTAATATAATTCATTGTATCAAACAGACACTCAATAAATACTGTTACTACTATATTATTATTATTATTATTATTATTATTATTATTATTATCATTATTATTATCCCCCTTGGTGGCAGGAGCATGGGCTTGGGAGTCATGGGTTCTAATCCCAGCCCTGCCACTTGTCAGCTGTGTGCTTTGGGCAAGTCACTGAACTTCTCTGTGCCTCAGTTATCTCATCGGTGAAATGGGGATTAAGACTGTGAGCCCCACGTGGGACAACCTGATTACCTTGTATCTACCCCAGCACTTAGAACAGGGCTTGGCACATAGTAAGCACTTAATAAATGCCATCATTATTATTATTACTACTGCTACTAATAATAATAATTATTATAATAATTATGGTATTTGTTAATCAATCAATCAATCAATCAATCGTATTTATTGAGCGCTTACTATGTGCAGAGCACTGTACTAAGCGCTTGGGAAGTACAAATTGGCATCACATAGAGACAGTCCCTACCCAACAGTGGGCTCACAGTCTAAAAGGGGGAGACAGAGAACAGAACCAAACATACCAACAAAATAAAATAAGTAGGATAGAAATGTACAAAAGTGCTCAAGTGACAAAGTTCTGAGATGGCAGATGAGTGGACATAATCTGGAAAGATTAGAAATAAATTGGGGTGTGGCTGCTGAAGGAGACATGCTTTTTGGAGGTCTCTGAACATGGGCGAGCTGTCGTCCATTCCATCTGATTTGATTTCCAGAACTGGAGAAGAACTGGAGAAGAAGAGGTCAGCTGCAGGAGAGTGGAGAACGATGTACGTTGTCGGTTATCTTGAGAGGAGGAGGGAAGATTACAAGCAGGGGTGAAGGTGGAGAGGAGAACAGATCAATCAATCAATCAATCGTATTTATTGAGTGCTTCCTGTGTGCAGAGCACTGTACTAAGTGCTTGGGAAGTACAAGTTGGCAACATATAGAAACAGTCCCTACCCAACAGTGGGCTCACAGTCTAAAAGGGGGAGACAGAGAACACAACCAAACATACTAACAAAATAAAATAAATAGAATAGATATGTACAAGTAAAATAAATAGAGTAATAAATATGTACAAACATATATACATATATACAGGTGCTGCGGGGAAGGGAAGGAGGTAAGACGGGGAGATGGAGAGGGGGACGAGGGGGAGAGGAAAGAAGGGGCTCAGTCTGGGAAGGCCTCCTGGAGGAGGTGAACTCTCAGCAGGGCCTTGAAGGGAGGAAGAGAGCTAGCTTGGCGGATGGGCAGAGGGAGGGCATTCCAGGCCCGGGGGATGACGTGGGCCGGGGGTCAATGGCGGGACAGGCGAGAGCGAGGTACGGTGAGGAGATTAGTGGTGGAGGAGCGGAGGGTGCGGGCTGGGCTGGAGAAGGAGAGAAGGGAGGTGAGGTAGGAGGGGGCGAGGTGATGGAGAGCCTTGAAGCCCAGGGTGAGGAGTTTCTGCTGGATGCGCAGATTGATCGGTAGCCATTGGAGGTTTTTGAGGAGGGGAGTAATATGTCCAGAGCGTTTCTGGACAAAGATAATCTGGGCAGCAGCATGAAGTATGGATTGAAGTGGAGAGAGACACGAGGATGGGAGATCAGAGAGAAGGCTAGTGCAGTAGTCCAGACGGGATAGGATGAGAGCTTGAATTAGCAGGGTAGCGGTTTGGATGGAGAGGAAAGGGCGGATCTTGGCAATGTTGCGGAGCTGAGACCGGCAGGTTTTGGTGACGGCTTGGATGTGAGGGGTGAATGAGAGAGCGGAGTCGAGGATGACACCAAGTTTGCGGGCTTGTGAGACAGGAAGGATGGTAGTGCCGTCAACAGAGATGGGAAAGTCAGGGAGAGGACAAGGTTTGGGAGGGAAGACAAGGAGCTCAGTCTTCGACATGTTGAGCTTTAGGTGGCGGGCGGACATCCAGATGGAGATGTCCTGAAGGCAGGAGGAGATGCGAGCCTGGAGGGAGGGGGAGAGAGCAGGGGCAGAGATGTAGATCTGGGTGTCATCAGCGTAGAGATGATAGTTGAAGCCGTGGGAGCGAATGAGGTCACCAAGGGAGTGAGTGTATATTGAGAACAGAAGGGGACCAAGCACTGAACCTTGGGGAACCCCCACAGTAAGAGGATGGGAGGGGGAGGAGGAGCCTGCAAAAGAGACTGAGAAAGAACGACCGGAGAGATAAGAGGAGAACCAGGAGAGGACGGAGTCTGTGAAGCCAAGGTCAGATAACGTGTTGAGGAGAAGGGGGTGGTCCACAGTGTCAAAGGCAGCTGAGAGGTCGAGGAGGATTAGGACAGAGTATGAGCCGTTGGATTTGGCAAGCAGGAGGTCATTGGTGACCTTTGAGAGCGCAGTTTCCGTGGAATGAAGGGGATGGAAGCCAGACTGGAGGGGGTCGAGGAGAGAGTTGTTGTTGAGGAATTCTAGGCAGCGCGTGTAGACAACTCGTTCAAGGAGTTTGGAAAGGAATGGTAGGAGGGATATGGGACGATAACTAGAAGGTGAGGTGGGGTCAAGAGAGGGTTTTTTTAGGATGGGAGAGACATGGGCATGTTTGAAGGCAGAGGGGAAGGAACCAGTGGAGAGTGAGCGGTTGAAGATGGAAGTTAAGGAGGGGAGAAGGGATGGAGCGAGAGATTTCATAAGATGAGAGGGAATGGGGTCAGAAGCACAGGTGGCCGGAGTAGCACTTGAGAGGAGGGAGGAGAGTTCCTCTGAGGATACCGCTGGGAAGGATGGGAGAGTAGCAGAGAATGTTGAGAGCCGGGGGGTTGGAGAAAGGGGGGAAGAGACTTTGGGCAGGTCGGACCTGATGGATTTAATTTTGTTAATGAAGTAGGAGGCCAGATCGTTGGGGGTGAGGGAAGGAGGAGGGGGAGGAACCGGGGGCCTGAGAAGGGAGTTGAATGTACGGAAGAGCTGGCGGGGGTGATGGGCATGGGTGTCAATAAGGGAGGAGAAATGTTAAGCACTTACTATGTGCCAGGTGCAGTACTAAGCGCTGGTGTGGATACAAGCAAATTGGGTTGGACACAGTCCCTGTCCCACATGGGGCTCACAGTCTTAATTCCCATTTTACAGATGAGGTAACTGAGGCACAGGGAAGTGAAGTGACTTGCCCAAGGCCACACTGCAGACAAGTGTTGGAACCAGGATTAGAACCCATCCCAACCCCGTGCTCTAACCACTATGCCATGCTGCTTCCCAACTACTACTACAGCTACTATGGGTTTGAATCCCGGCTCCACCACATCTGCTGTGTGACCTTGGGCAAGTCACTTAACTTCTCTAAGCCTCAGTTACCTCATCTGTAAAATGGGGATTAAGACTGTGAGCCCCCACGCAGGACAACCTGATCACCCTGTATCCTGCCAAGCGCTTAGAACAGTGCTTGGCACATAGTAAGCGCTTAACAAATGCCATCATTATTATTATTATTATTACTACTACAACCACCACCACAGGCTACAATTATGAAAAAGTAAGTCAAAAAGTAAGTGATATTTATTGACCACCTACCATGAGCAGAGTACATTACCAAGATCTTAGGAGAATGCAATAGAGTTAGTAAGCATGATCCTTACCCTCAAGGAGTTTACAGTCAATCAGGGGAGGCAGAAACTAAACTACTGTATGAGGGAAAAGTGGATGAGACTTAATGCTTACAGAATAGGATATGCAAGATACGTATGTAAGTGCTTTGGGAGTTTCTGAGAACTAAAGTGCTCAAGTGACAAAGTTCTGAGATGGCAGATGAGTGGACATAATCTGGAAAGATTAGAAATAAATTGGGGTGTGGCTGCTGAAGGAGACATGCTTTTTGGAGGTCTCTGAACATGGGCGAGCTGTCGTCCATTCCATCTGATTTGATTTCCAGAACTGGAGAAGAACTGGAGAAGAAGAGGTCAGCTGCAGGAGAGTGGAGAACGATGTACGTTGTCGGTTATCTTGAGAGGAGGAGGGAAGAGTACAAGCAGGGGTGAAGGTGGAGAGGAGAACAGATCAATCAATCAATCAATCGTATTTATTGAGTGCTTCCTGTGTGCAGAGCACTGTACTAAGTGCTTGGGAAGTACAAGTTGGCAACATATAGAAACAGTCCCTACCCAACAGTGGGCTCACAGTCTAAAAGGGGGAGACAGAGAACACAACCAAACATACTAACAAAATAAAATAAATAGAATAGATATGTACAAGTAAAATAAATAGAGTAATAAATATGTACAAACATATATACATATATACAGGTGCTGCGGGGAAGGGAAGGAGGTAAGATGGGAGGGATGGAGAGGGGGACGATGGGGAGAGGAAGGAAGGGGCTCAGTCTGGGAAGGCCTCCTGGAGGAGGTGAGCTCTCAGTAGGGCCTTGAAGGGAGGAAGAGAGCTAGCTTGGCGGATGGGCAGAGGGAGGCCCGGGGGAGGACGTGGGCCGGGGGTCGGTGGCGGGACCGGCGAGAACGAGGCACGGTGAGGAGATTAGCGGCAGAGGAGCGGAGGGTGCGGGCTGGGCTGGAGAAGGAGAGAAGGGAGGTGAGGTAGGAGGGGGCGAGGTGATGGACAGCCTTGAAGCCCAGGGTGAGGAGTTTCTGCCTGATGCGCAGATTGATTGGTAGCCACTGGAGATAAGTAGGAAGGAGATGGTTGATTGCGTACCTTAAAGCCAACAATTAGGAGTTAGGAGGAAGTAAGCCCATGGTATACTTGTATATTGGAGGAAAGGGTCAATGTAATTGGGCTTATACAAACCTTACCCAATAATATAACCCTGGTATACTGGCTTCAAGAGCAAAGGTTTTAGGTACTTCTCCATGGATCACTTAATCAATGGTGTTCATTTAGCACCGACTGTGTGCAGAGCATGGTATTAAGCGCCTGGGAGGATACAGTGCAACAGAGCTGGTAGACACATTCCTTGCCCTCAGGAGCTTACGGTTTAGAAGGGGAGACTTCAAGGGCCGAGGGTGGGGTGAATATCAAGGGCTTAAAGCCTACAGTTCCAATTGCATGGGTGACACAGAAAGCTCATAACAGGGCCGGGCTGGCCAGTTAGTTTGCAAGCATACTGCATGTTACAATCACCCTGTGATAAAAGCTACACTACAATTTACATTATTTGATGTCTTCCAGAGAAACAGTGCAGTCTATTGGAAAGAGCACGGTTTGGAAGTCAGAGGACCTGGGTTCTAATTCCGGCTCCACTACTTACCTGCTGTGTGACCTCGAGCAAGTCACTTAACTCTTCTGGGCCTCAGTTCCCACTTCTTCACAATGGGGATTCAACACCTGTGCTCCCTCCTACTTAGAATGTGAGTCCCACGGGGGATCAGATGATCTTGTATCTAAGCGGCATACGGTAAGCACTTAACAAATATTATTATTTTTATTACTGTTATTTCTTCATTCATGTCATGCATTTATCTGACCAGCATTCCAGTCGGGTGTTCTAATTAAGCAAATCTCTCCCTCCCCCAACCTACCTAAGCTAAAACTAGGTGTTCTACAATGAATGGAATATGGAGGAACCTCGGCCCGTAACGTCTATGAAATTTTCAAGTTGTTAAAGAGCCTCCCGGAATAGCAGGGCAGTGGGGCCCTTGGTGTCAGGGGACCTAGGTTCTAATCCTGGGTCCACCACACACCTGCTGTGTGACCTTGGGCAAGTCACTTGACTTCTCTGTGTGCCTCAGTTTCCTCATCTGTAAATGGGAATGAAATGCCTAGTCTCCCTCCACTTTTGACTGTGAGCCCTAGATGGGACATGGATTCCCGTCCTCATTATCTTATATCCTCTAGATTGTGAGCTCACTGTGGGCAGGGATTATCCCTCTTTATTGCTGTATTGTACTTTTCCAAGCGCTTAATACAGTGCCCTGCACACAGTAAGCACTCAGTAAATACTACTGAATGAATGAATATCCACCCCACAGCTTCTCCAGTGCTGGGAACATAGTAAGCACTTAGCAAATACCACAATCATCGGAACCAAAAAAGTTGTTGAACTAAGGAGGTCACTTACTTTAGAAGTGCAGGATACAGATATTGAGAAGTTAATTGCAGCTAATTTAGAGGAATCATTATACCATGAGGACATAATTGCATGTGTTAACATTCCAGTAAATCACTGAAAGATGCCAAAACTGATTGAAGAATTTTTAGTTTCTCCACCAGCTGCTAAAATTTTGGAAGTAAAAATTCCTGCATCATTTTTTTTAAAAAGCAGGTGAGTTTTTATACGATTGAAGAAGAAGATCCTAAAGGAGAGAGGAGTTCAAATGTGAACAGAGGTGTTCAGAAGGAGGCAGCCTCCACTGCCAGCAGAGCAGGTTTTATTTCTAGAACATCCTGAAAATAGTTAATCATATTAGAAATTGTTATTTATTTTATTCAATAATGGTGTAGTGGATAGAGCACGGGCCTGGGATTCGGAAGGTCATGGGTTCTAACCCTGGCTTTGCCACTTTGCTGTGTGACCTTGACCAAGTCACTTCACTTCTCTTTGCCTCAGTTACCTCATCTGTAAAACGGGGATTGAGGTCGTGAGCCCCATATGCGACAGGGACTGTGTCCAACCCAATTTGCTTGTATCCACCCAGCGCTTAGTACAGTACCTGGCATATAGTAAGTGCTTAATACTATACCTTATAAATACTTTACCATATAAATAATAATAATAATAGTGGTATTTGAGTGCTTAACAAATACCACTATTATTATTATTATTTATATGGTAAAGTTAAATTTGAATAAATATGAAACAATAAGTTTAGTGAGATTTATCATTACATATACAGCACATAAAGAAATTTCATATCTCTCTCCCTCCCTTCAGGCTTGTGTCTCCTCCTGCCTTCAAGACATCTCCATCTGGTTGTCTGCCTGCCATCTAAAGCTATGTCCAAGACTGAACTCCTTGTCTTGCCTCCCAAACCCTGCCCTCTCCCTGACTTTCCCATCACTGTAGACGGCACTACTCTCCTTCCCGTCTCAAAAGCCCGCAACCTTGGTGTCACCCTTGACTCCACTCTTTCGTTCACCCCTCACATCCAATCCGTCACCAAAACCTGCCGGTCTCACCTCCGCAACATCGCCTAGATCTGCCCTTTCCCCTCCATCCAAACAGCTACCCTGCTCGTTCAATCGCTTATTCTATCCCTACTGGATTACTGCATCAGCTTCCTCTCTGATCTCCCATCCTCCTGTCTCTCCCCACTTCAATCTATACTTCACGCTGCTGCCCGGATCATCTTTGTGCAGAAATGCTCTGGGCATGTTACTCCCCTCCTCAAAAATCTCCAGTGGCTTCCAATCAACCTACGCATCAGGCAAAAACTCCTCACTCTTGGCTTCAAGGCTGTCCATCACCTCGCCCCCTCTGACCTCACCTCCATTCTTTCATTCTACGGCCCAGCCTGCACCCTCCTCTCCTCTGCCGCTAACCTCCTCACCGTTAGGCCTCATTCTCACCTGTCCCGCCGTCGATCCCCGGCCCATGTCCTCCCCCAGCCTGGAACGCCCTCCCTCTGCCCATCCACCAAGCTAGCTCTCTTCCTCCCTTCAAAGCCCTACTGAGAGCTCACCTCCTCCAGGAGGCCTGCCCAGACTGAACCCCCTTTTTCCTCTCATCCTCTCCATCCCCCCCCCGCCTTACCTCCTTCCCCTCCCCACAGCACCTGTATATATGTTTGTACAGATTTATTACTCTATTTTACTTGTACATATTTACTATTGTATTCATTTTATTTTATTAATATGTTTTGTTTTGTTGTCTGTCTCCCCCCTTCTAGACTGTGAGCCTGCTGTTGGGTAGGGACCGTCTCTATATGTTGCCAACTTGTACTTCCCAGGTGCTTAGTACAGTGCTCTGCACACAGTAAGTGCTCAATCAATCAATCAATCAATCGTATTTATTGTGATTGATATGTGATTGATATCAATATGTGATATCAATATGTGATGTGATATCAATAAATGTGATTGAATGAATATCACTTTTCCAGAGGTTCTGGAATCTGTAACAAGTAAGACTTTGGGAATACATACCCCATGAAACAGTTATTCGTGTTACAACCACATTTTCAATTATCATAACCTGTTCTTTGGGGTACTAATGATAGTGATAATAATGATAAGTTTTTTTAGTGCTTTTATTTTTGCCAGTGCTTTCTCATCAACTGTCCCATTTAATTCTTATAACACCCTGGGAGGTTTGGAAAAATAAGTATTATTTCCCCATTTTACAGATGAGGATTTTGAAAACAGAAAGGTTAAGAGACTTTCCTAGGGGCACGCAGCAGGCCAATGGTAGACTACAGACTACAACCAGTTTTCCTGACTTCCAGTCGTGTGTTTTGTGGGTGGAGGGGGTGTTCCTGAGCAGAGAATACAATGAAGCACCTGAGAGAGTACAGCAGAGTTAAATAGATATAATTCCTGCCCTCAGGAGTTTACCAACTAGTGTGGGAAGCTGACATTAAACTAAATTATAGGTAGTGAAAGACAATAAAGTTTAGAGATATGTACAAAAGGATTGTGCTACAAAAAGACTGTGATGGGAAGAGTCTGGGGTGAGTACCTTCTTAGGGGTGAAGACCAAAATGCTTAGGTGAGTCAGTGGGTAGGTGTGGGGGAGAAATGAAGTGGGACAGATGGCTATTAGTTGGGGAAGGCCTGATGAAGGAGGAGTACGATGGGAAGAGCAGTGATCTTCCAGATACAAAGGGGAAGGAAATTCCAGACAGAAATGTGCAAGAAGTTGACGGTGAGAGAGATGAGAACAAGACACAGTGAACAGATTGGTATTAAAGAAGCAAAGCATGGCCTAGTGGAAAGACTACGGGCTTGGGAGTTAGAAGATCTGGGTTCTAATCCCGGATCCACCATTGTCGTCTATGTGACCTTGGGTAAGTCACTTAACTTTTCTGTCTCCCAGTTGCCTCATTTGTAAAATGGGGACAAAGACTGTGAGCCCTATGTGGGACAGGGAGAGTATCCAACCTGATTATCTTATACCTTTTCCAGTGCTTAGTACAGTACCCAGCACAAGGTAAATGCTAAACAAGTACCCATAAAGGGAAAAAAAAGCAGATGAGTTGGCAGGAGAGGAGCACGGGTGAGTAGAGGAGAAAGAGTCCAAGGGAGGAGTTTCTGTTTGATGTGGAGATGGTGAACAACTATTGGAGGTATTAGAGGCATAGGGAGATATAGACAAAGTGATTTTTCAGAATAGTGATTTGATCAGAATAACGGAGTATGGACTGGAGAGGGGAGGGACTAGAGAGGGGAGAGCCTGGAGGCAGGAAGATTAGTGCCTGGCACATAGTAAGCACTTAATAAATACCATAATAAAATAGAAGATCAATGAAGAGGCTGATGCAACAGTAGAGTCAGAAAGTGACGATTGCTTGGACCAGCATGATAGAGAATAGGATGGAGAGGAAGGAGTAAAATCTGGAGATATTGTGAAGAAGCAACAAGATCTGACGACGGACTGAATTTGTGGTTCGAAACAGAGGGCGAAGAGTCAAGATTTGGTTTCCTCTCTGCATCTTCAGAAACGAAATGATCAGGGCCTGAGGTTATCGCCACAATACTGTTTATCAGGAGAGAGGCTTGGGCAGAGCCAGCTCTAGGGATAAAAAAGGAAGGTACATAAGCTGCATGAGTCTCACAGCAAACTTGTAAATGAACAATCCAGTTGTAAACATTTAATGCGTGTGTCTCTCTTTAGGGTGTAAGCCCCTTGTGAGCAGGGACCATGTCACTCCATTATTCATTCATTCATTCATTCATTTAATCATTCAATCATATTTATTAAGCACTTACTGTGTGTGGAGCACTCTTGGGAAAGTACTATACAGCAATAAAGAGAGACAATCCCTGCCCACAGTTAGCTCACATTCTACAGGGGGGAAGAGAGACAGCAGTACAAGTAAACAGGCATCAATATAAGTAATTAAATAAATAAATTACAGATATAAAAAATAAATAAAATTACAGATATATATATAAGTGCAGTGGGGCGGGGGGAGAGCAAAGGGAGCAAGTCAGGGTGACATGGAAGGGAATGGGAGATAAGGAAAAGTGGGGCTTAGTTTGGGAAGGCCTCTTGGAGGAGATGCACATTCAGCAGGACTTTGAATGGGTGGAGAGGGATTGTCTGGTGGATTGGAGGAGGGAGGGAGTTCCAGACCAGAGGTAGGACGTGGGCCAGGGGTCAGCGGCGAGACAGGTGAGATGAGGCACAGTGAGAAGGTTAGCACCAGAGGAGCCAAGTGTGTGGGCTGGATTGTAAAAGGAGAGAAGATAGGATGAATGACTGTACTGACACGGTTCAAGCTGGAGGGAGAAGAAAGGTAGATCTTAGCGATGTTGTGAAGGTGAGATTGGCAGGATTTGGTGAAGGATTGGATATGTGGGTTGAATGAGAGAGCCGAGTCAAGGATGACACCAGGCTTATGGGTTTGTGAGATGGAAAGGATGGTTGTGCCGTCTACAGTGACGGGAAAGTTCGGGAGAGGACAGGGTTTGGAAGGAAAGATAAGGAGCTCTGTTTTGGACATGTTAAGTTTGAAGTGGTGGGAGGACATCCAAGTAGAGATGTCCTGAAGGCAGGAGGAGATAGGAGCCTGGAGAGAGGGAGAGTTAGCAGGGGATAACAGCAGTAGTGTCAGCTGCTGTTGAGGACTCAGAGATACCCTGTTGTGTGACTGCAGAAAGTACCAATTCTTTGTCCTAGTCATCTTTCCGTATATGCCACTGAGTAGAAGGGACCAGACAAGAAGGTGTTTATGGCTCAGTGCACTTCATCATCACTACTGCAAAAACAACTTGCGCACATGGCCTGTTGGAAGTGGGGTATTGTAATAATAATGATAATGATGGCATTTATTAACCGTTTACTATGTGCAAAGCACTGTTCTAAGCGCTGGGGAGGTTACAAGGTGATCAGGTTGTCCCACGTGGGGCTCACAGTCTTCATCCCCATTTTCCAGATGAGGGAACTGAGGCCCAGAGAAGTGAAGTGACTTGCCCAAAGTCACACAGCTGACAATTGGTGGAGCCGGGATTCGAACCCGTGACCTCTGACTCCAAAGCCCGCGCTCTTTTCCGCTGAGCCACGCTGCTTCTCTCCCAAGCTCTTAGTACAGTGTTCTGCACATAGTAAGCACTCAATAAATATGATCGATTTATTGATCAGATGGGTGGAAGCAAGCCAGAACCATTCAGAACAGTGCATGGGTGAAACAATAAGTGCTAGTGTACCTCATTTTTCCTGCTCCCTCTCCCTTCTACATCACTTATACACTGGGATTTCTACCCTGTAAACACTTCATATTCAGCCCACCCTCAGCCCCACGGACCTTAAGTACCTATCCATAATATATTTTAACATCTTTCTCCCAGTCTAGAATGTGAGCTTCTGATGGGTAAGGAACATATCTATCAACTCTGCTGTATTGTGCTGTCTCAAGTGCTTAGTACAGTGCTTTGCATACAGTAAGGGCTCAATTAATGCTATTGATCGATTGTTTCAAGTAAGGGCTCCTGGAGCGAGCAACTGTTCCACAGCACAGGGGCTGTTGCTGCCCATCGCCAGTGTGATTGTGTGTGCCAAGGAGGACGTCGCCCCGACACGGCACGGACCCCCCGCCCTAGGGCATCACACAGCGCTTAACCTGGTCAGGCCTCTGGTCGGCCACCAACAAGACCTTCTGTTCCCACGATAAGTCAGGATGGCTCCGGGAGAGGCGTGGGGCTGCTCTGGGATGGAGAAAGGGGTAAAAACTGGCTCGGGATCCTGCTGCCCCAACTCCTTCCACCAGCAGGATTACGGCTTCTGATCCGGCCTGGGAAAACCTGGGGCTCCCACCTTCCTCACAAGGCTGCAGAGCAAACCGGAAGAGTTTCATCGCTCCAACTGTCACACTTCCAAACGTTTTGGTTCCATCCCCTCATTTCAGAAGAGTAGATTTTTACTTTTACCCCTGAGTAGGACATACCTTTCCCCCTATTATTCACTGGTGGCTGAGCAGGATGGGGAGGACCTAATCAAGGTGACCTACTATATTTTCATAATAAGAATAATAATAATGGCATTTATTAAGCACTTACTATGTGCAAAGCACTGTTCTGAGCGCTGGGGAGGTTACAAGGTGATCAGGTTGTCTCAAGGGGGGCCTACCATCTTCATCCCCATTTCGCAGATGAGGTAACTGTGGCTCAGAGAAGTTAAGTGACTTACCCAAGGTCACACAGCAGACATGTGGAGGAGCCGGAATTCGAACCTATAACCTCTGACTCCAAAGCCCGAGCTCTTTCCACTGAGAAATGCTGCTTCATGAGCGATGTGTGCAAGTGTGCAAGAAATTCTCATTGTGACGCCCACACCCGCAGAGAAAATCGAACCTAAGTAGTGCCGTTTTCCAACCAAAGGACAACTTTATTAATAATAATAATAATAATGATGGCATTTGTTAAGCACTTACTATGTGCAAAGCACTGTTCTAAGCGCTGGGGTATACAAAGTGCTCAGGTTGCCCAGCATGGGGTTCACAGTCATCATCCCCATTTTACAGATGAGGTAACTGAGGCTCCGAGAAGTTAAGTGACTTCCCAAGGTCACACAGCAGACATGTGGAGGAGCCGGAATTCGAACCCATGATCTCTGACTCCAAAGCCCGTGCTCTTTTCACTGAGCTACGCTGCTGCTCTAACTCTGTATTCAATCCAATGTAGGAAGCAGAAAAGAATTATTTACAAATAATGGGATCAGTCGAAAGACAAGACTATATCAGGCAGTAGGACAAATATGTCAGGATGAAATATGTCAAGATGCCTCTCCAGAAGCAGACTGTAATCTTGAGCCATTGTACATGCAATTTCCCGCCTCAGATTTGCTTGAACATAGGATGCTATAAACTTGACCTAAAATAGAGCCGCCTTTTTATTTTCCTTATCCCAGGAGACCGAAATGAACAACAATGCCAACTTCAACTTCATTTCCATAGATACATCATCTTCACGTTTTCACGCTCAGTAGTGTGTCTTGCTTTCTGACATCTCAGTGAATTTCTGAGAGGAAAAACTAAGCCTGGTAGCCTGAACCACCACACTGGAATACGATTACAGGTACATCTGTCACAGGTGAAAATACCGTATTTATGTCTCAGTGAAATCCATTCATTGATTTAAGTACCTAAAGCCCTCCAGGGAGTGTCACAAATCCACATAACATTCCTGAGTGCTGGGCTTTGTATTTGGGTCTCTGATTTAGCTGACAGATGTGTAAAATCACCTACTCTATAGCTAGACAACTCCCTGGGGATCCGTCCAAGGGGATCAAGAAAATAAGTTATTCCAGTCGAGGTCAGCTTAACACACTCACAGATTTTCCCTCTAGATCCGACAGACTCCAATGGCAGTCATATAACAACAATAACAATGTGACCTTCCATTTATGTGCTCTTTATTTCCAGAATATTCCGTTTGCTACCAAGGTTTAGTGAGCTCATGTTTGAAGTCGAGGCAAAAAAAACGACTTGTAGGCTTTAACTATTTGCCAATACTCTCTGAAAAAATTCTGACCCTCACCCTACTGTGGGAGATTGGGAGTTGGGGGGACGCTACAGTAGGGGAGGAGTACCTGCCAGGGCTCTGACGTCAGTGGTGATGGTTGCCAACCAAACAACCGCTTAGGGCATCTTGTGTGTTGAAGGGGAGAGGCAGGAATCTTGACAAACAGCTGGTAAATGCAGAAGAAAAGGTTCCAGTGACTGGTGTTTCCTTGGTTCTCTGGCCCCGTCTTGGCACTGTGATGTGGCCACTTAGGCTGTTAGTAGGTTCTGTTCTCAAAAGTCATGCAGTCCTTTTGCAATGCACTGTTTGGTGTACTCAGGTGAAAGTAAAAATCGACTCTTACTAGGATAGGGAACCACGGTGGGCAGCGACAGCAGCGAGAAATGATCCGGCATCCCCTTCAGCCCACTGCAGATGATGGGAAGCCCACAGCGCCCCGGACCTGGAAAGCGAAAAAGCTGAAGCATCAGTCAATCAATTATCCATGCTATATATTGAACACTTACTGGTTACAGAGCACTGTACCATGCGCTTGGGAGAGTGCAGTATGACAGACTTGCCCACAATGAGCTTATAATAATAATAATGGTATTTGTTAAGCACTTACTATGTGCCAAGCACTGCTCTAAGTGCTGGAGTAGACACAGGGTAATCAGGCTGTCCCACGTGGGGCTCACACTTTTAATTCCCATTTTACAGATGAGGTAACTGAGGCACAGAGAAGTTAAGTGACTTGCCCAAGGTCACACAGCAGACATAATAATAATAATAATAATGGCATTTATTAAGCACTTAGTATGTGCAAAGCACTGTTCTAAGTGCTGGGGAGGTTACAAGATGATCAGGTTGTCCCACTGGGGGCTCACAGTATTCATCCCCATTTTACAGTTGAGGTAACAGGCCCAGAGAAGTTAAGTGACTTGTCCAAGGTCACACAGCTGACAATTGGAGGAGCCGGGATTTGAACCCACGACCTCTGACTCCAAAGCCCGGCCTCTATCCACTGAGCCACGCTGCAGAGGTGGGATATAGAAGGGACAGCAAGTGTACAATAAGCATCAGGACTGTGTTGGTCTACAGCTCTGAGACAGGGAGACTGGACTAGACCGACAACTCTCAAGCCACTCACCCAATTTCATCTCTGCCGCCTGAAGAGGAGGGCAGCATAAAATGGCCTGAGAGCATCCCACTCACCGAGGCCTGACCACATTGAGTGATCAAAGTCCTGAGATGATGGCAGAGTCCAGCTGGGATGGTTTGGTCAGTTGATCCAGGCAGATGATAAAATATTGCCAAAGTGATTGTCTATGGTCAGCGGAGCACGGGAACAAATTCCAGCATGTTCCAGAGGGAGAAGCCCAAAGACAAGATGGAGGCCACTCACAAGGCTGGCCCGACTAACATCAGAGCTTGGGAGCCCTTTGACCTGAGACTGGATCTCTTGGCAAAACTGGCCTTCAGCTAATAGTCCTTTGAGGCAAATGCATCACCACAGTGAAGAAGAAACACGCTTAGTTGAGGACAACTTCAAGCGCTGCAGAATGACCAGTGCTGTTGCTTGCATCCTTGCTCTGCAGTCAGCCTCCTGTCGCACACCTTGGCCTCCATCCACACTTCAAAACCCACCAGAAATGATAAGTCCAAGACTCATCTGTCATTTCTGATGGGAGAGAGACTCCATCCATCATTAGTCCACACTTTCTGTGGAAGAAAGTCATGAATCTTGCACATAATGCTCCTCTTAATCGGTAATACTTTTGTCCTCTTCCACAAAACACATCCTTCTTGCCTTTAGTACAATTGTCACAGCCCACTGCTCCCAGATTATTGGTGCCAAACTCTGATCATCCTAGGAATCTTTAGTGTGAGAAATGGACATAAGACCCAAACAGGTCAATCAGAGCCTCTGGCTGTGATCCAGAAGTTTCCTCATTTCCTGCCTGCCCTGCGGCTCCGTGATTCCACTTAGCCTAGAGGTTTCCACCACAGCCACACCACCATGACATCCACCTAGATTTATTTTACATTCTCCCCCAGTATGTTGTCCACAAGGACTAAAGGAAGGCAGACCTGGGACTGTGAAGTCCCTGGGCAGGGAAAGCAATAGAGCCAAGAGGATGGAGGATTCAAAATGCATGGATAACAACTGGGGAAGGGGGAAGAGGAGAACAGAAAGACTGCAGAAAAAGTTAACAAATTAAGGGGATGACCGTCAGGAGAGACATGGAAGACAGGAGGGGCAGAATGTAAAGTCCAGTGTGCATCTTCAGGAATTATATGATACTCCTCTGAACCACTCCTTCTTCCAGTATTGTGACACCACCACTTCTGGGCTCTGTCACTGTCCTTGTTCTTGACCATCCTGCCCAACTGGACCTCAATTGGAGACCTAGCACACCTGACCTCAACCAGGAGAGAGTCAGAAGACAGAGACATCAGGGAGAGCCAGTGCCAAAGCTACCCTGCCAGCAATAGCGGGTGCTACTGCACCCAGAGGCTAGAAAAGCTGATTTTTGTGCAGTCTGTGGGGTCCCTAGCAACCCAGCACCAATTAATCAATTGATCAATCAATTGTATTTATTGAGTGCTTACTGTATGCAGAACACAAGAACACTTGGGAGAATGCAAATTGGTAGGTACCTTACCTGCCCAAAAGGAACCTGCAGTCTACAGAAGAGCCGACAGTCTATTCCTGCAAAACACTGTTTCCTTAATGCCAGGAAATGGCTACAGGGTCAACTGGATCAATGGAAATTATGAAGCGGACCTCAGAAAACTAACAAGAAACATCGGTGAGCACTGTAAAAGTTAAAAAATCATTGAAATAATTCATTCATATTTATTGAGCGCTTACTGTGTGCAGAGCACTGTACTAAGCGCTTGGGAAGTACAAGTTGGCAACATATAGAAATGGTCTCTACCCAACAGTGGGCTCACACTATTGAAGTTTGTGAAACCACTGAAATGCAACACTGAAACCTCTGCTCCTAAGATCACAGTCAACGGACTCTGGGCGTATTCCCGAAGTGGGCCAGGTTCCTTCCCCACCTTCCTCTATCCCTTCCCCTCTGCATTTCCCTGCCTTTCGCCTCTCCCTCACCATCTCTCTTTACACCCAACTCACTTCTTTGTCCTCTTGTAAGACATTTGTCCTTAGGAGGGATAGCTAGGTAACCCACAATGAACAAAGTCAGACTGGTTTCAGCTCCTTCTGTCTCTATACAATTGTCTTAAAAATTAACTCTTAACAAGCCTGTGGCTCTCAGGGGCTTTCAGATTTCATGCCTTCTCCCTGCCTTCCTATGTCAGGGAGATATAGAGATACAGATATAGGGAGAAAAGAAGAAAGTTGGGAAAAAGGGGACAAAGGAGGAAAGTGAAAAAAGGTGAAAAAGATATTTATTGAGCAACTTCTGGATTCACAGCACTGGACCATTGGGAGAGCACAATGGGAGTAAAGAAATGGTCCCTGTCTTCAAGGAAATTTCAGTCTAATGGGGGAGACAAGCAGACACCTATTTTACCATCAGTGTATACACACACATATGTATGTGCTGAGAATGGGTGCAAATACATCATCATCAATCGTATTTATTGAGCGCTTACTATGTGCAGAGCACTGTACTAAGCGCTTGGGAAGTACAAATTGGCAACATATAAAGACAGTCCCTACCCAACAGTGGGCTCACAGTCTAAAAGAGTGGGCTCATAAATCCTCAAAGTTGATGCTGCTTAGGTCAGAGGGAATTACTCAGGGAAGACTTCATGGAAGAGGTGGACTTTTAGTAAACATTGAAGATGGATTAAGCCATAGTCCAGTATGGATTTGAAGTGAGAGAAATTTCCAGGCAGGAAGATGGCTAGGGCAAGGGACAAGAGGCAGGTGAGTAGTGAGTGGGGTACAACTAGAAGGTGAGTTTAAGAGCTGTAAATTGCAAACTCCTTGTGGGCAGGGATGGCCTCTCCCAACTATATTATATTGTACTTTCCCAAAAGTTTAGTACAGTAGTTTGCACAAAATGCTCAATAAATACCAATGACTGATTAGTTCAGACTGTTAGGTTGAGGAAAGCAGCATGGCTGAGTGGAAAGAGCCCAGGCTTGGGAGTCAGAAGTCATGGGTTCTAATCGTGGCTCCACCACTTCTCAGCTGTGTGACTTTGGTCAAGTCGCTTAATTTCTCTGTGCCTCAGTTACCTCATCTGGAAAATGGGGATTAAGACTGTGAGCCCCGTGTGGGACAACCTGATTACCTTGTATCTCCCCCAGCGCTTAGAACAGTGCTTGGCACATAGTAAGCCCTTAACAAATACCAAAATTATTAAAATTACTATTAATAGGTAAAATGGGAAGAGTTAGTGGAGAGGCCAGAAGATATTCATTCATTCATTCAATCATATTTATTGAGCACTTACTGTGTGCAGAGCACTGTACTAAGCGCTTGGGAAGTACAAGTTGGCAACATATAGCTACCCAACAGGGGGCTCACAGTCTAAAAGGGGGAGACAGAGAACAAAACAAAACATATTAACAAAATAAAATAAATAGAGTAAATATGTACAAATAAACAAATAAATAAATAAACAAATAAACAAATAAAATAAATAATTTAGGTGGATTCCTCAGCCAACGAGGTGGCACATATGAGGAAGCAATCCCCAAACTAAGGGTTTTGACTTCTGCTCTTCCGAATGTGAAAAAAAGGACTGGTTCAACGCTTTGTCCAGCAGTTCCCATCCACAAACATCAGCATCACCAATATGTAGACTCCATTAACTTTTTTTTTATTTATTTT
Source organism: Tachyglossus aculeatus (assembly GCF_015852505.1). Classification (NCBI taxonomy): domain Eukaryota; kingdom Metazoa; phylum Chordata; class Mammalia; order Monotremata; family Tachyglossidae; genus Tachyglossus; species Tachyglossus aculeatus. Next base: position 21,455,048 of record NC_052081.1, on the reverse strand, counting down.
TCTACCCACCACTGGGGCTTTGGGGTTGCTTGGGTATATGCAGAGTCTTCTGCTCCCACGACTCATCCCTGTCCCCTCAAAAAAGGTTAAAAAAAATCACACCAATAAAATTTTATAGATGAATAGTACACAAATTACCCTAAGGCCCACTTCTGTAAGCTCCAGGCAGTATATAAGAAGTTTCTGTTTGATGTAAGGGAAAATGGGTAGCCACTGGAGGTTTTTGAAAAGTGGAAAAATACGTGCCACTGGAAATTTTAAGAAGTTGATTTCAGAGACGGCATATAGAATAAACTGACGGAGGCTGTAGGGTGGAATATCAGAATGGACCTAAGTACATGAACCTAAACATGAAATGACAGATGTCGTACTAGGGTAGTGATTATTTGTATGGAGAGAAAGGTACAGATTTGGGAAATGTTGGGTTTCAGAAGAAAGATGATAAATTCAGTTTGGGATGTATTGACCTTGAAGTGCCAGAAGGGCATCTTAAGGAGACGGGGACTGTGGCCCATATGATTATTTTTATCAACCCTAGCTCTTAGCAGCCATTAGCAACAGAAGAGAGTTGAGGCAAGTGAGGTAAGTTTAGGAGTCATCTGCATAGAGGTGCTACCCAAAGCCAACAGAGAAGAGGAGTTCCTGATAAATTGAGTGGAAAACAAGAAGAGTATGGAATCCAGAAGCAATTCTTGCCTATTGGTCACAGATTGAATACAAGAAATGGAAAAAGAGCCAATGAACAATACTGACAAGGAGTGGTCAGAGAGGTAGAAAAATCAGCTGATTGCACTGTAAGTCAAAACCACAATAACATATCCCGGGGGGCGGGTGGTGAACAGTGTCAAGAACAATCAAGAGATCAATCAATCAATCAATCAATCAATCCATCAGTTTAAGACAAAGTTCTCACTGGAGAACTTGGAGAGTCCCCAAAATCTCACACTCCCCTTCCCAGCTTTCTTATATCCACCCCATTCAATCTCTCATCTTTTGCAGTATCTTCAGCGTGGCTTAGTGGAAAGAACACGGACTTGGGAGTCAGAGGTCGTGGGTTCTAATCTTGACTCCATCACTTATCAGCTGTGTGACTTTGGGCAAGTCACTTAACTTCTCTGTGCCTCAGTTACCTCATCTGTGAAATGTGGATTAAGACTGTGAGTCCCACATGGGACAACCTAATTATCGTCTGTCTACCCCAGTGCTTAGAACAGTGCTTGGCACATAGTAAGCGCTTAACAAATACCATCATTATTGCAGAGAAGCAGCGTGGCTTAGTGGAAAGAGCACAGGCTTGGAAGTCAGAGGTCATGGGTTCTAATCCCAGCTCTGCCACTTGTCAACTGTGTGACTTTGGGTAAGTCACTTAACTTCCCTGTGCCTCAGTTATCTCATCTGTAAAATGGGGATTAAGACTGTGAGTCCCAAGTGGGACAATCTGATAATCTTGTATCTACCCCAGTGCTTAGAACAGTGCTTGGCACTTAATAAGTGTGTAACAAATACCATTATTATGATAATAAAAATAGTTGCAGTATTTGTTAAGTGCTTACTATGTGTCAATCACTGTACTCAGCAATAAGGTAGATTCCAGATAATCAGGTCACACACAGTCCGACTTGGAGCTCCCTGTGCCACACGGTCTAAATAGGAGGGAGAGCAGGCATTGAACGGTACCCCCATTTTACAGATGAGGAAAGTGAGGTTCAGAGATGTTATGTAACTCGCCCAAGGTCACAAAGCAGATAAGTGGTAGAGCCAGGTTTAGAACTCTGGACCTCTGATTCCCAGCCCTGCACTCTTTCCACCAAGCCATTTTACCTCCACAGCACCTGTATATATGTATATATGTTTGTACATATTTATTACTCTATTTATTTTACTTGTGCATATCTATTCTAGTTATTTTATTTTGTTGGTATGTTTGGTTTTGTTCTCTGTCTCCCCCTTTTAGACTGTGAGCCCACTGTTGGGTAGGGACTGTCTCTATATGTTGTCAATTTGTACTTCCCAAGCGCTTAGTACAGTGCTCCGCACACAGTAAGCGCTCAATAAATACGATTGATGATGATGATGATGATACTGCTTTCCTAATAATAATAATAATAATAATAATAATAGTATTTGTTAAGCGCTTAACTATGTGCCGAGCACTGTTCTAAGCGCTGGGGGAATACAAAGTAATCAGGTTATCCTATGTGGGGCTCACAGTTCAATCCCCATTTTACAGATGAAGGAACTGAGGCACAGAGAAGTAAAGTGACTTGCCCAAAGTCACACAGCAGACAAGAGGCAGAGCCAGAATTAGAACCCATGACCTCTGACTCCCAAGCCCGCACTCTTTCCATTGAGCCATGCTGCTTCTGCATATGTGCTATGGGGAGAATATCAAGTGCTTAATGGGTATATCTCCAAGTGCATAGATGAGGCAGAAGTGAGTTAGAGTAAGGGGAAATGAGATCTTAATTGGGGGAGGCCTCTTGGAGGATATGTGACCTTGAGAAGGCTTTGAAGGTGGGGAGAGTGGTGGTCTTTTGTATATGAAGGGAAAGGGAGTTCTGGGCCCAAGGTATGACATGGGTAAAGGGTCAGCAGCGAGACAGGTTGTCATTAGAGGAGCAAAGTGTGCAGGCTGGATTGTAGTAGGAAATCAACAAGGTAGGTTGGTAGAGTTGACTTTTTAAAGCCGATGTTAAGGAGTTTCTATTTAATGCGGAGGTGGATAGGCAACTACTGGAGGTTTTTTCGTTTTGTTTTTCTTTAATGGCATTTGTTAAGTCTTTACTGTGTGCCAAGTAATGTATTAATTGTGGGGTAGATACAAGATAATTGTATCTTGGAGTACAAATCTACTCCCTCCCTCTGACCTTCTAACTGCATCCTTTCAAACCTTAAATCAATCAATCAATCAATCAATCGTATTTATTGAGCGCTTACTGTGTGCAGAGCACTGTACTAAGTGCTTGGGAAGTCCAAGTTGGCCACATATAGAGACAGTCCCTACCCAACAGTGGGCTCACAGTCTAAAAGGAGGAGACAGAGAACAAAACCAAACATACTAACAAAATAAAACAAATAGAATAGATATGTACAAGTAAAATAGAGTAATAAATATGTACAAACATATATACATATATACAGGTGCATCCCTGTATATATACAGGGATGTATATGCAGATGTATATATACATCCCCACCGTCTTACCTCCTTCCCTTCCCCACAGCACCTGTATATATGTATATATCAATCAATCAATCGCATTTATTGAGCACTCACTGTGTGCAGAGCACTGCACTAAGCGCTTGGGAAGTCCAAGTTGGCAACATACAGAGACAGTCCCTACCCAACAGTGGGCTCACAGTCTAGAAGGGGGAGACGGAGAACAAAACCAAACATATTAACAAAATAAAATAAATAGAATAGATATATACAAGTAAAATAAATAGAGTAACAAATTTGCTCACAATTTTCTCCCTTTACTGACTGCCATCTTCAACTGTCCCCTCTTTAGTGGCTCCTTTCCTTCTGCTCTCAAGCATGTCCCCTATCCTCTCTGCTAGACCCACTGTGCCACCCAGCTATCGCTCCATCTCCTTCCTACCATTTCTGTCCAAAAACTTTTAAAAAACTCTTTACACCCACTGTCTCCATTTACTCTCCTCCAACTCTCTCTTTGATCTTCTTCAATCCTGCTTCAGCCCCCTTCATGCCCTCTTCCACCAATTGACCTTCTTCATGCCAAAATAATGGATTTTTTTATGTTTTCTGTTAAACACTTACTATGTTCCAGGCATTGTTCTAAGCACTAGAGTAGATGCAACACAGTCCCTTTCCTACATGGGGCTCACAGTCTTAATCCCCATTTTACAGATGAGGTAACTGAGGCACAGAGAAGTGGAGTGACTTGCCCAAGGTCACACAGCAGACAAGTGATGGAGCCAGGATTAGAACCTATGACCTTCTGACTCCGAGGCCTGTGCTCTATCCACTACGCCATGCTGCTTCTCACCTAGTAAGTGCTTAATAAATACCATAATCATTATCATTGATATTAATAATAATAATAGATTAATTGATTGAGATCCTTCTTTGTGTTGACAGGAAGAGATCCTGTAGTATTGATTTGTTAATTGTCCCTTTGTTGAAATTGGTTATAAAAGACATGGTTTTCTTTTAAAAGAAAGCAGCATGGTATCAAGAACTTATTTTGCAACAAAGAAAATTGTTACTCTGCATATGGAGTATCATCCAGTTCTCTGAAATTCTTGAACTAGTATATGGTATATAGTAATCATCTAAGTTCCATGTTGTGCAGCTCTTACTAAACAACTCAAAGATTTTGTTCAGGAAATTCGGGACTTGGCTCCTGGAGCAGACGGGAGGATGAACATAGGCCGCTCTATTTGCTTTTACAAAATTCCTGGGCATTTGCAAACAGACCTTTCGAGAAAAATGTCATTAACCTGAAAGCCACCACTTGAACCACACAGGTTTTATTCATGAGTTCACCTGGGGAAAGGATTTATAATAAAATTTGATAACTGCATTAGCAGTCGTGGAGTGAAACAGTGGGGACATTTTAACATAAACAATCAGTTCGCTGGTCATTTCTAGACTTAAGGCTTATATGGCAGTTTCTCCAGCATTTGAAGCATTGGTGCCTTTGACCTGTTATGCCATGGTATTTCAATGTTTGAGAGATGAATTGCTCTCCATATAAAATATGGTAGAGGACCTATACCCTTAAGCACTGTTAATTAGTTTCCAGTGTAACTACAATTCCTAGGAAGCGGATGTTGGTTTTTTTCTCCAAAATCTTCTTAACAACATCGCTTAGGTGAAATTAAGTTGGAAGGCTTGTCACTGAAGTCTGCCATGAGGGCAGAGGCCCGCCCGGGTTCCTCCCCAAGCTAATGTGATGCACGGTCAAGGGGCAGAGAGAGGCCACGGCCTCACTTCCACCTGCCCAGCAGTGCTCCAGTGGGCAACTACCAAAGCAAAAGATGAAAATACACTTCATCAGAAAATGACATTGAACTAATCGTTATAAATGGGCTTTTGAGGAGGGGGAAAACCAGGGATAGAAAAGGGCTCTACCGGAGGATCTATTCAAAGAATGTTTTTCCTACCCAAGTAGTTCTTCCCTCCTGGAAAAGAGTTTTGAGTTGTGGTATTTTATGGTTAGAAGGACCCTCAACCAATTTTTGTCCTATCAATCAGTTCATCAATAGTATTTATTGAGTGCTTACTCTGTGCAGAGCAATAATATTCATTCAATCGTATTTCAGTCGTAATAATGACGGTATTTGTTGAGCACTGCTATGTATCAAGCATTGGGGTAAATACATGATAATCACAAGAGTCATAGTCCCTGTCCCACGGACCAAGGGGGAGGGGGAGCAAGTACTTAATCACCATTTTAGAAACTGAGGCACAGAGAAGTTGAGTGGCTTACCCAAGGTCACACAGCAGACAAATGGCAGAGCCATGATGAGAACCAGATCTTCTGACTCTCAGTCTGGTGCTCATTCCCCTGGGCCAAGCTGCTTGTTTACTACAGAGCCCCGCACTACGTACTTGGAAGAGTACAATAGAGCTGGTCCTAAGCTAAAACTGGTTTTATTTTTACAGGTGAGCAGATTCTGGGGTGAGTGAAGCTTTCTTGCCATTGACAATTCTACATACTTTATCTTTGATGATGTCCGTTTAGGTGGCTTTGACCATTGTTGAGTCAGAATTATTTTAAGCCCCATTTTAGGCCAGTGTGCTTTACACTAGACGAGATTTTTTCTCAATTAATGATATTCATTCATTCATTCAATCATATTTATTGAGCACTTACTGTGTGCAGAGCACTGTACTATGATATGTTCCTGTAAGGTGAGTTTCTGTATCAGCAAGTAGGGGTTGGGCATGTTTGATACATCTTGGAATTTCATTCCTGAAAAAACAAAGGTGTAATTAATATTTCCCTTCACAACTCCAAAAGACCAATTCCACACATAGGCCAAAAAACATTTTCCATTAAAGAAAAAACCTAGTAGCACAAATACAAATTACTTGGAAAGTGCAAAATGGGATGAAATGAAAAAATGCACTAAGACCCTGGAAAGACATGCCTCAAAAAGCTAAATTATTCCTGAATAATTAGCAACCGTATCTACTGTTCAAGTACTCAAAACTATGCTTGAACAAAATAAAACGTTTCATGGCAATACAAACCAACAGTATTTACATTTTTATCATCAGGCATAAACAAATACTGCTTGCTCTGTATTTTCAGGTGACAGGCTGTAACCAGACAATAGCCCAACAAGGCCTGAGTCATAGAAATAGTCAGGTCAAAGATCATAAAAGTATGCTCTAACAATTTAAATGAGAGAGCTAGTGGCATTCTTTCCTATTCATCATCTGAGGTCACAGTTAATTAGAGACCTGGCACCCCCATGGGCTAATACAGAAACCCACCTTACAGGAACATATCATTAATTGAGCAAGAGTCTGGTCTAGTGAAAAGAATACTAGCCTAGGAGTCAAGGGACCTGGGTTCTAATTCCAGCTTTGCCAATTGCCTGCTGTTTGACCTAGGCCTAGTCACTTAACTTCTTTGTCTGCCAGTTTCCTCATCTGTAAAATGAGGATTCAATTCCTGTTTCCCCTCCCCCTTACATTGTGAGCCCCATATGGGACAGGGATTGTGGATATTTCTGTTTAACTTGCATCTACCCCAGAACTTGGCACACAGTAAAGTGTTTAACAAAATACCGCAATTATTATTATTATTATTATTAGTAGTAGTAGTAGTAGTAGTAGTAGTAGTAGTAGTAGTAATAATAGTAATAATGGCATTTGTTAAGTGCTTACTATTCATTCATTCATTCATTCATATTTATAATAATAATAATAATAATGGCATTTATTAAGCGCTTACTATGTGCAAAGCTCTGTTCTAAGCGCTGGGGAGGTTACAAGGTGATCAGGTTGTCCCACATGGGGCTCACAGTCTTAAAATCCCCATTTTACAGATGAGGGAACTGAAGCCCAGAGAAGTTAAGTGACTTGCCCAAAGTCACACAGTTGACAATTGGCGGAACCAGGATTTGAACCCATGACCTCTGTCTCCAAAGCCCACGCTCTTTCCACTGAGCCATGCTGCTTCTCTATTGAGCACTTACTGTGTGCAGACCACTCTACTAAGCGCTTGGGAAGTACAAGTTATGTGTGAAGCACTGTTCTAAGCACTGGGAGGGATACAAGGTGATCAGGTTGTCCCACGAGGGCCTCACAGTCTTAATCCCCATTTTACAGATGAGGTAACTGAGGCCCAGAGAAGTTAAGTGACTTGCCCAAAGTCACGCAGCTGACAAATGGTGGAGGTGGGAAAAGAACCCATGACCTCTGGCTCCCAAACCTATCATGGTTCAACAGCCTCATGGCACACACATCTTTCACAACTCTCTGAGCTATACAACCAAGGGCAAAAAGGAGCCCAAATGTAATAATTAATTGTGGTCTTGATTTCACTATTTAGTACCAAACCCTGTATTACCGTGTTGGGTTAGATACAAGTGAATCAGGTGGAACTCACAAAGTAGGAGAGAGAACAGCAGCGTGGCTCAGTGGAAAGAGCCCGGGCTTTGGAGTCAGAGGTCATGGGTTCGAATCCCACCGCCACATGTCTGCTGTGCGACCTTGGGCAAGACACTTAACTTCTCGGAGCCTCAGTTACCTCATCTGTAAAATGGGGATTAAGACTGTGAGCCCCACGAGGGACAACTTGATCACCTTGTATTCCTCCCAGTGCTTAGAACAGTGCTCTGCACATAGTGAGCGCTTAACAAATGCCATTATTATTATTATTATTATTATTATTAACAGGTGTTTCATTCTTATCTTTCAGATGAGGAAACTGAGCCAGAAGGAAGTTAATTGACTTGCCCAAGAGTCCACAGAGCAGGGATTAGAAAGCAGGTCCTTCGACTTCCAGGCCTGTGCTTTTTCATTAGACTACGCTGTTTGTCAACATGGTCTCTTCAGAGTCCTTCATTCATTCATTCATTCAATCGTATTTATTGAGCGCTTACTGTGTGCAGAGCACTGTACTCAGCGCTTGGGAAGTACAAGTTGGCAACATATAGAGACGGTCCCTACCCAACAGTGGACTCACAGTCTAGAAGGGGGAGACAGGGAACAAAACAAAACATATTAACAAAATAAAATAAATAGAATATGTACAAGTAAAATAAATACAGTAATAAACACGTACAAACATATATACATATATACAGGTGCTGTGGGGAAGGGAAGGAGGTAAGGTGGGGGGTGGAGATGGGGAGGAGGAGGAGAGGAAGGAGGGGGCTCAGTCTGGGAAGGCCGCCTGGAGGAGGTGAGCTCTCAGTAGGGCCGTGAAGGGAGGAAGAGAGCTAGCTTGGCGGATGGGCAGAGGGAGGGCATTCCAGGCCCGGGGGATGACGTGGGCCAGGGGTCGACGGTAGGACAGGCGAGAACGAGGCAAGGTGAGAAGATTAGCAGCAGAGGAGCGGAGGGTGCGGGCTGGGCTGGAGAAGGAGAGAAGGGAGGTGAGGTAGGAGGGGGCGAGGTGATGGACAGGCTTGAAACCCAGGGTGAGGAGTTTCTGCCTGATGCGCAGATTGATTGGTAGCCACTGGAGATTTTTGAGGAGGGGAGTAACATGCCCAGAGCATTTCTGGACAAAGACAATCCGGGCAGTGGCGTGAAGTATGGATTGAAGTGGGGAGAGACAAGAGGATGGGAGAGCAGAGAGGAGGCTGATACAGTAATCCAGACGGGATAGGATGAGAGTTTGAACGAGCAGGTTAGCGGTTTGGATGGAGAGGAAAGGGCGGATCTTGGCAATGTGGCGGAGCTGAGACCAGCAGGTTTTGGTGACGGCTTGGAAGTGAGGGGTGAATGAGAGAGCGGAGGCGAGGATGACACCAAGGTTGCGGGCTTGTGAGACGGGAAGGATGGTAGTGCCGTCAACAGAGATGGGAAAGTCAGGGAGAGGGCAGGGTTTGGGAGGGAAGACGAGGAGTTCAGTCTTGGACATGTTGAGTTTTAGGTGGCGGGCAGACATCCAGATGGAGATGTCCTGAAGGCAGGAGGAGATGCGAGCCCGGAGGGAGGGGGAGAGAGCAGGGGCAGAGATGTAGACTTGGGTGTCATCAGCGTAGAGATGATAGTTGAAGCCGTGGGAGCGAATGAGGTCACCAAGGAGGTGAGTGTGGATCGAGAACAGAAGGGGACCAAGAACTGAAGCTAGAGGAACCCCCACAGTAAGGGGATGGGAGGGGGAGGAGGAGCAAAGGAGACTGATAATGAACGACCGGAGAGATAAGAGGAGAACCAGGAGAGGACGGAGTCCGTGCAGCCAAGGTCAGATAGCGTGTTGAGGAGAAGGGGGTGGGCCACAGTGTCGAAGGCAGCTGAGAGGTCGAGGAGGATTAGGACAGAGTAGGAGCCGTTGGATTTGGCAAGCAGGAGGTCATTGGTGACCTTTGAGAGGGCAGTTTCCGTGGAATGTAGGGGACGGAAGCCAGACTGGAGGGGGTCGAGGAGTGAGTTGGTGTTGAGGAATTCGAGGCAGCGCGTGTAGACGACTCGTTCAAGGAGTTTGGAAAGGAATAGTAGGAGGGATATGGGGCGATAACTAGGTGTCCTTGACAACTTCTTCATGGTGATGTGGGTCAAGTGAGCAGGTTGCGGGGTGATTGGGAGACACAGTGGAGCTGTGGGTAACCCCTGAGGAAGCAGGATGTGGTTCATCCCCCCAAGGATGGGGGCCAACCCCCACATCTCTATCACCCTCCGATGAAGTTTGACCTCCACATCTGAATCCCCTCCTCACCCTGAGGTCCCACCTCCACATCTGTATCCCTCACTGATCCTTCCCCTGGATGTCTCCAATATCATCTGCCACCACTGGCTCAGGCCATCGGGAATTCCCGAGGACACACAGCTAGCGACTGGCAGAACCCAGGTAGGCCCAGCGCCCTCCATTTCTTCGCCTCCTCCTCCAGCTGAGGGGACCAGCCCGCCGCGCTGAGGCGAGGGGCCGCTGCCGACGCCCATTGGCTGCGGAGGACCGGGTCCCGCCCACCACCCTCTGCTCGTCCAATGGGATGCCGTCGTCCCGATCACGTGACGCCAGGCGGCGTGACGTCACGCTCCCTGAGCGCGGGCGGAGCGACGACCGTTTCCTCATTCATTCATTCAACCATCTTTATTATTAATAATAACGTTATGCATAATTATAATAACTTCCATTAGAGTTTTATGACATGTATTAAGTGCTTACAATGCACCAGGAGCTGTACTGAGCGCTGAGGCAGGTGCGTGCTGGGTGACCTTGGGCAAGTGCCTTCACTGTGCCTCAGTTTCCTCATCTGTAAAATGGGGAGTAATAATAACAATAATAAATAATGATGGCGTTTGTTGGGCGCTTCTCTGGGCCTCAATTCCCTCATCTGTAAAATGGGGATTCAAACTGTGAGCCCCCCGTGGGACAACCTGATTACCTTGTAACCTCTCCAGCGCTTAGAACAGTGCTTTGCACATAGTAAGTGCTTAACAAATACCATCATTAATATTATTATTAGCGGTGAGGCGGATGCGTGCTGGGTGACCTTGGGCAAGTCCCTTTACTGTGCCTCAGTTTCCTCATCTGTAAAATGGGGAGTAATTATAATAATAATAAATAATGATGGCATTTGCTGGGCGCTTACTATGTGCAAGGCACTATTCTAGGCACTGTGGAGGATGCAAGGTGGTTGGGTTGTCCCACATGGGGCTCATAGTCTTCATCCCCTTTTTCCAGATGAGGTAACTGAGACCCAGAGAAGTGCAGTGACTTGCCCAAGGTCACACAGCTAAGTGGTGGAGCCGGGATTTGAACCCACGACCACTGACTCCCAAGCCCGGGCTCTTTCCACTGAGCCATGGAAGAATTCATTCATTCAATCACATTTATTGAGCAGTTGCTGTGTTTAGAGCACTGTACTAAGCACTTGGGAAGTACAAATCGGCACCATATAGAGATGGTCCCTGCCCAACAATGGGCACACAGTCTAGAATTAATAATTAGTTCATAATTAATAATAATAACAACGGTATTTGTTAAGCACTTTTGATGTGCCAAGCATTCATTCATTCATTAATTCATATTTATTGAGCGCTTACTGTGTGCAGAGCACTGTACTAAGCACTTGGGAAGTACAAGTTGGCAACATATAAAGACGGTCCCTACCCAACAGTGGGCTCACAGTCTAGAAGGGGGAGACAGAGAACAAAACAAAGCATAGTAACAAAATAAAATAAAGAGAATAAATATGTACAAATAAAATAAATAAATAGAGTAATATAAACCATATAGAGATGGTCCCTGCCCAACAATGGGCTCACAGTCTAGAATTAATAATTAATTCATAATTAATAATAATAACAATGGTATTTGTTAAGTGCTTTTGATGCACCAAGCATCCATTCATTCATTCATTCATTCATTCAATCGTATTTATTGAGCACTTGCTATGTGCAGAGCACTGTACTAAGCGCTTGGGAAGTACAAGTTGGCAATGTATACAGACAGCCCCTACCCAACAATGGGCTCACAGTCTAGAATTAATAATTCATAATTAATAATAATAACAATGGTGTTTGTTAAGCGCTTTTGATGCGCCAAGCATTCATTCATTCATTCAGTCGTGTTTGTTGAGCGCTTGCCGTGTGCAGAGCACTGTGCTAAGCACTTGGGAAATACAAATCGGCACCATGTAGAGATGGTCCCTCCCCAACAACAGGCTCACAGTCTAGAATTAATAATTAATTCATAATTTGTTAAGCTCCTTTGATGCGACATGTACTCATTCATTCATTCAATCATATTTATTGAGCACTTGCTGGGTGCAGAGCACTGTACTGAGCGCTTGGGAAGTACAAGTTGGCAACATATACAGACAGTCCCTACCCAACAACGGGCTCACATTCTAGATGGGGCAGACAGACAACAAAACAAAACATATTAACAAAATAAAATAAATAGAATAGTAAATACGTACAAGTAAAATAAATACAGTAATAAATCTGTACAAACATATACAGGTGCTATGGGGAGGGGAAGGAGAAGCGTTCTAAGTGCTAGGGTAGATACAAGGTCAAGGGGTTGTCCCTTGTGGGGCTCATGGTCTTCATCCCCATTTTACAGATGAGATGCTTTTGTGGGCGCTAACAATAATAATAATAATAACAATGATGGTATTTATTAAGCGCTTACTATGTGCAAAGCACTATTCTAAGTGCTGGGAAGGTTACAAGGTAATCAGGTTTTCCCACAGGGGGCTCACAGTCTTAATCCCCATTTTGCAGATGGGGGAGTTGAGGCCCAGAGAGGTGGGGTAGCTTGCCCAAGGTCACACAGCTGACAATTGGCTGAGCAGGGGTGTGAACCCATGACCTCTGACTCCAAGGCCCGGGCTCTTTCCACTGAGCCACGCTGCTTCCCTAATAATAATAATAATAATAATAATGGTATTTGTTAAGCGCTTATTATGTGCCAAGCACTGTTGTAAGCGCTGGGGTAGACACAAGGTCATCAGGTTGTCCCATGTGGGACTAATGGTCTTCATCCCCATTTTACGGACGAGGTGCTTTTTTGTGGGAGCAAATAATAATAATAATGATAATAATAGTGGCATTGTTGCCAACTTGTGCTTCCCAAGCACTTAGTACAGTGCTCTGCACACAGTAAGCGCTCAATTAATACGATTGATGATTATGATGATTTGTTAAGCACTTACTATGTGCCAAGCAGTGTTCTAAGCGCTGGAGTAGATACAGGGTAATCAGATGTCCCCCTTGGGGCTCACACTTTTAATCCCCATTTCACAGATGAGGGAACTTTTAATCCCCATTTTACAGATGAGGGAACTGAGGCCCAGAGAAGTGATGTAACTTGCCCGATTAAAAGCATGATTCATTCAATCGTATTTACTGAGCACTTACTGTGGGTAGAGCACTGTACTAAGCGCTTGATATAAATAAATACAATTGATAGCTTGGAGAAAACCTGCAATTCTGATTTTGCAGGAATTGATTTGGCACCTGTATCTTTACTGACCTAGTTTTGAGTCTCAGTATTTAATTAATTATAGTCCATATTCTGAATCTTATCTCCTGCAGGAGACTTTCCCTAATTAATCTCTCATCTCCGCACTCATTTCCTGGGCCAGCTGGCACTACCACACTTCCTGGGTACCTCAGCTACTTGAGAAGCAGCGTGGCTTAGTGGATAGGTCCCGGACTTGGGAGGCAGAAGTTGTGGGTTCTAATCCTGCCTCCGCCTCTTAATAATAATAATAATGGCATTTGGTAAGCTCTTACTATGTGCAAAGCAATGTTCTAGGCTCTGGGAGGGACACAATGTGATCAAGTTGTCCCACGTGGGGCTCACAGTCTTAATCGTCATTTTTGCAGGTGGGGTAGCTGAGGCTCAGAGAGGTTGAGTGATTTGCCCAAGGCCACACAGAGGACAAGTGGCGGAGCCGGGATTCGAACCCATGACCTCTGACTCCAAAACCCGTGCTCTTTTCGCCCAACCACGCTACTTGTCAGCTGTGTGACTTTGGGGGAGTCACTTCGCTTCTCTGGGCCTCAGTTCCCTCATTTATGGGGTGGGGATGAGGACTTTGAGCCCCACCTGATGACCTTGGGTCTACCCCATTCGTTCAATCGTATTTATTGAGCACTTACTGTGTGCAGAGCACTGTACTAAGCGCTTGGGAAGTACAAGTCGGCAACGGAAAGAGACGGACCCTACCCAACAACGGGCTCACAGTCTAGAAGGGGGAGACTGACAACAAAACGAAACATGTGGACAGTCATCAGAATAAATAGAAATAAAGCTAGATGCACATCATTAACAAAAGAAATAAGAAACTTTGGCACCCTGTTGTGAGGAGATGTTAGCAGGAGACATCACCCCACAGGATGGGGTCGTTTCAGACAGGGTGTAGCCACTTTGATAAGTTGCTTTGATCAGTGTCAGCCCTCCTCGATTAGAGAATCTTCCTCGAGGCCCATTGAGGCCTATTCCTCACATCCCCTGCCGTTGAGCCCGGCATAAAATGGAGTCGGTTATGCTAAGCCTTTAGGGAAAATGCAGTCAATGCTGCTTCTGCTGGAGTACATGGCTAGGGTGGACAACAGTAATAATAATAATAATGGCATTTATTAAGCGCTTACTATGTGCCAAGCACTGTTCTAAGGGTGGGGAGGTTACAAGGTGATCAGGTTGTCCCACTGGGCGCTCACATTTAATCCCCATTTTCCCGATGAGGTACTTGAGGCCCAGAGAATGATGATGATGATGATGATGATGATGGCATTTGTTAAGCATTTACTATGTGCATAGCACTGTTCTAAGCACTGGGGAGGTTACAAGGTGATCAGGTTGTCCCACTGGGGGCTCACATTTAATCCCCATTTTCCCGATGAGGTAACTGAGGCCCAGAGAATGATGATGATGATGATGACGATTATGGCATTCGTTAAGCACTTACTATGTTTAAAGCACTGTTCTAAGCGCTGGGGAGGCTACAAGGTGATCAGGTTGTCCCACTCGGGGCTCACATTTAATCCCCATTTTCCCGTTGAGGTAACTGAGGCCCAGAGAATGATGATGATGATGATGGCATTTGTTAAGCGCTTACTATGTGCAAAGCACTGTTCTAAGCGCTGGGGAGGTTACAAGGTGATCAGGTTGTCCCACTTGGAGGCTCACATTTAATCCCCATTTTCCCGATGAGGTAACTGAGGCCCAGAGAATGATGATGATGATGATGATGGCATTTGTTAAGCGCTTACTATGTGCAAAGCACTGTTCTAAGCGCTGGGGAGGTTACAAGGTGATCAGGTTGTCCCACTGGGGGCTCACATTTAATCCCCATTTTCCCGATGAGGTAACCGAGGCACAGAGAAGTGAAATGATTTGCCCAAGGTGCCACAGCTGACAAGTGGCGGAGCTGGGATTTGAACCCATGGCCTCTGCCTCCAAAGCCCGGGCTCTTTCCACTCTCCCCTTCCATTCATTCAATCGTATTTATTGAGCGCTTACTGTGTGCAGGGCACTGTACTAAGATCGTAAGCTCATCGTGGACAGGGAATGTGCCCACCAACTCTGTTAACCAGAACAATAATAATAATAATAATAACTATGGTATTTGTTAAGCAGTTACTATGTGCCAGGCACTGTACTAAGTGCAGGGGTAGATACAAGCACATAGTGTTGGATTCAGGCCCGTGTGGGGCTCACAGTCTCAATCCCCATTTTACAGATAATAATAATAATAATAATAATAATAATAATAATAATAATAATGGCATTTATTAAGCACTTACTATGTGCAAAGCACGGTTCTAGGCGCTGGGGAGGATACAAGGTGATCAGGGTGTCCCACGGGGGGCTCACAGTCTTCATCCCCATTTTACAGATGAGGGAACTGAGGCACAGAGAAGTAAAGTAGCTTGCCCAGGGACTAGAATCCATGACCTTCTGACTTTGGGCCCATGCTCTATCCACTTGGCCACACTGCTTCTCAAGCTGTTGTGTTGAACTCTTTCAAACAGCTAGTGTAGTACAGTGGTCTGCACCTAGTAACACAAAAATAAATACCACTGATTGATTTATTAGACTGTGAGCTCATGATGGGCAGGGATTGTCTCTCTTTGTTGCCGTATTGTACTTTCCCAAGTCCAGTGCTTTGCACAGGATAGGCACTCAAATACGATTGACTACGATTGAATACGTACGATTGAATACGAATTCCTCAACAACAACTCTCTCCTCGACCCCCTCCAGTCTGGCTTCCGTCCCCTTCATTCCACGGAAACTGCGCTCTCAAAGGTCACCAATGACCTCCTGCTTGCCAAATCCAACGGCTCATACTCTGTCCTAATCCTCCTCGACCTCTCAGCTGCCTTTGACACTGTGGACCACCCCCTTCTCCTCAACACGTTATCTGACCTTGGCTTCACAGACTCCGTCCTCTCCTGGTTCTCCTCTTACCTCTCTGGTCGTTCTTTCTCAGTCTCTTTTGCAGGCTCCTCCTCCCCCTCCCATCCTCTTACTGTGGGAGTTCCCCAAGGTTCAGTGCTTGGTCCCCTTCTGTTCTCAATCTACACTCACTCCCTTGGTGACCTCATTCGCTCCCACGGCTTCAACTATCACCTCTACGCTGATGACACCCAGATCTACATCTCTGCCCCTGCTCTCTCCCCCTCCCTCCAGGCTCGCATCTCCTCCTGCCTTCAGGACATCTCCTTCTGGATGTCTTCCCGCCACCTAAAGCTCAACATGTCCAAGACTGAGCTCCTTGTCTTCCCTCCCAAACCTTGTCCTCTCCCTGACTTTCCCATCTCTGTTGACGGCACTACCATCCTTCCCGTCTCACAAGCCCGCAACCTTGGTGTCATCCTCGACTCCGCTCTCTCATTCACCCCTCACATCCAAGCCGTCACCAAAACCTGCCGGTCTCAGCTCCGCAACATTGCCAAGATCCGCCCTTTCCTCTCCATCCAAACCGCTACCCTGCTAATTCAAGCTCTCATCCTATCCCGTCTGGACTACTGCACTAGCCTTCTCTCTGATCTCCCATCCTCGTGTCTCTCTCCACTTCAATCCATACTTCATGCTGCTGCCCGGATTATCTTTGTCCAGAAACGCTCTGGACATATCACTCCCCTCCTCAAAAACCTCCAATGGCTACCGATCAATCTGCGCATCAGGCAGAAACTCCTCACCCTGGGCTTCAAGGCTCTCCATCACCTCGCCCCCTCCTACCTCACCTCCCTTCTCTCCTTCTACTGCCCAGCCCGCACCCTCCGCTCCTCCATCACTAATCTCCTCACTGTACCTCGCTCTCGCCTGTCCCGCCATCGACCCCCGGCCCACGTCATCCCCCGGGCCTGGAATGCCCTCCCTCTGCCCATCCGCCAAGCTAGCTCTCTTCCTCCCTTCAAGGCCCTGCTGAGAGCTCACCTCCTCCAGGAGGCCTTCCCAGACTGAGCCCCTTCTTTCCTCTCCCCCTCGTCCCCCTCTCCATCCCCGTCTTACCTCCTTCCCTTCCCCACAGCACCTGTATATATGTATATATGGTTGTACATATTTATTACTCTGTTTATTTATTTATTTATTTTACTTGTACATTACTATCCTACTTATTTTATTTCGTTGGTATGTTTGGTTCTGTTCTCTGTCTCCCCCTTTTAGACTGTGAGCCCACTATCGGGTAGGGACTGTCTCTATGTGATGCCAATTTGTACTTCCCAAGCGCTTAGTACAGTGCTCTGCACATAGTAAGCGCTCAATAAATACGATTGATTGATTGACTGACTATTGTCTCTCTCCCCCTTTACCCTCTAAAGCTTATTGTGCACAGATGATGATGATGATGATGGTATTTATTGAGCGCTTACTGTGTGCAAAGCACTGTTCTAAGCTCTGGGGAGGTTACAAGGTGATCAGGTTGTCCAACGGGGGGCTCCCAGTCTTAATTCCCATTTGACAGATAAGGTAACTGAGGCACCGAGAAGTTGTAACTTGCCCCCCCCTCCAAAAAAAAGATGGTATTTGTTAGGCGCTTACTGTGTGCAAGGCACTGTTCTAAGCGCTGGGGAGGTTCCAAGGTGGTGGGGTTGTCCCACGGGGGGCTCACAGTCTTGGTCCCCATTTGGCAGATGAGGGAATTGAGGCACAGAGAGGTTGAGTGACTCGCCCAAAGTCACACAGCTAATTGTCAACTTGTACTTCCCAAGCACTTGGTACAGTGCTCTGCACACAGTGAGCGCTCAATGGTTGCAATTCAATGAATGAATGAATGAATTCACGGAGCCGGGGTTTAATAATAATAGAGAAGCACCGTGGCTCAGTGGAAAGAGCACAGGCTTTGGAGTCAGAGGTCATGGGTTCGAATCCCTGCTCCGCCATGTGTCTGCTGTGTGACCTTGGGCTAGTCACTTGACTTCTCTGGGCCTCTGTTGCCTCGTCTGTAAGATGGGGATTGGGACTGTGGGCCCCACGTGAGACAACTTGATCGCCCTGTGTCCCCCTCAGCGCTTGGAACAGTGCTTTGTACATGGTGGGCGCTTAACAAATGCCATTATTATTAGTCGGGGTTTGAACCCTCTGACTCCAAAGCCTTTCCACTCAGCCAGGCTGCCCAGGGAAGATATCTACCAACCCTGTTACATCCTATTTTCCCAAGCACTCAGTACAGCACTCTGCCCACAGTAAGAGCTCAGTAAATATGTTTGAATAATTAATTGATTGATTAACTGATTGCTCAACCCCACCTCCACAAACAGCTGCTAGCCTGGAGTTAAAGAAGGGACCTGAGCTCAGGCGTTTTCAGTTTTGAAGGGCTGCCCGGGCCCCAGCCTTAATCAATCCAGGTGCTTCTAAATGAGGTGTGGAGACACTGGCCCTTTATGGCCCCAGTTGTTGCTGGGCTTTTCCCTGCCCTATATAAGGCTCCTGATTTGGGCCTGCCTCAGTTTACAAGAGGATAGGAGACAGAGCGTGGTCTGCTGTGGGTCCAGGTAAGGAGGGGGGCCCTGGCTGTTTCAACTACATCACCCCGGCCCTTTTTTTACGGTGGGTGTGGGATTGAAATTGTTGGGATTGCTGGTGACTATTGCATTGATGGTGATAATGAAGGTTGGGGAGGGCTATTAGGGGCGGGTGGGTGGGTTGGGGTTGATTCAGGGTTTGTGAAATGATTTTAAAACATGTTGAGGGGCAAGGGAATGGGTTGTGACATTGCCATTCATTCAGTCAGTTGTATTTATTGAGCGCTTACTGTGTGCAGAGCACTGTACTAAGCACTTGGGAAGTACAAGTTGGCAACATATAGAGATGTGTATATGTTGTACATTGCCCATGGCGGGGGAGGATTTGGGAAACTGGGGAGGGAGTGTGGGGGGATGATTATCCTGGGGGTTCTGATGATTTTTGTTGGTTTGGGGCTGGAGGGAGGGGCTGAGGAGGGAGGGGCTTAGAACTGCCTTTGCTGGTTGGGGTTTGGGGGGCACATGCGGGTTGGTTGGGGGAAGGTTTTGGGAACAGATAGATAGCCTAGGTCTTGGGGAAAGTCTGGCCTGGTTTGGGGATGATTGCTGGACCTTGGATCTAAAGGCCCGAAAGGCTGGGACAGAGGACACCTTGCTGACGGATGAATGGGGCATGTGGGCTGAGTGTCAGGTGATGCATGCTCACTGTCTGTTGGTTTGTCTACACACCTCTGTGTGTCTGAACGTTGGTCTGTCTGCCCCCTCTCTGTAATAATAAAATAATAATAATAGTATTTGTGAAGCGCTTACTATGGGTCAAGCACCATTCTAAGCGCTAGGGTAGAGACAAGGTAATCAAGTTGTCCCACGTGGACCTCAGTCTTCACCCCCATTTTGCAGGTGAGGTCACTGAGGCACAGAGAAGTGACTTGCCCAGAGTCACATGGCTGATAGGTGGCAGGGTTGGGGTTGGAACCCACAATCTCTGACTCGCGGGCCTGGGCTCTTTCTACTAAAGCCATGCTGATCGTCTAATAAGAGGGTTCGGACACTGTCCTCTCTGTATATGAGAAGCAGCATGGCTTTGTGGGTAGAGCGTGGGCTTGGGAGTTAGAAAGACCTGTATTCTAATCCCAAACCAGCCACTTGTCTGCTGTGTGACCATGGGTGAAGTGATTCACTTCTCTGTGCTGCAGTTACCTCATCTGTAAAACGGGGATTAAGATTGGGAGTCCCATGTGGGACATGATCTAATAATAATAGTATGTGTCAAGCCCCGTTCTAAGCTCAGGGGGAGCTACAAGATGATCAGGTTAGACACAGTCCAAGAAGCTTGTATCTATCCTTGTGCTTAGCAGAGAGCCTGACACACAGGAAACATTGAACAGGTACCGTAAACAAAGAACCCAGAGCTCAAAATGGTGCCCGATGCCCCTGCCATGGCTGCGGTATTGGACTCACCTCCCTTCAAAACCTGGAGCTGGATCTGTACATTATCATCATCATCATCATCAATCGTATTTATTGAGCACTTACTATGTGCAGAGCACTGTACTAAGCACTTGGGAAGTACAAATTGGCAACATATAGAGACAGTCCCTACCCAACAGTGGGCTCACAGTCTAAAAGGGGGAGACAGAGAACAAAACCAAGCATACTAACAAAATAAAATAAATAGAAAGGCTATGTACAAGTAAAATAAATAAATAAATAGAGTAATAAATATGTACAAACATATATACATATATACAGGTGCTGTGGGGAAGGGAAGTAGGTAAGATGGGGGTGATGGAGAGGGGGACGAGGGGGAGAGTAAGGAAGGGGCTCAGTCTGGGAAGGCCTCCTGGAGGAGGTGAGCTCTCAGCAGGGCCTTGAAGGGAGGAAGAGAGCTAGCTTGGCGGATGGGCAGAGGGAGGGCATTCCAGGCCCGGGGGAGGACGTGGGCCAGGGGGCGATGGCGGGACAGGCGAGAACGAGGTATGGTGAGGAGATTAGTGGCGGAGGAGCGGAGGGTGCGGGCTGGGCTGGAGAAGGAGAGAAGGAAGGTGACTTAGGAGGGGGCGAGGTGATGGACAGACTTGAAGCCCAGGGTGAGGAGTTTCTGCCTGATGCGCAGATTGATTGGTATCCACTTGATCACCTACAGTGTGCAAAGCACTATACTGAGCATTTGGGGTAGTACAAAGAGCTAGAAGACATGTACCCTGCTCTCAAGGAGCTTACAGTCCAGTAGGAGAGAGAGTGTCTTAAATAAATTACAGATAGGGAGGGTAATAGTGTATATGAGATAAAGGGCTGCCGTAACAAGTTCTGAAGTGCTGAGGAAGGGCAGAAATGGTACGTGAGGGATATGAGGTCAACCTACGCATCAGGCAAAAACTCCTCACCCTGGGCTTCAAGGCTGTCCATCACCTCGCCCCCTCCTACCTCACCTCCCTTCTCTCCTTCTCCAGCCCAGCCCGCACCCTCCGCTCCTCTGCCACTAATCTCCTCACTGTGCCTCATTCTCACCTGTCCCACCATCGACCCCTGGCCTGGAATGCCCTCCCTCCGCACATCCGCCAAGCCAGCTCTCTTCCTCCCTTCAAAGCCCTACTGAGAGCTCACCTCCTCCAGGAGGCCTTCCCAGACTGAGCTCCTCCTTCCTCTCCCCCGCCTCCCCCTCCCCATCCCCCCGCCTTACCTCCTTCCCCTCCCCACAGCACCTGTATATATGTTTGTATGTATTTATTACTCTATTTATACATATTTATTCTATTTATTTTATTTTGTTAATATGTCTTGTTTCGTTGTCTGTCTCCCCCTTCTAGACCGTGAGCCTGCTGTTGGGTAGGGACCGTCTCTATATGTTGCCAACTTGTACTTCCCAAGCACTTAGTACAGTGCTCTGCACACAGTAAGTGCTCAATAAATGTGATTGAATGAACTGGGATTAGAATGCAGCCCCTCTGACTCCCAAGCCTGGACTCTTTCCAGCTTTTAGAGGGACTGCTGTCTTTCAAATTGCATGGAATGGAGCAGCACAAAGAAGAAGGCTGCCTTCGCCAGATTTCATCCCAGGGCTGGGGGGCAGTGAGGAGAAGGGACCTTAGAGCTGTTCCTTTAAAAATCCTCACTGCCCACGACCTTCCAGCCTCATCTTTCTTCTTCTCAGTTAATCCACTAACCTTAGTGCTTCTCAGTTCCTCCAGGAGGAATCTGGTTTATTTCTGGATTGTGGGAGGTCCCAGATAATCAATACAGTAGGAACAATTGATTTACTGTTTGAGACAGGGGTGCTTCTTGACTGTGTGTGTGTGTGTGTGTGTGTGTGTGTGTGTGTGTGTACTGGTCAGGGTGCCGCCCCTCTGCTGCAGGTTGTCATTATGGCTGGGAGCAAGAAGGGGATTATTCGCCGCCCTCCTCCCTCCCGTCATGTCACATTTGCTTTCGGAGAGCAAAGGACAGGGAAGTGTGGAAAGTGAGTGGGGAGGAGAGATACATCAGGAAGGCTACTCACATGGGTGGTCATCCTGATTCCTGATCTCCCCCCCACCTTCCTTCCTTAATTAGTAGTAATAGTAGTAGTAGTATGTTTGTTAAGCACTTACTATGTGTCGATCACTGTTCTAAGCTCTGGGGTAGATACAAGCTAATCAGGTCAGACACAGTCCTGTCCCACCTGGGGCTCACAGTCTAAGTAGAAGGGAGAACGGGCATTGAATCCCTATTTTACAGATGAGGAAACTGAGGCACAGAAAATTTAAGTTATTTATCCACAGTTGCACAGCAGACATGTAGCAGAGCCGGAATTAGAACCCAGGTCTGCTGTCTCCCAAGACTGCTCTTTTCACTAGGCGACACTGCTTCCTTTCCCCATTCTTCCCCCACCACCCCCCATCCACAGATAGAAGGCTGCCAAGGACGTTCACAGCTCCCCTACATCTCTGTGGCCACTCTAGCTGGCAGTGCTATAAAGACATCATCAGGAATCATGTCAAGGACATCATCAGCAGTGACCACATGACAAGTTGGTGGTTTTGGAGAAGGATGAATAGCGAGCCAGCCTCTGAAGAAACCCTCAGACACACGGTTTCAGGTTGGAGTAAATGAGGGAGGCAGAGCCAAAGAAAAAAAAGGCTGCAGAATTTTGCAGGCAGGGCAGGGTGGCACAGTTTCCCCCAAACTGGCCCCATGTGGGCTAAAGCACTACCCCCACCTCACCACCCCCTGCCCCAAAATGTCCATTCTGGGATTTCTTCTACCAGAGTCAAGTTTAGTCAGTTCCAGCTGACTTCCAAAGCTGGATGGGGGCAGAGGGTGGAGAAAAGTGACTGGAAAAAGGGGAGACCGGGGAAGCTGCTGGCCAAAGAGAGGAGGAGAAAGCAGGGAGGGAATGGACTCACCTGCAGGGATTGGCTGTTACACTGCAAGTATCCTGGAGTAAATCAGCAAATAGTGCAGAATGCATTTTTTTTCCATGGTATTTGTTAAGCACTTACTATGTGCCAGGCACGGTACTAAGCGCTGGGGTAGAGGCATGCTAATCAGATTGGACACAGTCTCTGTCCCACATGAGACTCACAGTCTTAATCTCCATTTTACAGATGAGGAAACTGAGGCATGGAGAAGTTAAGTGACTTGACCAAGGTGACCCAGCAGAAGCCGGGATTAGAATCCAGGTTCTCCGACCCCCAGGCCTGGGCTCTACCCACTAGGTCTTCTCAGTGTAGCTTCCAGCTCTGCCCTCCGCAGCAAGGGAAATGCTCACTTAGGAGAGCCCTTAGCTAGTGACCAGGGCCAGAGGGGCAAGGAGGCCCAGAGGGTTGATGGGAAGAGGGGTGAGGTCGTGCATCCTTGGGGTGCACCCATTTTGGGGGGGTCCTGACTCAGGGTGCATCTATAATAATAATAATGATGGTATTTGTTAAGTGCTTGCTATGTGCCTGGCACTGTACTAAGCACTGGGGTGGATACAAGCAAATCGGGCTCCTTCCCCAATGTTTTCAAATATAACCTTAATCCAAAGTAATCCTCCTTTGACCCCACAGCACACTTCAGTGTACTTCACTGTGTGCCACAGTGTGCCCCAATTCAGCATCAACCCATCTCTATCTACTATTCCTTTCCCATAGCAAGATGTTTACACGTATGGCCGTCACTTCCTCTTTTCCAATTCTCCCCTTGACCTCTTCCAATCTGGCTTCTGCCCTCTTCATGCCACAGAAACTGCACTCTCAAAGGTCACTAATGCCCACCTTCTTGCCAATGGGCTCAAGTCCATTCTGTTCCCAAGCGCTTAGTACAGTGCTCTGCACACAGTAAGCGCTCAATAAATATGATTGATTGATTCACCCTAGACCTCTTATCTGCCTTCCAAACTGTGGACCACTTCCTTCTCCTAGAAACACTATCTAACCTGAGCTTCACTGACACTGTCCTCTCCTGGTTCTCCTATCTCTCTGGCTGCTCCTTCTCAGTCTCTTTCTACGGGCTCCTTCTCTGCCCGCCAACCCCCTCCAGTATCAGTTTTGGGTCCCCTTCTATTCGCCACCTGCACCCACTCCCTTTGAGACCTCATCTGCTCCCATGGCTTCAACTACCACCTCTCATCTACAGTGCCTGACACATAGGAAGTTCTTCACCAATGCCATTGTTATTATTATTACCATCTCTTCATGAATTACTCCCAAATCTATCTCTCCAGCCCCAACCTCTTCCTCCTCTGAAGTTTCACTTTTCCACCTGATTTCAGGGTATCTCTACCTGGATGTCCCACAGTTCATTCATTCATTCAGTCGTATTTATTGAGCGCTTACTGTGTGCAGAGCACTGTACTAAACGCTTGGGAAGTACAAGTTGGCAACATATAGATATGGTCCCTACCCAACAATGGGCTCACAGTCTAGAAGGGGGAGACAGACAACAAAACAAAACACGTGGACAGGTGTCAAGTCGACAGAACAAATAGAATTAAAGTTAAATGCATATCATTAACAAAATAAATAGAATAGTAAATATGCACAAGTAAAATAGAGTAATAAATCTGTGCAAACATACAGGTGCTGTGGGGAGGGGAAGGAGGTAGGGCTGGGGGGTGGGGAGGAGGAGCGGAAAAAGGGGGCTTAGTGTGGGAAGACCTCTTGAAGGAGGTGAGCTCTCAGAAGGGCTTTGAAGGGAGGAAGAGAGCTAGCTTGGCAGATGTGTGGAGAGAGCATTCCAGGTCAGGGGGAGGACATGGGCCGGGGGCCGACGGCGGGACAGGTGAGAACAAGGTACGGTGAGGAGGTTAGCGGCAGAGGAGCGGAGGGTGTGGGCTGGGCTGGAGAAGGAGAGAAGGGAGGTGAGATAGGAGGGGGCGAGGTGATGGAGAATGAGAAGCAGTATGGCCAGGTGAAAAGATTTTGGGCCTGGGTGTCAGAGGACATGAGTTTTAACTCCGACTCTGCCACTTGCCTGATGTGTAGCCCCGGGCAAGTCACTTAACTTCTCTCTGCCTCAGTTACCTCATCTGGAAAATAGGGATTCAATACCTGTCCTTCCTCCTACTTAGACTGTGAGCCCCATGTGGGACCTGATTATCTTTATTTAGAGTGTGAGCCCCATGTGAAACAGGGACTGTGTCCAATCTGATTAACTTGTTTCTACCCCAGTGCTTGGCATAGAGTAAGTACTTAACAAATACCACAATTATTATATATACCCCAGTGTTTAGTAGAGTGCTTTAAGGCATCCAATCAGCTCTCTCCCTCCCACCTTACCTTGGTCCTCTCCCACTAAAACCCAGCCCACTCACTTTGCTCCTCTAATATCAACCTACCTTTTCATTCAATTGTATTTATTGAGCACTTACTGTGTGCAGAGCACTGTACTAAGCGCTTGGCACTGTACTAAGCACTTGACCCATGACCTCAGCTGTCTCACCATTGACCCCTCCCTTACGTCCTTCCTCCTGTCTGAAACTCCCTTCCCTCTCAGATCCAACAGACTACCATTCTCCCCAAATTCCAAGCCCATCTAGAATCATATCTCCCCACCCTACTCTACCTCCTTTCTGCATTACCTATGTATTAGATCTTAGCCTCTCAAGATCTTTGAAACTTATGTTATATTTCGCTGTTGTCTGTCTCCATAATTTATTTTAATGCCTTTCTTCCCGGATAAATTTTCAGCCCCTTCAAGGCAAGGATTGTGTCTACCAATTCTTTTATAGTGTACTTTCCCAAGTAAGTGACGGTAAGTGCTCACCAATGTCAGTGGTTGATCTGAAGAGGAGACAGCTGTCTGGAGAGGTTGGAGAAGCGAAAAAGATCAAGGAATAGGAGTGAGGGAGTGCTTGCAACAGTGGATGCACCTAAATCAAAACAGAGACATGAGCTGATTTTTTTTTCAGGTACAACTAGAATTTTAAAAATAATTAGGTGGTAAAAAAATCAAGGCAAAATCAGTTAAGTCCCCCCAAAACCATAGCCTATTCCTGGATCACATCCTCACTGATTAAAAAAAAAAAAAAATGTGTTAAGGAGATCACTGACATTTTGTTGCCAATACTTCAAAATTATTTCCCTTCTCCCTTCCTAGACTGTAAATAAATTCCTAGGGGATAGGGAATCATGACCTACATTCTAATAATTCTATTGTTCGCTGTACCATGCTCTGAACACCATAGTTGCTCAATAAATGGTTGATTATGACGAATTTGGTGCCAGCTATACTCTCAGTGATGCTGAGTGATGATATGCTTTCAGTTGGGTTTCAGTCTCCCTTGGATCTCTTCAGCCTTCTTTAATGATATTTGTTAAAAGCTTACTGTGTGTCAAGCACGGTTCATTCATTCATTCATTCAATCATATTTATTGAGCACTTACTGTGTGCAGAGCACTGTACTAAGCGCTTGGGAAGTACAAGTTGGTAACATGTAGAGACGGTCCCTACCCAATAGCAGGCTCACAGTCTAGAAGGGGGAGACAGACAACAAAGCAACACATATTAACAAAATAAAATAAATAGAATAGTAAATATGTACAAGTAAAATAGAGTAATATATCTGTACAAACATACAGGTGCTGTGGGGACGGGAAGGAGGTAGGGTGGGGGGGGGGCGGGGAGGGGGAGAGGAAGGAGGGGCTCAGTCACGGTTCTCAGCAAAAGTCAATCAGGTTGGTCACAAGGCCTGCCCCACATGGGGCTCACAGTCTAAGTTGGAGGAAAGTGGATTTAATCCCCATTTTACAGATGAGGAAACTGAGAAGCTAAGTGACTTACCCAAGGTAACCCAACAAACAATTGGCAGAGCCCAGGTCCTCTAACCCACTCAGGCCCATGCTCGTTCTACAAGCTTCACTGTCTTTGGCTCTATGATTTGTCTCCACTTGTTTCTTGGCTTGTTTTGTAGTTTGTAAATCAGAGTTATGAGTTACTCCAAAGTGACGGCGATGTGCCTGGCTGCAGGTAGGTATGTGACAACAGAATTACTAACCTCAAGCCAGATCTGGGGTAGTCTATCGTTTTCACCCTAGAAAGTATCTCATGGAGATATCCATCCATTGGCTTTGTGCTCTAATAGAGCAGCTTCAATATAGAGCAGCTTTCAATCTCCAGGAATTTGACAGTGAATTGTCTGGGCGGGGTGGATCTCATTTTGCAAGTTGTTGCTTTTTATCATAAGTTGAAGTTTAGATCATAAGAAACAATTGTCAGCCCAGAAGTTATAGTCCTGTCTAGTAGCAGTTATATGAATTTCCTCCAGATCATGCTATTCGATGATGATAAAATATAACCGCTTAAGCCCTTGGATGCATTGAAGGGGTTTTACTTGTTTTGGTCAGTGAAGAATTGTGTTTGGGACACTGAGCATGTGTTCGGCACAGTCATTGAGTAGAAGCAGGTCACCGCTCTTTTGTTTACCAATCCCACGGTTCACTGGCTTTTCCATCTTTTTTGCATCATTGTTCCCACGCAGACAGTGTCCATCCCATGAAAGCTAGCTTGTCAGATCTTGGCAGCGAGAGTTTTATAGAGTCTCTCTCCTCTGTAGTTCTAAGGTGGTTGGGCCCTAGGCCATGGAGATTGCAGCAGGAGGGTGTGTCTATTTGAAAGGAAGGTCCAGCACTAGTTCCTCATAGCAGATTTGGAAGGCTTGAAACAAGTGATCATCTGATAGTGAAGAAATCCACCTGGCACATCCTGGGTTGTCATTCTTGACTCAGAGTGGATCCCCTGGAGACTGCTTTTGGACTCAAGATCTTGAGGGAAGTTGTGTCATGGGAGCAGAAAAGAATCCTGAATTCTCCATATTCAAGATCTGAAATACTACAGCACACTAAGTGTCACTGAGTAATTCACTCAAAAAGAGTACTTACTGGAGACAATATGTTTTTAAACACAATATATAGCCCAGAAAAGACCAGTACAAGGTCTCTGGTTGTTTAGAGGATGGATATAAGGCAGCCACTTCCCTAAGGCTATCAACATTGGTCACCGCCAGTATGCTTTCATGCACAGTCATGTAAGTGAATTTTGGAGACTTGAGGAGCTAAGTCACCATCACAGTAGTTAAAACAGTTCTAGAGAACACACAAGAATGGTCTGACATTGTCATAAATTTTCCATTAAGTATAATTTCAAGCAAATTAAACCCTCTCAATTTATCATCAGACCTAGGCGTGTAGAATCCCATTATTTTGTGTCAAGTCCAATAGTAAGAGGGTTAATAGAAGCAGAGTATTACTTTCAACTGGGAGTCTCATCTTCTAATTTGTTCTTAGGCAGTTGAGCTATGACTACAAGGATCGGGCAATTGGGTTATACTGATATTAGACCCAGCATTGGCAAGATACTAAATACATCCTGAACCAGCAGCTCAAAATGAAAATTGTGATACATGAGGATTTACAGGCATTCTCACATGAAGTTGTGGAAATTTTTGAATGGAATGTATTGAAGATAATATGTGGGGAAATAAAATATTTCCTTTAATATCCTTTAGTAGGGCAGCTTTTTCAGTCTTGAATATTTCAGTCTTATTTTTTAACGTTTCAAAAATGTTAAATTTCAAAAACCAGCCATGCAGATTTACTGCCCCTCCCTCTTACTCCAATGGCAGCACACTGAGAGTGAAATAAACTAACCCAACAGTCTTCTCCCTTTACCTGCAATAAATTATTCCTTGCCATGGGTGAAAAGGGAGGTAAGTATTTTCTGGCTTGAGTAGACTTTTAAAAAAGATATTTGATTCGTTTCTACATTAAGCTCCTTATCTTTGAGAATCAATAACTCAAAAACTATTAATTTGGGGGATCAATAAACATTTTATCAGAAACATTAACAACCAATTCACAGGTTCCTTGGTTTTCTAGAACGTGCCTGAATTTGTACTCTCAATAAAAGCATCATTGCCAAATGATTGAATCATTTGAATGAATCATTGAATTCAAATTGAATGAATTGAATCATTGAATCATTGCCAAAATTGTGAACATACCATTCTGAATCCCCCTATTGATCTGATGCTGGATGACTGACACTGGAAAGTATCCCCATGTTAACTGGCCTGGATCTAGATGACACTAGAGAATGCCACACACTCCTTTGCCAACCAGAAACAAGGTTTGTAACATTACATTATGTCTCTTTTTATACAAGCTCTTAGTATAGTACTCTGCACAAAGAAGCAGTGTGGCTTAGTGGAAAGAGTCTGAGGTCGTGGGTTGTAATCCCAGCTCCACCACTTATCAGCTGCGTGACTTTGGGCAAGTTACTTAAATTCTCTGTGCCTGTTACCTCATCTGGGAAATGGGAATTAAGACTGTAATCCCCACGCAGGACAACCTGATTACCTTTCAGCACTTAGAACAGTGCTTGGCACATAGTAAGTGCTTAACAAATATCATCATCATCATCGTAAGCTCTCAATAAATATGATTGATTGATATATAGCATAACATAACAACATCATAAAGTCTCATGAACTTTCTCCTTGTGGAAATCTACAGAACTAGAGGGTGCCACTGGGGGAACCCCCTACCCCATCAAGTTTCTCTAAACATGGTTACCACCTCCAGTAAGAGTGATAACAATTGTGGCATTTGTTCAGCACTTAATATACACCTGGCACTGTGTTAAGCACTGACATCATCAGATTGGATACTGTCCCTGTCCCACAAAGGGCTCATGTTCAAGACAGAAGCAGAATGGGTATTTAGCCTCCCATTTTACAGATATGAAAACTGAGGCCCAGAGAAATTAAGTGGTTGCTCAAAGTCAGGATGCAAGTGGCAGAGCTGGAATTAGAATCAGGATTTCCATCATGGGATACTGCAGCAGGAGCCAAGGTAGGGAAAAACTGGGCATTTAAAATAAAAATACCATACATAAAGGTGACTAATGGCATATTAGTATCAGACAGAAAACAGATCAGCTGTAAACCAGACTGGCCAGTGTAAAGCGAGATGAACTGACATCCTTCCTAGGCAATGGGGTCAAGTACAGTGATGATAAATCAATCGGTGAGATTTATTGAACATTTACTTTGGGCAGAGCATTGTACTAAGCGCTTGGGAAAGTATGATGAAACGGAGTTAGGTGGTAATTGTAATTCCTCCCCAAACTCACACTATACAGTAGGATTTTGAGTGGAGTTTTAGGCCCATCAAAATCAGACCAATTTTGTTTTTTTTCTCAGTGATTTATCCCAACATGGATACTTGAGATATCATCCTTGGATATCATCATGGGAATCTGTTCTGCTTAATTTAAATACATTTTATTTTCCAAAGTGCGGAAATTAGAAGCTAAAGTCCTAGGGACAACCATGAGAAAGGATCATTCATTCAATCGTATTTATTGAGCGCTTACTATGTGCTGAACTCTTGCTTGGTTCAGCCAATCATAAACATCTTCTTGGAGGTTTCTTTTTTCCTTCTTTCTTTTTTTTCTTTTTTTTTTTTTTTTTTTTTTTTTTTTTTCATGATTCAGCTTTCCCAAATTGTAGTTTTAAGTTTTCTGCACTTCATGGTCTCACTGATTTCTGCGAGCGATTCTAGCAGACCCAAACGGCTTTCATCTGATCCCAGTTGCTGTGTCCCAAAACAATCCCAGGAAGTGAAAATGAAAGTTGACAAAGCTCTGGAGGCAAAAAGAGAAACAGCCCTCTAGGAACTGTAGCTTAAACAGAGCAAAATTATCAGAATGCAATCTTTGATGCTCTCCCTCTGTCACCTATTCTCACCTATAAACCAACCCTATTTGGTTGAAGCAAACTATGTATTTTTGCTTACTACTGCTCCTGTTCAATCTGCAGTGAAGCCCTTCTGTAGGTACAGCTTAGAATTTCCTCAGGGCTTGTACTGCAATCAATTAAGGTGGTGTACTCCACGTGAAAAGAAATCCAACTCATTTATTTATTTATACTACTCCCTCCTTATTTTTACTGTCAGAATTGGAGTTCGTCTCGCTTTAGAACACCTAGGGGAAAAAAAAATCTTCCAATATGGGAGTGGCTTGCACTGAGCAGCTTGAGGGGGGAAAAAAAGATAGACAGACAGACTGTCTGCAGCAAAATGATTTAATTTGAGCTGGTTGCCCCCTCTGAAAAATGATGTCGACACCAGATAAGGAGGCAGCCAGTTTCAAATGATTCTTGCAGAATCAGTTGCCTGTTTTAAAACTCATTTGAGACAATTGAAACCGTTCTATTTTTATTAAGGCAATTGTTCGCCCACATACCGTTATTGAAACAAGGCTACAAGTAAGTGCTTCAAGCCAGAAAAGTAACTCCTAAGGTACTGCATATCCTCTAAGGTGCTTTCTTGTGTAAATATTTCTGTCTTCTGCACTCCACCATCCATGTGTTTTCTGTCATACTAATAGTTCTATTTGGGAGACTATGTGCATGGTATACATAATCACACTGCTACTTATTTGAAGTAGGGTTTCCCATTCCCTAAACATTTCACCATGGATAAGATTAAATGTTCAGACACTCCCCCAACCCTTCACCCCCTTCCCCTCTGAAATCAGTCCCTTGCCCTGATCAGAATGGATTTGATAACCTTATAGATCTTTCCCAGCTCCAATTATGGGGATTAGCTATCATTATCATCATTAATGAATATTTGCCAAGCATTCACTGGGCCCCTGGTTCCTGAAGTTGGTAATTAAGCCTCAGAACTCTTCTGGAAGCTATTATCTATCCACACATTACAGTTAGGAAAATAAAACAGAACTGAAAATAACTTGAATCTGGAATCCCGGTTCCAGTCCAGAACCAGGAGAAGGCCTGATTCTATTCTTCCCTAGTTGACATTCATCGTGGGCAGGGAGCATACCTACCAGCTCTGTTGTATGTACTCTCCCAAGTGCTTAGGTGCAGTACTCTACACACAGTAAGTGCTCAATAATACCATTGATTGATTGACAACTCTTTTTTCTGCATTGCAGGTTTTCCTCCACTGATGGCTTCTAGCCTTGCTGTGGATTGGGTTGGTGGCCAAGGCTGCCTCATGGGAAGTAGACATTCTCTGGAAAACATCCCCACCTCACGTTGAAGGTGAAATCTTGGTCACCTCATTTCCAATAAAACAAGCGGTGTTTTGGTCACCATTTCTACCCATCAGCTCAGATCCCTCTGCTTAGGGATGGGTAGATTTGGGGGCATTTAATCTTGTGTTTGTGATTCTCCCCTTGAGCCTTGAAGTTAGTGAAGTTAGCAGTTGGTGGCTCTGCCCAGCTCCCAACATGCACTGAATGCCAGCCTCCTAGAATTTGGGGGACCACCATGAAGCCCCAGAAGGTCTGCTAAACAAGGCACCCCCACAGCTCTTATGTATATACCTTTATCCTTGGTTTCTTTCCCTTCCTGTCTTGTCTTTTATGCTGTCCAGTCGTCTCCAACCGATAACGATGCCATGGACACATTTCTCCCAGAACACCACACCTCCATCAGCAATCATTCTGGTAGTGTATTCATAGAGTTTTCTTGGTAAAAATACAGAAGTGGTTTACCACTGTCTCTTTCCTTACAGTAAACCTGAGTCTCAGCCCTCAACTCTCTCATGTCGCTACTGCCCAGCACAGGTGAGTTTTGACTTGTAGCAGATTGCCTTCCACTCACTAGTCACTGCCCAAGATAGGAATGGAATGGGTCTGCTTCTGCTTGACTCTCCCTCCCGTAGTTGCGACTGGTAGAGTACTGGAAACTCTCCAGGTAATAATAACAATAATACTAATAATAATTTTACTATGTGCAAAGCACTGTTCTAAGCACTGGGGAGGATACAAGGTGATCATGTTGTCCCATGTGGGGCTCACAATCTTAATCCCCATTTTACAGATGAGGTAACTGAGGCACAGAGAAGTGAAGTGACTTGCCCAAATTGTGACACTGAGAGTGGATTCCCTTCTGGTAGTTTATGTCTCCCCAGCTAAACTGTAATCTCCTTCAAAGCTGGGATCTACTTGCTCTATTGTACTCTTCAAAATGCTTAGGGAGTACTGTATTCACAGTGAGTACTCAATTAATACTACTGATTAATTGAATGAAAAGTACTGATATAGTAGTTCTTGAGAGGGCTGGAAGTTGGTGTTAGACCACTGCTCCAAAATATTTTCCTTTCTCTAAACGGCACTATCACACCAATGTTTATTTTGCACCCAAAGCTGGTTTAATGCTGTGCAAATTCAAGTCAAAATGCACCTGTCCAAAGACAACTTTAGATTGAAATATACATTCACCATACGCACACTTAACGATTGGAGTCCCCCGAGTGGCCCATGAAACTGGGGCTCTTCATCCCTCCCCAGCTGTGACATCTCAATAAGGCCAATTAGGGATGAGGGGTGTCCGTGACTCAGCTTTATCAGTGGAACGAACCACAGTGTTCAGTATTACAGTAAGAAAGCATATATCGGAACATTCATTAGCGTGCACAAATCATTCATCGTAAAGGATTCTGCTTCCACTAAACCCTTCAATCCAGAAGCAATGAGATTCCGGACACCTTTAATCCCTACAAACCCAGGGATGATGAGATTAAGCCCTCAACTCAGGGGCAATGAAATTCAACCCTCAACCCAGGGACGGTGAGGATCTCCGGACACTATTAAGCCCTACCACCCAGGGGTGATGAAATTCCTCCTACGATGAGAGGACCAGTCCAAGTATGGCCAAGTATGAGATCAGCATGAGCATTTCCAGCTAAAAGGTCTCCTCCGGCCCAGGCTTTCTCTCCCATGTTTTCAGATAACAGCAAGCAGCAGTGACTGGAGTTTTTCCCCCAACCTTAATACTATATGTATTGACTGTCAAGTTGAACTTCTTCTGCATGCTGGCCCTCTTCTATCAACCACGTTCTAATCTGAGAAGATATCTCACCTGGGGTCCCCACTGTTGTGTCCATAGTTATATGGGTGGTCTTCGCCCTGGGCTATCTTGTCTGGTTGGCTGTGACAACAGGGAGCGTTATACGCCTTAAGGCATCCTATTTAATAAGTTGTTTAGCAGGTTGTCCCCTATTTTCCCCCCACCAGGAGCAGGAGAACAGAAAATTACTTGTAACAAATGCTAAACACTGGAAGGTGCCAACTTTTCACACTCCAGCCCTGCTGGAGATGGGGAAAAGTCATGGTACTTCTCAGTCAATCAATCAATCAATCAATTGTATTTATTGAGCATTTACTGTGTGCAGAGCACTGCAGTAAGTGCTTGGGAGTAAAACACAGCAATATAGCTGGCACACTCCCTGCCCACAACAAGCTTACACTCTCCCACCAATTATGTTGCTTTACTGTTACAGTTGTCATTTCTGCTGAATTGATTCTTTTATTTCTTTACTTTCATTCATTCATTCAATTGTATTGAGCGCTTACTGTGTGCAGAGCACTGTACTAAGTGCTTGGGAAGTACAAGTTGGCAGCATACAGAGATGGTCCCTACTCAACAACGGGCTCACAGTCTAGAAGGGGGAGACAGACAACAAAACAAAACATGTGGACAGGTGTCAAGTCGTCAGAACAAATAGAATTAAAGCTAAATGCACATCATTAACAAAATCAATAGAATAGTAAATGTGTACTTGATTATCTGTCCTTCCCCTTCCTTATAGACTTTGTTTGTGTCAGGGACTATGATTCAATTTCCTTGTGCCTTTTCCAAGCACTTAGTGCTTACATGGTTTTGCCTAGTGACTACCATGAATAAAAATACTTTAAGCACATTCAATAAAGTGTGTCTATTGAGCTCTAACTGTGTGCAGAACACTGTACTTAACACTTGGGAGGGTATAACAGAGTTAGGAGACACATTCCCTGTCCACAAGGACCTTAACAGTCTAGAGGTGAGCTTACAGTCTAAAGTTGTTTTTAATGTCCTGTTCTTCAATTACAATTCTAACATATCCATCATTATTTTCTGTGGGCAATTTCCTTATGAAATAGGTGCTGCATTAATTTGTTTTTTCATGGAAACACAATATTTGTTCATCTTACACTTCTTTAACCTACCGGGGTCTGGAGTATCATCATTTCCCCTTTCCCCTTAAACCTTCCCTCCACCCCCACCATCATAGCACTTATGTTTGTATCTTTAAACTCTGTTGCTTCCCCCTACCTGTAATTTATTTGAGTGTCTATCTCTCTAGCTTGATTGTAAGCTCCTTGGGGGCAGAGACCAAGTCTTCTAAGGGCCCTTATCCATCCTGATCCTCATCCACCTCCCTGCTCGATCTCTCCTCCCAATCAGTCCAGCTAGAAGTTTGACTAGTATCTTTCCAAACTTAAACAGCTTCCTGAGACTTTCCTTTCAAGGATAGTCCCCAGACTGACTTGGACCATGATGAGTAGAGGACTGTAGGCCATTGAGAAGGACAACCCCTTGGGTTAGCAAATCCTGCTACCTTTTACCCGCTTTGAGAAATAACAATAATAATAATGATGGTATTTGTTAAGCGCTTACTATGTGCAAAGCACTGTTCTAAGCACTGGGGAGGTTACAAGGTGATCACGCTGTCCCACAGGGGGCTCACAGTTTTAATCCCCATTTTACAGATGAGGGAACTGAGGCCCAGAGAAGTGAAGTGACTTGCCCAAAGTCACACAGCTGACAGTTGGCGGAGTCGGGATTTGGACCGTGACCTCTGACTCCAAAGCCCGGGCTCTGTCTGCTGAGCCACGCTAGAAATGGAACAGCAACGGTGAATGGTGGGGAGGGGTGAGGGGGTGTGGATATCTGAGGATATCTGGGGCAGGCCCAGGTCTGGATTCAAAGAAGGAGAGGTTCATGAACTGGGCTACCTGGGGTTTAGATCTCCAAATCTGTGGGTGAGTGGGTTTTGTGTTTTTTAAGATTGTGAGTCCCAATGCAAGAGGAACTGAGTAGGAACTGATTATCTGTATCCTTCCGGTAGTGTCTTGGGGAGATACTGATTGTCGATTCTCAGGGTGGGCTTGGAGGG
Organism: Tachyglossus aculeatus; assembly: GCF_015852505.1. Lineage (NCBI taxonomy): Eukaryota > Metazoa > Chordata > Mammalia > Monotremata > Tachyglossidae > Tachyglossus > Tachyglossus aculeatus. The sequence continues at coordinate 21,419,036 of NC_052081.1, read as the reverse complement.
GCTCAATGGCCTTTCCTTTAGCCTCCACCTATAGGTGAGGAAAGTTCTCCCACACTGTCAAGGTTTTGACACCTATTGCTCACAGTTGGAGAAGATTTTGGAGTTCCAAGGGAACCTCCAGGGCCTTGCTGCTCAGATTCAACCAAATCTGGGATGCGCTCTCACTCACCTGGCTCAGTCTAAAGGGAAGGGAAATAGTTTTTGTAATTGCCTGCAGCCTTCAAGTTTCACCTCACCATCCTTGGATCATTCCATGTAGCTCCATAGCCTAGATATCCTGGGCTTCCCAACCAGCAACCTAACAAATCCCCTGGAAGATAAACTAGGTCAAATTGCTTCCAAAGCATAAGGCACTGGGCCATTCTCGAGCTTGGTGAGGGACAGGGTGGGGAGCAGTGCCCCTTCAGCTCCTTCTCCATCTCCCTCCCCAGCCACGGCTGTGGAGGGCAGTTTTCATCACTGCCCTTCAGTTTTTTCTCCCTCTCCTATAAATTCATTATGGGCAGGGAACAGGTCTCCGAATTCTGCTGTTGGTTTTTTTAGGGTATTTGTTAATAATAATAATGGCATTTATTAAGCACTTACTACGTGCAAAGCACAGTTCCAAGCGCTATGTGCCAGGCACTGTTATAAAAATAATGATGACATTCATTAAGTACTTACTATGTGCAAAGCGCTGGGGAGGTTACAAGGTATCAGGTTGTCCCACGGGGGGCTCAGTCTTAATCCCTATTTTACAGTTCAGGTAACTGAGGCACAGAGAAGTTAAGTGACTTGCCCAAGGTCACACGGTCGATAATTGGCAGAGCTGGGATTTGAACCCATGACTTCTGACTCCAAAACCTGAGCTCTTTCCACTGAGCCACGCTGCTTCTCTACTGTTCTAAGGCCTGGGGCAGATGCAAGGTTGGGTGCAGTCCATGTCCCACGTGGGGCTCACAATCTTAATTCCCATTTTACAGGTGAGGCAACTAAGGCACAGAGAAGTTAAGTCAATCAATCAATCAATCGTATTTATTGAGCGCTTACTGTGTGCAGAGCACTGTACTAAGCACTTGGGAAGTACAAGCTGGCAACATATAGAGACAGTCCGTACCCAACAGTGGGCTCACAGTCTAGAAGGGGGAGACAGAGAACAAAACCAAACATACTAACAAAATAAAAAGAATAGATAGGTACAAATTAAATAAATAAATTGAGTAATAAATATGTACAAACATATATACATATATACAGGTGCTGTGAGGAAGGGAAGGAGGTAAGATGGGGGGGATGGAAAGGGGGACGAGGGGGAGTGACAAGTGACATGCCCAAGGTCACCAAGCAGACAAGTGGCAGAGCCAGGATTTGAACACAGGTCCTTCAGACTCCCAGTCCTGTGCTCTAACCACTAGACCACACTGCTTCTAATCTTGCATTGCACTGTACTCTCCCAAGCACTTAGAACACTGCTCTGCTCGTAGTGACATCTCAATAAATACCATGAGTTTATTGATTTTAAGAGCATAGCAAACTCCTTTGGCTGAGGGAGGGGGAAGGAAGGGCACTTGTTTGTTTGTGTGTGTCAGTTTGTGTTTGTGTGACATTGAATGTGTTTGGACACGCTGGCTGGAACCCAGCCTGGCAGCTCTGTGTATGTCACAACCCTGGGGTTGGAAATGGAGAAAAGGAGGATAGGAAATACTGCTGACGGTAGCCTCTCCCCACGAGGCTCATTCCACCCTCTCAGGCCACCTACTCCCCGCCTGCCATTCATTCATTCATTCATTCAATCGTATTTATTGAGCGCTTACTGTGTGCAGAGCACTGTACTAAGCCCTTGGGAAGTACAAGTTTTCAACATATAGAGATGGTCCCGACCCAACAACGGGCTCACAGTCTAGAAGGGGGAGACAGACAACAAAACAAAACACGTGGACAGGTGTCAAGTCGACAGAACAAATAGAATTAAAGCTAGATGCACATAATTAACAAAATAAGTGTCAAGTCGACAGAACAAATAGAATTAAAGCTAGATGCACGTCATTAACAAAATAATCAGAATGTTAAATATGTACAAGTAAAATAGAGTAATAAATCTGTACAAACATACATACAGGTGCTGTGGGGAGCTGCTAATCCGCCAGCCCACGAGCCTGCTATCATGCCAGCCCACATGGGGCTTCCCCTCTTTGCCTCTGGGCCGGATCCAGCTCCCCAGGCCAATCCCTGCATTTGCAGAAGTGGAAATAGCAAAGCAGACCTTAGTCCTTCCCGACTTTGCATGGAGGAACTGAGTCCAGGCACCTTTTCAGTCCAGTCCAGCCCAGGAGCCTCTCCATTCCAGTCCACCCTAGTCCAGTTCAGTCTGACCACCTTCCCAGTCCCATCCAGCCTGGGCATCTCTCCAGTCTGGTCCAGTCCGACCACCTCTCCAGTCTGGTCCAGCCGATCACCTCTGCAGTCCAGTGCAGCCCAGCTCCTCAGTTGCATCAGGCCCCTCTCCAAGCCTGTGCCACCTCTGCAGCTGCCTGTAGATGGATTATTCATTCATTCATTCAATCGTATTTATTAAGCGCTTACTGTGTGCAGAGCACTGGACTAAGCACTTGGGAAGTACAAGTCAGCAACATAGAGAGACGGTCCTACCCAACAACGGGCTCACGGTCTAGAATGGGGAGACAGACAACAGAAACATGTGGACAGGTGTCAAGTCATCAGAATAAATAGAAATAAAGCTAGATGTGCACAGACATCCAGATGGAGATGTCCTGAAGGCAGGAGGAGACCCGAGCCTGAAGGGAGGGAGAGAGAGCGGGGGGGGGGGTCATTGGCAAGGGGTGGCCAACATCAGGCTGCAGATCATTTTGCTAGTCAAGTGGGTCCTTCGGCTCAATTTATTCAGCCTCAAACACTGCCACGGAGATAAACACTTTAAGTGGACGTAAGAAGTAGAAGCAATGAAAAGTGTTCAGCCCCATCATCAAGAATCACATCTACATAAGTAATAATAATAGTAATAATAATGGTATTTATTAAGCGCTTCCCACGTGCCCAACACTTTACTAAGCACTGGGGTAGATGTAAGCTAATTGGGTTGGACACTATTGGACACAGATTATCAGGCTGCTTCCTCGTGAGTGGATATGCACATGTGTTAAATCGACACGCACATAATCTAAAGCAAGGATACATTGCACTCTCTTTCTCACACCCACTTAAACACACCCAGTGTTCCCACTAGGCTGCGAAGAAAGAGCCATCCGAGAGTGTGGGGGTGGCAAAGGTGAAGGAAGATTAGGGGCCTCTCCGAGGGGCTCAATGCCAAGAGCCCGGGCTTGGGAGTCAGAGGTCATGGGTTCAAATCCCAGCTCCGCCAACTGTCAGCTGTGTGACTTTGGGCAAGTCACTTCACTTCTCTGGGCCTCAGTTCCCTCACCTGGAAAAGGGGGATGAAGACTGTGAGCCCCACGTGGGACAACCTCATCACTTTGTATCCTCCCCAGCGCTTAGAACAGTGGTTTGCACATAGTAAGTGCTTAACAAATGCCATTATTATTTTTATTTCTGCTTCCCTCACAACTGTGGGAGGCCAGAGAGAGGCCTGTCCTACACACAGCCCCTATCCTGACTCATCATCATCATCAATCGTATTTATTGAGCACTTACTGTGTGCAGAGCACTGTACTAAGCGCTTGGGAAGTACAAGTTGGCAACATATAGAGACAGTCCCTACCCGACAGTGGGCTCACAGTCTAAAAGACCGCTGACTCGTTTCGTCACCCCCAGACAATCCCCTTCAGCCACTGTAATTTTTGCCCTCGCTTTAATCAACTCCAACCCATGGCATCATTGTGTTAAAATGTTTGCACAGCAAAACATGCATGACATCACGTTTGTCGTCTTTGGTGGTCCAGCAGATGGGAAATAAAAGTAGTTTATGTTCACCCTGACTGACTGAATCCTTTTGTTACCATTTTGGAGTTCGGGAAACATAAAAAATAAGTATAAACTGTAGACTGTAATCCCTGCCCGCAAGTTTTCAACTGTGTACGTGTGTGTGTAAAACCTCAGTTCTTAGTCACCTAGCAAGTTTTGCAATTCTTGTCCTGATCACAACATTGCCATCTAGCAAGTATATCAATCAATCAGTCAATCAGATTTATTAAGCACCCACCACATGCAGAGCACTGTACTAAGCAATGTTAAAGTAAAACAGAGTTAGTAGGTGGAGAAATGATCCCCTGCTTTCATAGAGTTTACTATCTAGAACAAGAGACAGAGACTGAAATAATTTACAAAAATGGGGAAGGAGAAATGGATCTGTATATAAGTGCCTAAATAATATTTAAGAATGGAAGCGATTATTTGCCTAAAAAAATGTTCAATCCACATCAATCAATCAATCAATCAATTGTATTTATTGAGCGCTTACTATATGCAGAGCACTGTACTAAGCTCTTGGAAAGTACAAGTTGGCAACATATAGAGACAGTCCCTACCCAACAGTGGGCTCACAGTCTAAAAGGGGGAGACAGAGAACAAAACCAAACATACTAACAAAATAAAATAAATAGAATAGATAGATACAAGTTAAATAAATAGAGTAATAAATATGTACAAACATATATACATATATACAGGTGCTGTGGGGAAGGGAAGGAGGTAAGATGGGGGGATAGAGACGGGGACGAGGGGGAGAGGAAGGAAGGGGCTCAGTCTGGGAAGGCCTCCTGGAGGAGGGGAGGTCTCAGTAGGGCCTTGAAGGGAGGAAGAGAACCAGCTTGGCGGATGGGCAGAGGGAGGGCATTCCAGGCCCGGGGGATGACGTGGGCCGGGGGTCGATGGTGGGACAGGCGAGAACAAGGTACGGTGAGGAGATTAGCGGTGGAGGAGCGGAGGGTGCGGGCTGGGCAGTAGAAGGAGAGAAGGGAGGTGAGGTAGGAGGGGGCGAGGTGATAGACAGCCTTGAAGCCGAGTGTGAGGAGTTTCTTCCAGAAGGACCTGGCTTCTAATCTATGGCCTGCCACTTGTTTGCCGAGTGACCTTGGGCAAGTCATTTCACTTCTCTGAGCCTCAGTTACCTCATCTCTAAAATAAGAACAGTAATGATGATGACGATGATGGTAATTGAGGTATTTGTTAGGCGCTTACTATGTTCCAATCACTGGGGTAGAAACCAGGTAATCAGATCAGACACAGTCCCCGTCCCACCTGGGGCCCACAGTCTTCATCCCCATTTTACAGATTCATTCATCCATTCATTCAATCGTATTTATTGAGCGGTTACTGTGTGCAGAGCACTGTACTAAGCGCTTGGGAAGTCCAAGTTGGCAATATATAGAGACGGTCCCTACCAAATTCTTTCATTCATTCATTCAATCGTATTTATTGAGCGCCTACCGTGTGCAGAGCACTGCACTAAGCACTTGGGAAATCCAAGTTGGCATCTCTCCACATCTCTCCAATCCTCAAGAACCTCCAGTGGTTGCTCGTCCACCTCCACATCAAACAGAAACTTCTTACCATCGGTTTTAAAGCACTCAATCAGCTCACCCCCACCTAGCTTATTTTACTGATCTCCTACTGTAGCCCAGTCCACACATTTCTTGCCTCGCCCCCTTTCGTGCCCCCTTGCTCACCACTGACCCCTTTCCCACATTCTCCCTCTGGCCCGAAACTCCTCCCATCTCCATCTATGTCAGACCACCACTCTCCCCACCTTCAAAGACTTATTGATTTTTTCAGTGGTATTTGTTAAGCACTTACTATGTGCCAGGCACTGGGGTAGATGCAAATTACTCAGGTTGAACAGAGCCCACGTCCTTGTAGGGTTTACAATCTTAATCTTCAATTTACAGATGAGGTACAAAGGCACGGAGAAGTTAAGTGATTTGCCCAGTGTCGTAGAGCAGACAAGTGGCAGAGCTGGAATTGGAACCCAGGTCTTCACGTCATCCAGGCCTGAGCTCTTTCCACTAGGCCATGCTGTAACGACCTCTTATTATTAATAATAATAATAATAATGATGATGATGGCATTTGTTAAGCACTTACTATGCGCAAAGCACTGTTCTAAGTGCTGGGTGGATACAAGGTGATCAGGTTGTCCCACGTGGGGCTCACAGTCTTAATCCCCATTTTACAGATGAGGGAACTGAGGCTCCGAGAAGTTAAGTGACTTGCCCAAGGTCACACAGCAGACATGTGGTGGAGCCGGGATTATTAAGGTCACATCTAGTCCAGGAGGCCTTCTCTAATTAAGCCCTTTCCCCCCACTGTCTCAGAATTTGGATCAGTACCCTTTGGGCACTTGGTAATCTCCCCCCCCCGCACCCTCAGCCACACAGCATTTGTGTACATATAGGTAATTTGTTTATTTATTTATATAAATGACCATCTCACCCTCTAGACTGTATGCTCTTTGTGGGCAGAGACTGTGTCTACAAACTCTGTTGTAGTGTATTCCCCCAAGTACTTTGGTACAGTGCTCTGCACTCAGTAAATGCTCAGTAAATACCACTGATTTATTCATTCATTTATTCATTCAATCGTATTTATTGAGCGCTTACTGTGTGCAGAGCACTGTACTAAGCGCTTGGGAAGTACAATCAATCAATCGTATTTATTGAGCGCTTACTGTGTGCAGAGCACTGTACTAAGCGCTTGGGAAGTACAAGTTGGCAACATATAGAGATGGTCCCTACCCAACAGCGGGCTCACAGTCTAGAAGGGGGAGACAGACAACAAAACAAAACATATTAACAAAATAAAATAAATAGAATAGTAAATATGTACAAGTAAAATAGAGTAATAAATCTGTACAAACATATATTCAGGTGCTGTGGGGAGGGGAAGGAGGTGGGGGTGGGGTGGGGATGTTTGCGATTATGCAAGTATGTAATTGGTAAGGGTTTCACTAAGCGCTTAGCATGGTGCTCTGCACACGGTAAGCGCGCAGTAAATACGATTGAATGAATGATTGGAGCATTTTGCCCTACGAACCATTAATGGGGTGAAATTCTTCAAATTGATTCCATCAAGGAGCAGCTCCGACAGCCTTTTGCCCTGCTTATCTGCTTGCTGTAACTCACAAAGTGGCTGGTCAGAAGACCAGGGGTCAGTGTTGGGGAAAAGTGAGGTGAGACTTTTCTCCAGGGCAGCGTCAGATTGTGTCATGAGACTGGCAGGTATCATTCAGCGCTTAAAACAGTGCTTTGCACATAGTAAGCGCTTAATAAACACCATCATTATTATTCACAGGGGAGGTGGAGCCATGGTGGGTTGTAGTCCAACCCCTTGAACTCATCCCAGCTCTGCTACTTGTCTGCTCTGTGGCCTTGGGAAGTCACTTAATTTCTCTGGGCCTCAGTTACCTCATCTGTAAAATGGGGATTAGGAGAGGCCCATTAGGGACGGGGACTGCGTCCAACCCGATTTGCTTGTATCCACCCCAGAGCTTAGTATGGTGCCTGGCACATAGTAAGCGCTTAACAAATACCACAGTTACTTTTGGGATAGGATGCCCCGAAAAATTCATAAGTCAACTAAATGCCTCATGAAAATGGGATTCAAATCTCCAACTCTAGGGGAGATAATGAAGCAGCGTGATGAGAAGCGGCGTGGCTCAGTGGAAAGAGCCCGGGCTTTGGAGTTAGAGGTCATGGGTTCAAATCCCGGCTCCGCCAATTGTCAGCTGTGTGACTTTGGGCAAGTCACTTCACTTCTCCGTGCCTCAGTTCCCTCATCTGTAAAATGGGGATTAATCAATCAATCAATCAATCATATTAATTGAGCACTTACTGTGTGCAGAGCACTGTACTAAGTGCTTGGGAAGTACAAGTTGGCAACATATAGAGATAGTCCCTACCCAACAGTGGGCTCACAGTCTAGAAGGGGGAGACAGAGAGACTGTGAGCCCCCCATGGGACAACCTGATCACCTTGTACCCTCCCCAGCGCTTAGAACAGTGCTTTGCACCTAGTAAGCACTTAATAAATGCCATCATCATTATTATTATTATATAATCCATCATCAATCGTATTTATTGAGCGCTTACTGTGTGCAGAGCACTGTACTAAGCGCTTGGGAAGTACAAGTTGGCAACATATAGAGACAGTCCCTACCCAACAGTGGGCTCACAGTCTAAAAGGGGGAGACAGAGAACAAAACCAAACATACTAACAAAATAAAATAAATAGAATAGATATGTACAAGTAAAATAAATAAATAAATAAATAGAGTAATAAATATGTACAAACATATATACATATATACAGGTGCTGTGGGGAAGAGAAGGAGGTAAGATGGGGGATGGAGAGGGCGACGAGGGGGAGAGGAAGGAAGGGGCTCAGTCTGGGAAGGCCTAATGGAGGAGGTGAGCTCTCAGTAGGGCCTTGAAGAGAGGAAGAGAGCTAGCTTGGCGGATGGGCAGAGGGAGGGCATTCCAGGCCCAGGGGATGACGTGGGCCGGGGGTCGATAGCGGGACAGACGAGAACGAGGTACGGTGAGGAGATTAGCGGCAGAGGAGCGGAGGGTGCGGGCTGGGCTGGAGAAGGAGAGAAGGGAGGTGAGGTAGGAGGGGGCGAGGTGATGGACAGCCTTGAAGCCCAGGGTGAGGAGTTTCTGCCTGATGCGCAGATTGATTGGAAGCCACTGGAGATTTTTGAGGAGGGGAGTAACATGCCCAAAGCGTTTCTGGACAAAGACAATCCGGGCAGCAGCACGAAGTATGGATTGAAGTGGGGGAGACACGAGGATGGGAGATCAGAGAGAAGGCTGATGCAGTAGTCCAGACGGGATACAATGAGAGCTTGAATGAGCAGGGTAGCGGTATGGATGGAGAGGAAAGGGCGGATCTTGGCAATGTTGCGGAGCTGAGACCGGCAGGTTTTGGTGACAGCTTGAATGTGAGGGGTGAATGAGAGCAGAGTTGAGGATGACACCAAGGTTGCGGGCTTGTGAGACGGGAAGGATCGAATCCATGAGAAAGATAAATTAGAGAAGGCTTCTTGAAGTAGATGTGATTTTAGAAGAGCTTTAAAGTTGGGGAGAGCAGTGCACTGGAGGATCTGAGGGGGTGTTCTATGTCTGTGTGTTGTTACCCAGGAAGCAGTCCAGTGTATTGTGTCTGGGTATTGTTTTCCATCAGACTGTCAAGTGTTCTGTGTCTGGGTGTTGTTATCCAACAGGCTGTCCAGGTTTCTGTGCACCCAATTTCTGAATTGTAAATTTTCTTTGGCTTCTAGGGCCAACAGTGGACTAGTGGCTCTGCCACTTATCTGCTATGTGGCCTTGGGCAAGTCACTTCACTTCCCTGTGCCTCAGTTACCTCACCTGTAAAATGGGGATTAAAAGTGGGAGCCCCACGTGGGACAACCTGAATAACTTGTATCTACCCCAGCGCTTAGAAAAGTGCTTGGTACATAGTAAACGCTTAACAAATACCATCATCATCATTATTATTATTATCCACCCCAGCGCTTAGTACAGTTCCTGGCACATAGTAAACCCTTAACAAATACCACAACTATCATCATCATTATTATTATTATGTCCATTTAAGACACTTCTGCTCCTTCCTGCTTGGATGGACACTGATCAAATATTCAGTCCCAGAAATTCTGTCTTCTCCCTCTTTTTCTTTCCCTTCACTGGCTCACTCCCAGTGCATCTTCATTTGAAATTGTACCTCAAGTTCTGTCTGGAAGTCGAAGCAGGGACAACCAGTGTCTCCAATCCTCTCTGCAGCGTCTGGCTCTGTCCTCCCTCTCTTTGCCTTTTTTTTTTTTCCTGGGAGATGGCAGCAGGAGGTAGAGTTTAAATTTTAAAAAGAAAAAAAAAAAGCCTCCAGGAAAGTCATGGTGTTTAAATGACATAGGAAATCATTATGCATTCTGACCTCAGGCTCTTAAAACATAACACCATTTATTTACAGCCTGGAAAGAGGCCCTACTTAATGGCTATACCAGAAGCATCAGCTTTTGAACTGAAGTTCAATCTCTCTCCAGGACCTAAAAATGCCTTTCATTACCATAAAAGAAGAATTAGCAGTTAGCATGCATCAGCTCGCTGCATGACCAGGCCACATCTGTGGCTTTTACTGCAAAGAATCTACATAGATCCCAGTTTCAGAAAATGCAAGGAAGAATGGGTCCCCTAGTTCCTGACCCTATTTACCATGTGACAGCTCATATGTAACCCAGGAGCATCCGCAACACTTAAAATTAAGTGTCCCTAATATGCATTTAATTTAAGGTAATAAGGCAGCTGTAAGTTACCTCCCGATTATTGGCCTAGTAAATCTAAATCAAACGCATGTTTCAGATACAGCTGACAGTGTCACTACTGATGTGGCAATTCTAGATTTCTCTACCCAACGCATCCTGCTTAGGAAACACCAGAAGCCAGTAGGTCCCCTCGAAGGTCCTGTGGTTGAGAGAAATGAACTTGAAAATGCTGGCAAACACCAATTAGCAGTTTGGGAAAAATATAATGATGATGGAAAAAGAAAAACAAATAATAAAATTGAAACGGAGAGGTTAAGCAACTCGTTTACTGTCACACAGCAGGTCTTCTGCAAAATATAATCTTCCTAATCTTTTTCTCAGTGTTTTATTCACTACATGGGACTGGCATAGGGGTACCCCTAAAGCATCTCCTTTCCCATGCTAACTAAAGACACGCTAGTTTGAAGCAAAATACTAGCATTGTCAAAAATAGTGAATGGCGCTTCCTTATAAGGTTCAAATCATCTAATATTGAACCTACAGAGTTTAGAAATAAACTGCAAAGTGAAATTAGATGGGTGCAAGACCTGCACATGGGCAAGGATTTTTTTCCAAAACCTGAAACCGCTGGTCTCTATTCCATTCTGCCTAAATAGCACAGAGAGGGGAGGAAAGTTGTGTCTAGACCGTACTGACTTAAAGCATGTTGCTGCAGGAACTCAGTCACGTACACATTTATCTGCCTTAAAATCCCAATAAAAACAAACCTTTAAAAAGCAACACCCTTTTCTCTCCCTTTAAAAATGAAGGAACAAAAAAATCAAAGTTCACTTGTCCATTAGCGATTGTGTCTCTTCCCTTACAAGTGCTTTTTATCTAAGACGCAGCCGCATATGTGGCCCATATTTTGGTGGTTGCCATGGTAAGTTTTAATTAAACGTAAGGATTTTGTGTCTTGATAACAGAAAATGTGTCTCTCCTTTGTTGCCCCTGGCCTATTTTGGAATTGTGTTCCTCTGGGGTGTGGATTTAAGAGGCGATTCAGTCCGTTCCTTTGTCCCCTGCCCACAGCTGAACAGGGGCAAGATGAATGACAGTTCAGTATTTGAATCTAAAATACAAGTACACTCACCTCATTATAAGGTTCCTTTCACCTAGGATGTCTGCAATGTATGGCCATTGTCTGTGAGCTCCTACTAAGCCCTGCCAGAGTCATCGTTGTTATGATAGCATCTCCTCACAGCTTGTCTCTTGATAATGGCGCAGTAATGAAGATGGTTACTGGCCGCGGAGGCAATCCACCACCTCCACTGGATTCTCTGCAGCAGGGACCTGTGCTTACCCATCTGAGCACACGCGAATTGAGAAATCTGTGGGCCACGGGCTTATCAGGGTGGGACTATTTACTCCTAGGAGCCACCATCCTGGCCCTTACCCACCCTATGGTTTTCCCAATGGGGGAGTGAGCCACTTCTCCGCTAGGCCTCTGAAGAGTTCTCCAGCCGAAACCCATATCATTAACGGAGTCTGGCGGGCAACTCTCCCGCCAGAGATGACACGACGGCATAAGACAATATGTAGGGGTAGAGCTGTGCTTGTTTTAATGGTTCATCATTCCTGCTGCGTCTATCTCCAGTCCCTTCTCCCACCTGCACTTATAGATTGCGAGCCCCTCAAGGGACAAGAACTATCCCGCCTATGAATTCTTTTCCGGTGCATTTTTTATGGTATTTGTTAAGCCCTCACTGGGTATCTGGCACTGTACCAAGTGCTGAGGTAGATACAACTTAGTCAAATGGCACAGTCCATGCCCCACATGAGACGGTATTAATCACCATTTTGTAGATGAGGTAACTGAGGCACAGAGAAGTTAAGTTACTTGCCCAAGGTTATACAACATGCAAGCAGTGGAGCTGGAATTAGAACCCAGTTCCTTCTGATTCCCAAGCCATTGCTAAGTTCAGTGCTCTGCACACAGTAATAACAATAATAATAATAATGGTATTTATTAAGCAATTACTATATGCCTAGCACTGTACTAAGTGCCGGGGTAGATATGAGATTCCTTCATTCATTCATTCAATCGTATCTATTGAGTGCTTACTGTGTGCAGAGCACTGCGCTAAGTGCTTGGGAAGTACAAGTCAATTAGGATAATTAGGACCCACATGGAATTCACAGTCTAAGAAGAAGGGAGAACAAGTGTTGAATCCCCATTTGGCAGATGAGGGAACTGAGGCACAGAGAAGTTAAGTGACTTACTCAAGGTCCCACACCAGATAAGTGGAAGAGTTGGAATTAGAACCCGGGGCCTCTGAATCCCAGGTCAATGGTCTTTCCACTAGGCCGTGCTGTTTCCCAATATATAATATTATATTCCTAATATATAATACATATTTGTAATATATATTATATTATATTATATTATATCATCTTATATTATATCATATTATATTATTATATTTTATATTATATTATATTATATTATATTATATTATATTATATTATATTATATTATATTATATTATATTATATTATATTATATTATATTATATTATTATTCCCAATATTAATGTATACTATCAATACTGCTTCTACAATCAGAGTTACAAATGGCACTGTATAGGAGTTCAAGTGGACAATCTGAACAGCAACCTAAAAATTACCAGCAGGAGGAGGTCTATTAATTCTCTGGGCAGAAACTCCAAACCTAACACAAATTTTACTCTATTTATTTATTTATTTATTTATTTTACTTGTACATTTCTATCCTATTTATTTTATTTTGTTGGTATGTTTGGTTCTGTTCTCTGTCTCCCCCTTTTAGACTGTGAGCCCACTGTTGGGTAGGGACTGTCTCTATGTGTTGCCAATTTGTACTTCCCAAGCGCTTAGTACAGTGCTCTGCACATAGTATGCGCTCAATAAATATGATTGATTGATTGATTGATTGAATGTGTAAGAAAAGGCACCAAGCAAAGCAGAGGATCCTGAATAAGCCACTGACTGAATAAGGCACTGAGAAACATGTGGATTGGCCAGTGGACAGTGAAAGGGCAAGATGTGAGTAACTGAATAATAAGAATGAGAATAATAAGAGATTAATTATTAATTAATTATTATTAATAATAATTAATTAATAATAATAATTAATAATAAGAATGAGAAATGAATAATAAGAATGAGCAATTGTGTAAAAAGAGCCTACAACAGGGAATCCATGAGCCTACAACAGGGAATTCCCAGGCATGGTTCTGGAACTCTGTTCCCACCAGGAGGACTAGCTCTGGCCACTGGCAGCTAAGACTGTGGTTCTCTGGGCTCCAATGGCCAATATGGGAATGGCAATGGCCAATATGAATCAACATGAGTCAACATTACCAAGACATGGTAGAGAATTGATCAACGCCTGGCTAAAGTAGGGGAAGCCGGACCCTTCCCACAGAACCCAGCTTGGCTCCTCTCCAAAGAAAGAGGATAAACCAATGGAAGTAAAACCAGTCATTTTGTACTACTTTGCACTCTTTTATTCTGTATTCTGAAGAAAATCACCAGGGACGAGGCCCCAGGGCCAAGCAGAACGCTTCCCTGTAAGCAGGAGAAGCAGATACCTCAGTTTACCCCCCACCTTCAAAGACATTGGAGGGGTTCTTCTTAGGAAGAGGTAAAAATGGGAAACCTGTGGATTGGCCAGTGGACAGTGAAAGGGCACGATGTGAATAACTGAATAATTGTGTAAAAAGAGCCTACAACAGGGACTCCATGAGCAGCCATTCCCAGATGCGGTTCGGGAACTCTGTTCCCACTAGGAGGACTAGCTCTGGCCACTGGCGGCCAAGACTGTGGTGCTCTGGGCTCCATACAAGCATCAGACAGCGGAGCTCCTGGCTACTGAGCACTACTAGTTGCATATGGCCTGGGCGACCACTCTCCAATCAAGGGGGCCCGGGATAACAATTGTTGCCTTCTGATGGTTCCTGAAGTGGGCTGGGGGCACGGACCTGAGGTTTCCAAGGATGGAGAAGAGGCAGACCCTGGAAAAGTGCCTCCCTAGGAGCTGGAAGCAGCTGTGGACTGCCCATCCTTGGGACCAGTCACTGAAAATGGGAGTTTGTGTGTGGCGAAAGGGGTTTGGGCAACTGGGGAAGGTCAAGAGGACTACCTGCTTCTAGTCAGTTCTTACAGAATGTACTTAGATCGCCTGGACAGGAGGAGAAAAGGAAGAAATATCAGGTGAGACTGGGGTTGCAATGATAGTAAGAGATTTCAACTGTCCTCCCAAAGACTGATTGATGAACTCAGCAGGATGTGAAGTGGAGGAAAGGTGTTTGTTCAGGATAAGTGCTTCTGCTCTGGAAAAGTTGGTTCTAGCATGCCCAAGAAGAAGGACCTTTCTGGATCTCCTTATAAGTGTAGCAGGAAGTAGAGGAATAATAATAATAATAATAGCATTTGTTAAGTGCTTACTATGTGCAAAGCACTGTTCTAAGCGCTGGGGGATACAAGGCGATCAGGTTGTCCCATGTGGGGCTCACAGTCAATCCCCATTTTACAGATGAGGTAACTGAGGCTCAGAGAAATTAAGTGACTTGCCCAAGGTCACACAGCAGACGTGGCGGAGCCAGGATTCGAACCCATGACCTCTGGCTCCAAAACCCGTGCTCTTACCACTGAGCCACGCTGCTTCTCCTCTAAGGAGAAAGAAGACCATCCTCCTTAGGAGGGAAAGCCTCAGGCAAATGATCCAAGGATATTACATTTTGGGAAAGGGAATTCTGATCAGATGCAAACCTCACATAGGAAAAGCTGAAAGCACTAAGAACTAGAAGCCCACACACAGCTTGGAAGTGGGGGTTAAAAACACAATAATAATAATAATAATAATAGCATTAATTAAGCACTTCCTATGTGCAAGGCACTGTTCTAAGCACTGGGCTGATACAAGGGGATCAGGTTGTCCCACGTGGGGCTCACATTCTTAATCCCCATTTTTCAGATGAGGTAACTGAGGCACAGAGATGTTAAGTGGCTTGCTCAAGGTCACACAGCAGACAAGTGCCATCTCTATACGTTGCCGATTTGTACTTCCCAAGCGCTTAGTACAGTGCTCTGCACCCAATAAGGGCTCAATAAATACGATTGAATGAATGAATGAATGATTAGAACCCACGTCCTCTGACTCCAAAGCCTGTGTTCTCTCCACTAAGCCACGTCTGTGATACTCAGACAAAGGAAAATTGCTCTAAATTTTCACAGGGCAGGGGCCCTCTGCCCCCCGAGGTTCCACTGGGAGTCTCTGAGGGTCGCACGCCCCATCCTACAGAGTGGGCTCTGCTGGGTTGGCAGCCTTCCTTCCTTGCTGCGGTGGCTGCTTACATGCTAGACCCCTGCTGGAATCCTCAGCTTCCGCCGTTGGGGGAACGATGCCAGCCAGAGGAGCCAGGGCACAACAGAGTGATTTAAAGATGATAGCGTGAGTGAGGATAGGGACACAATTAAATCCCAAGCAGCAATAGAGGAGCGGGATGGGGGCTGCAGCCAGGGGCTCTGGGAGGGCGGGGGGAGTGGGGACTGTCCAGCTTCAGTCCAGTGGGATATCTCTCCCCTTCCCACTCTCAGAGTGGCTTTGGAGTATTGGGCAGAGGCATTGGAGGGACCTATTGGGCTATCTCTGTGCCTGTCTTAAGGCTGGATCCTAGCTCTTGAGCATCTGGCCAGAGATCATCAGGGATCAGATTGACTGATTGATCGACCGTCTCGTTCACCCCTCACATCCAAGCCATCACCAAAACCTGCAGGTCTCAGCTCTGCAACATTGCCAAGATCCGCCCTTTCCTCTCCATCCAAACCGCTACCCTGCTCGTTCAAGCTCTCATCCTATCCCATCTGGACTACTGCATCAGCCTCCTCTCTGATCTCCCATCCTCTTGTATCTCCCCACTTCAATCCATACTTCACGCCGCTGCCCGGATTGTCTTTGTCCAGAAACGCTCTGGGCATGTTACTCCCCTCTTCAAAAATCTCCAGTGGCTACCAATCAACCTACGCATCAGGCAGAAACTCCTCACCTTGGGCTTCAAGGCTGTCCATCCCCTTGCCCCCTCCTACCTCACCTCCCTTCTCTCCTTCTCCAGCCCAGCCCGCACCCTCCACTCCTCTGCTGCTAATCTCCTCACTGTGCCTCGTTCTCGCCTGTCCCGCCATCGACCCCCAGCCTACGTCATCCCCCGGGCCTGGAATGCCCTCCCTCTGCCCATCCGCCAAGCTAGCTCTCTTCCTCCCTTCAAGGCCCTACTGAGAGCTCACTTCCTCCAGGAGACCTTCCCACACTGAACCCCCTCCTTCCTCTCCCCCTCCTCCCCAGTTCCATCCCCCCAGGCTTACCTCCTTCCCCTTCCCACAGCACCTGTATATATGTATATATGTTTGTATGTATTTATTACTGTATTATAAATACTCTATTTTATTTGTACGTATTTATTCTCTTTATTTTATTTTGTTAATATGTTTTGTTTTGTTCTCTGTCTCCCCCTTCTAGATTGTGAGCCCACTGTTGGGTAGGGACTGTCTCTATATGTTG
Source organism: Tachyglossus aculeatus (assembly GCF_015852505.1). NCBI lineage: Eukaryota > Metazoa > Chordata > Mammalia > Monotremata > Tachyglossidae > Tachyglossus > Tachyglossus aculeatus. The sequence continues at coordinate 21,402,248 of NC_052081.1, read as the reverse complement.
CCAACTTGTACTTCCCAAGCGCTTAGTACAGTGTTCTGCACACAGTAAGCGCTCAATAAATATGAGTGAATGAATGAATGAATGAATGAATGACTATCCTCCTCAATGCCAGAGGCCCCTCTCCCCATCGTCCCTCGGGGAACTGATGGAGAGATGCTGTCAAGGCACTGGGTGGCAGATCTAGGAGAACTGTACTTTGGGTCCTTGGTAAAGATACCACCCCCTCCAGATTCTTGTAGCCGTCATCTACCGCCCTCCCGGCCCCACTTCCAACTTCTTTAACGACTTTGACCCCTTCCTCACCTTCCTTCTCCCCTTCTCCATGCCCACTCTGATCCTCGGAGACTTCAACATCCACATGGATATCCCTGATGACTCCTCTGCCTCCTGCCTTCTATCTCTCCTCGACGCTGCCAACCTCTTCCTCCACCCCACCTCACCCACTCACCAACTTGGTCATACCCTCGACCTCATCATCTCCTATCGCTGCACTGTGTCCACCCTCACCAACTCTGAAATCCCTCTCTCTGATCATAATCTTCTCACCTGCATCCTCACTCACACTCCTTTCCCCTGTAAATCCATATTACTCCCTCACAGAGATCTCCGCTCTCTGGACCCCACCCATCTTTCGGAGCGCCTCACACCCCACCTCGCCGCCCTCTCCTCTCTACCCAGTCTTGCTGATCAGATTACTGCTCTCAACTCTACCCTTTCTACTCAGCTAGACTCACTCGCTCCCCTTTCCCTTCGCCGCTCTCGTACCACTAACCCACAGCCCTGGATCACAGCCACTGTCCACCTCCTTCGCTCTTATGCTCGAGCTGCTGAACGCCGCTGGCGAAAGTCTAAACACCGTGCCAACCTCGTTCACTTCAAGTTTATCCTTTCCTGCCTTAACTCAGCCCTCTCCTCTGCCAGACAAACCCATTTCTCCTCCCTTATTGACACCCATGCCCATCGCCCCCGCCAGCTCTTCCGTACACTCAACTCCCTTCTCAGGCCCCCGGTTCCTCCCCCTCCTCCTTCCCTCACCCCCAACGATCTGGCCTCCAACTTCATTGACAAAATTAAATCCATCAGGTCCGACCTCCCCAAAGTCACTCCCCCCCCTTCTCCAATCCCCCGGCTCTCAACACTCTCTGCTACTCTCCCATCCTTCCCAGCAGTATCCTCAGAGGAGCTCTCCTCCCTCCTCTCAAGTGATACTCCAGCCACCTGTGCTTCTGACCCCATTCCCTCTCATCTCATGAAATCTCTCGCTCCATCCCTTCTCCCCTCCTTAACTTCCATCTTCAACTGCTCACTCTCCACTGGTTCCTTCCCCTCTGCCTTCAAACATGCCCATGTCTCTCCCATCCTAAAAAAACCCTCTCTTGACCCCACCTCACCTTCTAGTTATCGCCCCATATCCCTCCTACCATTCCTTTCCAAAATCCTTGAACAAGTTGGAAAGGAACTGCCTCGAACTGCCTTGGCGCTGCCTCGAATTCCTCAACACCAACTCTCTCCTCGACCCCCTCCAGTCTGGCTTCCATCCCCTACATTCCACGGAAACTGCCCTCTCAAAGGTCACCAATGACCTCCTGCTTGCCAAATCCAACGGCTCATACTCTATACTAATCCTCCTCGACCTCTCAGCTGCCTTCAACACTATGGACCACCCCCTTCTCCTCAACATGCTATCCGACCTTGGCTTCTCAGACTCCATCCTCTCCTGGTTCTCCTCTTATCTCTCCGGTCGTTCATTCTCAGTCTCTTTTGCAGGCTCCTCCTCCCCCTCCCATCCCCTTACTGTGGGGGTTCCCCAAGGTTCAGTGCTTGGTCCCCTTCTGTTCTCGATCTACACGCGCTCCCTTGGTGACCTCATTTGCTCCCACAGCTTCAACTATCATCTCTACGCTGATGACACCCAGATCTACATCTCTGCCCCTGCTCTCTCCCCCTCTCTCCAGGCTCGCATCTCCTCCTGCCTTCAGGACATCTCCGTCTGGATGTCTGCCCCCCACCTAAAACTCAACATGTCCAAGACTGAACTCCTTGTCTTCCCTCCCAAACCCTGCCCTCTCCCTGACTTTCCCATCTCTGTTGACGGCACTACCATCCTTCCCGTCTCACAAGCCCGCAGCCTTGGTGTCATCCTCGACTCCGCTCTCTCGTTCACCCCTCACATCCAAGCCGTCACCAAAACCTGCCGGTCTCAGCTCCGCAGCATTGCCAAGATCTGCCCTTTCCTCTCCATCCACACCGCTACCCTTCTCATTCAAGCTCTCATCCTATCCCGTCTGGACTTCTGCATCAGCCTTCTCTCTGATCTCCCATCCTCGTGTCTCTCCCCACTTCAATCCATACTTCATGCTGCTGCCCGGATTGTCTTTGTCCAGAAACGCTCTGGGCATATTACTCCCCTCCTCACAAATCTCCAGTGGCTACCAATCAATCTGCGCATCAGGCAGAAACTCCTCAACCTGGGCTTCAAGGCTGTCCATCCCCTCGCCCCCTCCTACCTCACCTCCCTTCTCTCCTTCTACAGCCCAGCCCGCACCCTCCGCTCCTCCGCCGCTGATCTCCTCACCGTACCTCGCTCTCGCCTGTCCCGCCATCGACCCCCGGCCCACGTCATCCCCTGGGCCTGGAATGCCCTCCCTCTGCCCATCCACCAAGCTAGCTCTCTTCCTCCCTTCAAGGCCCTACTGAGAGCTCACCTCCTCCAGGAGGTCTTCCCAGACTGAGCCCCTTCCTTCCTCTCCCCCTCGTCCTCCTCTCCACCCCCCATCTTACCTCCATCCCTTCCCCACAGCACCTGTATATATGTATATATGTTTGTACATATTTGTTACTCTATTTATTTATTTATTTATTTTACTTGTACATATCTATTCTATTTGTTTTATTTTGTTAGTATGTTTGGTTTTGTTCTCTGTCTCCCCCTTTTATACTGTGAGCCCACTGTTGGGTAGGGACTGTCTCTATATGTTGCCAACTTGAACTTCCCAAGCGCTTAGTACAGTGCTCTGCGCACAGTAAGCGCTCAATAAATACGATTGATGATGATGATGATGATGATGATGATGACCCTGGCCTTCCACCTTGGGAGTCTCAGAATTTGTCTGCTATAGGGCACGGCTAATCCTTGGCCAAGGGAGGTAGCTGTGTAAAATGGCAGGTGACAAGAAATAAGAAATAAAATGAGAAATAAGAAATATACTGAGAAATAAGAAATAAAATGCTTACTCCCACGCTGGAGGGGTTATTGGCTGTCAAAAATGGCCCTGGAAAAATGACTACAACAAAGGTCGATATTGTGACTGAGGTAATACGTGAAGCAGTGTTGCCTAGTAGAAAGAGCCCTGGAAGTCGGAAGACCTAGGTTCTAATTCCAGCCCTGCTAATTACCTTCTGTGTGACCCTGGGCAAGTTACTAAATTTTTTCTCTGTACCTCTGTTCCCTCATCTGCAAAATGGGAATTCAATACCTGTTCTTTCTCCTACTTAGACTGTGAGTCTCATATGGGACTTGGTTATCTTGTATCGCTTGGCATATAGCAAGTGCTTCACAAAAGCCGCTGTTATCGTTATTATTATTATTGCAATAAAATAATAATAATGGTACTTGTGAAGCACTTTCTATGTGCAAAGTACTGTTCTAAGTGCTGGGGAGGTTACAAGATGATCAGGTTGTCCCACGGGGGGCTCACAGTTTTAATCCCCATTTTACAGATGAGGTAACTGAGACACAGAGAAGTTAAGTGACTTGCCCAAAGTCACACAGCTGACAGTTGGTGGAACCGGGATTTGAACCCATGACCTCTGATTCCAAAGCCCCTGCTCTTTCCACTGAGCCACGCTGCTTTTCATCTTTCTCCTACTTAGCCTGTGAGTTTCATATGGGACATGGTTATCTTGTATCTACTGTGCTTGGCATATAGCAAGTGCTTCACAAAAGCCGCTATTATCATTGTTATTATCATTATTACAAAAATAATAATAATAATGGTATTTGTTAAGCACTTATTATGTGCAAAGCACTGTTCTAAGCTCTGGGGAGGTTACAAGGTGATCAGGTTGTCCCACGGGGGGCTCACAGTCTTAGTCCCCATTTTACGGATGAGGTAACTGAGGCACAGAGAAGTTGTGACTTGCCTAAGGTCACACAGCTGACAGTTACAAACAACAGAATATCAGATACAAATAATAATTATCATTGTTATTATTATTTTGGTATTTGTTAAGCACTTACTATGTGCCAAGCACTGTTCTAGGTGTTGGGGCGGATACTTCCCAAGTGCTTAGTACAGTGCTCTGCACACAGTAAACGCTCAATAAATATGATTGAATGAATGAATGAATGAATGAATACAAGACAATCAGGTTAGAAACAGTCTCTGTCCCGCCTGGGGCTCACTGTCTCAATCCCCATTTTACAGATGAGGTAACTGAGGTACAGAGAAGTTAAGTGACTTTCCCAAGGTTACACAACAGACAAGTGGCAGAGCCAGGATTAGAAACCACGACCTCTGACTCCCAAGCCTGTGCTCCTGTCACTAGGCTATGCTGCTTCGTATGCTAACAAAGTGTGCATAATCAATCAATCAATCATATTTATTGAGCGCTTACTGTGTGCAGAGCACTGTACTAACCGCTTGGGAAGTACAAGTTGACAGCATATAGAGACGGTCCCTACGCAACAGTGGACTCACAGTCTAGAATGAAATTATTGTTAGATGCATCAAAACATTAAATGCTATTCAGTTTCTTGAACACTGAACCAGCTTCTAGTATGTAAAATTATGCCGTTAAAAATGGAAAGTCAGAAGATTTTATTCATATCGTTTGTAATAGTCATTCTCAGAAGTTGGCAATCCCGTGGCAAGTGGGGAGTGGAAATCCCGGATTTCCCTGTTCCCAAGAACTGCTCCCCCATCCTCCCCACAGGATGCTCCTTGGTGGTCCAGATGCCTAGCCCTGACCAAGGGAGGCAGACAGAGTCACCGGAGCCCAGGCCTTGGCCCCAACCTTGGGGTTTGAAAGGCAGAGAGTGCTTTTCCGCAAGAAACCCACAAATCATCCCTGCTTTCCTCTGTCCTGAGGATCCCCGGCACATAAATAAATAAATGAATGAATGAATGAATGAATGAATAAATAAATAAATAAATAAATGAGTAAATAAATAAATAAATAAATGAGTGAGTGAGTGAATGAATGAATGAATGAATAAATAAATAAATAAATAAATAAATAAATAAATAAATAAATAAATAATAAATAAATGAAAATAAAAACGACCAACAAGTTTTTCCATTGATTCCTTTATCTTGGGGTTGACAGAGGATGCCCGTAGAAACTAAAATGGCCATTGTGCATGCCATACTGTGGGGGGAGGGTGGCAGGGACCCTGGGCACACAGGGTGGGCATCTTAATGAGGGCAGCACCATCTTGAATGCCCAAAGCAGCAGTCATCTTGGGAGAGTCAGACCGACACTACTATCTCTATCCCATGTCGCCCTGAGCCCACCGCTTACTTGGCTAAAGGTTTGAAGAAATGCCCTGTCAGAAATGCTCCTAGATGATTGTTATATACAAGAAAAAGGAGAGACCCAAGAGACTCAACCATTTTTTTTTCCATCAGCTCTTCCTGGAATGGGCCTCCCCCTTCCAAGACTAATCAGAAGAACCAGATTGATTATGATGACCACAAAGAACATTTTAGGCCAAATTGATAACCAAATGTAAAATGTATATTTCATTCATTCATTCAATCGTATTTGTCTTTCATATTCATAAAAGATGCCATTTTCAGTGAAATTCACCCACGGGGGTGTATGTTCTTGAAAAGGCCTGGGCAAGATTCTCAGTTATAATCCCATTGTGCACACACAAGGGCTGTTCCTTGTGCTGTCACGTCTACTGCTTTGAGTGCCAGCTGCCGTTCTCGCTGTTGCCTCCTTATTTCAAGACCCTTACAAAGCTTTCACTCCACCAGAGCTGCTCCTTTCCTAGTTGCAGTGCACATGCTGATCTATCTACAGCTGTTGACTTCCCATTTTCATCTGGGATGCAACATTGCCTGAAGCCTTGTTTTATTGTATCATCAATCAATTCCTCTGCTCATCTTGCTTACGGTTTCCCAATTTCAGGTAACTCTACAGCAGCTGCTTAGGTATCCTGCTGTTGCTCACTCTCCTCATGGGTTCCCCCCAGTGCAGTTATGTTTCAGGGAGCATAGCTTCAATGCTCCCACACTGATTTCGTTCTCTAGTAGATCATTTTCTCCACAGAAACTGCTCTTCTTAAGGCCATCTCTTCCTGGACAAATCAAATAGCCTCTACTATTAGATGGCTTAATCCTCCTGGTCCTCTCATCTGCCTTCCACTCTGCGACCCACCTCCTTCTTCTGAAAATGCTATACGACTAAACAGTAAGTTCCTCCCTCTAGACTGCAAGCTTCCTGTGGGCAGGGAACAATAATAATCATTCTGGTACTTATTAAACACTTTCTATGTGCCAGGCACTGTACTAAGTGCTGAGAATGTGTCTACCAACTCATATTATATTCTCCCCAGCAATTAGTACTGAAAGTGCTCAATAAATATGATTGATTGATCTAACGTTGGTTTCACCGATGCTGTCATCTCCTGGTACTCTTCCTATTGCTCTAGATGCTCCTTCTTAGTGTCTTTTCCAGACTCATCCTCTGCACCCCACTTTCTAACTGCGGGAGTCCTTCGAGGCTCAGTTCTGGGACCTCTTCTATTGTGTATTTACACCCACTCCCTTGGAGAACCCACTCCTTTCCACGCCTTCAACCATCACCTCTACACAGACCATTCCCAAATCTACTTCTCCAGCCCTAACTTCTCTTCCCTCCACTCTCACGTTTGTCCCGGCTTCAGAACATCTCTTCTTGGATGTCCCACCACCACTTCAAACTTAACATGCCTAAAACAGAACTCTTTATTTGCCTAATCTTCATTAGCCTCCTAACTGATCACCTTGCCTCTTGCCTCTCCCCACTGTAGTTCTTACTCCATTCTATTGCCAAGATCATTTTTCTAAAAAAAATTCACTCCACCTCTCCCAACTCCTCAAGAACCTACAGTGCTTGCCCATCAACTTCTACATCAAACTGAAACTCCTTATTATTATTAAGGGCCATTGAGTCATTTCCAATTCACGGTGACTCCATGGATATACTTTCTTCAGAAAGTCCTGTCCTCTGCCATAATCTGCAACCTTCCTAATGATTCTTCCATTATTGCTGTTATGGTCTCTAGCCATCTAGCTGCCGGTTTGCCTTTTCCATGTTTTCCCTTAGTGTCTTCTCCAGAGAATTAGTCCTCCTGATTATGTGCCCAAGGATTATGGGGAAGGATTATGTCTTCCTCCCCCTCTAGACTGTAAAATCCTTGCGGGCAGGGAACATGTCTACCAACTGAGATGTATTGTACTTTCCCAAGCACTTGGTACAGTAATCTGCACACTAATACCTTCATCGACATCAAATTTATTTTAATGTCTGCTCCCCTTCTGTAAGCTCCTTGGACAGGGAAGGTGTCTACAAATGCTGTTGTATTTTCTTGCCTTGTCTCATGCTGTTGAGTCATTTCCAAACCATACGACGAACACATCTCTCCCGGAACGCCCTATTCTCCATCTGCTATCGTTCTGGTAGTGTATCTATAGAGTTTTCTTGGTAAAAATATGGAAGTGGTTTACCATTGCCTCCTTCCGCGCAGTAAACTCAAGTCTCCACCCTTGACTCTCTTCCATGCCGCTGCTGCCCAGCATGAGTGAGTTTTGACCTGTAGCAGATTGCCTTCGCAGAGACTGGTAGAGTACTGGAAACTCTCCAGATGCGACCCCGAGAGGGGCTGTTGCATTGTACTCTCCCTTAATACAGTGCTCTACACACAGTAAGAGGTCAATAAAAACTGTTGATTCATCGATTGATTGATTGATTCATACCCAAACCCTGTCTTCCTCTGAGCTCTGCCATTACCATAAACAGCACCACCGTTCTCCGTTTCACTTTGGCATTATCCTCGACTCTTTTCTGTCACTCAATTTACATATTCAGTCTGCTACCAAATTCTGCCGGCTCTGCCTTCTAGAATCCACCCTATCCTCTTCACCAGAACTGTGATCTTGCTGATGCAAACACATCATATGTTACCATATCAATAAATCTCATCAATCAGTTGTATTTATTGAAAGCCCACTGTACGCAGAGCACTGTATTAAATGCTTGGGAGCCAACAATACAAGAAAGTTGGTAGGTACATTCTTTGCGCATGAAGAGCCTCCTCGTTGACCTCAATGCTTCCCGTCTCTCCCCTCTCCAGTCTAAATTCCACTGCATGGATCGTTTTTTCTAAAAAAAAAAAAAAGCTCAGTCCCTCAGGAGAAGCAGCATGGTTCAGTGGAAAGAACACGGGCTTTGGAGCCAGAGGTCATGGGTTCAAATCCCGGCTCCGCCACTTGTCAGCTGTGTGACTTCGGGCAAGTCACTTCTCTGTGCCTCAGTTAACTCATCTGGAAAATGAGGATGAAGACTGTGAGCCCCACATGGGACAACCTGATCACCTTGTAACCTCCCCAGCGCTTAGAACAGTGCTTTGCACATAGTACACGCTTAATAAATGCCATCATTAATTAATTGATTAATTAATTATTCAAAAACTTCCAAGCAACAATGGAGAGATGGAGAGAGCCCGAGCCTGGGATTCAGAAGGACCTGGGTTCTAATCCCAGCTCCACATCTTGTCTGCTGTGTGACTTTGAAAAAGTCACTTAACTTCTCTGTGCCTCAGGTACCTCTTCTGGAAAATGAGGATTAAGACTGTGAGCCCCCTGTGGGACAGGGACTGCATCCAACCCAATTACCTTGTATCTACCCCAGCACTAAGTACAGTACCTGGAACATAGTAAGCACCTAACAAATACCACAATTATTATTATTATTCCAATAGCTGCCTATCCATCTCTGCAACAGACAAAAGTCCTTACCACTGTCTGTAAGACATTCAACTGCCTCTACCTTTCCTGCCTTACCTTGCTGATTTCCTACGTCCACCTAACACACATTTCACTCTTCTAACACCAGCCTTCTCTCTGTACCTTGATCTTATCTTCCTTGCCATTGAACGCTTGCCATGTCCTCCTTTCGGCTCGGGACTCCTTCCCCATTCATAACCGACTCACCACGGCTCTTCCCTTCTTCAAAGCCCTCCTAAAGTCACATCTCCTCCAATAGGCCTTCCCCAACTCCCCAACTTCCCCAACTTTTTAAGCCCTCCCTCTCAACCACCCAATCACTTGAGTCCGTTCCTTTAATCACTAGCCCAGCAGTACTTAAGTATATATATATAAATAATTTATTTTATTCCTTAGATCACTGTCCAGTAGGAAACACTGCTTCTATTTATTGAGCACTTTCTATGTATAGAGCACTGTACTAAGTGCTTGGAAGAATGCAACACAACAGAGTTAGTAGACATGTTCCCTGCACAACTAGTGTAAGCTTTTGGAGGGCAGGGATCATGGACTTCCAGTTCTATTGTAAACTCCCTAGTGCTTAGTTCCCTACTCTGCACATAGTAGGCATTCTATAACTACTCTTGTTTGAATTGACTAGTCCACCAGGTTGCATTTCTGGGACAGAATTTAATATACTCTTATACTACTGTATATACAGAACTGATGTGCTAAACATCGATGTTGTCATCATGTTAAAATGGCTATTTGGTAGGTATTTTGATCAAACTCATATCTTTCCCAATAAACATGAACTGGTGGGTGCCAAGTCACAGCAATATCTAACAGTAATATCTAACAGAGAAGCAGCATGGCTCAGTGGAAAGAGCCAGGGCTTTGGAGTCCGAGGTCAGGGGTTCAAATCCGGGCTCTGCCAATTGTCAGCTGTGTGACTTTGGGCAAGTCACTTCACTTCTCTGGGTCTCAGTTCCCACTCTGTAAAATGGGGATGAAGACTGTGACCCCCCGGGGGACAACCTGATCACCTTGTAACCTCCCCAGCGCTTAGAACAGTGCTTTGCACACAGTAAGTGCTTAATAAATGCTATCATTATTATTATCATTATTAACAAATGCAATATTACTCAATGGAGAGTAAATGATGAAAGAAAAGAAGGGAGTTGTTAAGAAAAGATTCATTGTGACACTGTACAGCCTCCCAGCTACTGTAAAAATAGCAACTGAAGGATTAGCAATTCTTGTGAGGTGAGACTATGAGTCAATCATATTTATTGAGTATTTATTGTGTGCAAAGCAGTTGGGAGAGTAAAATAAAACAGAGTTGGTGGACCTGTTCCCTGACCCCCAAGGAGCTTACAATCTAAAAAGGACTACTCTCTGAACCAACCCACCTATCCCAAGGAAACTTTTCACCCTATTGCTCTCATATTCCTGAAAATATTTGGACTGTGGGAAAACCAGTTGATCAAGCTGAGACCATTGTTTGCTGGCATAAGGAGACATAAACACCGATACAATTAGCTGCATTTTATTCTGGTTATTGCTAGTTACAATCTGTTACTATGAAATAGAGGGACTGAATGAATATTAAGGGAAGTAGTCTTTGTAGTCACTCCAAAATCACTTAAGATTTTATTTTTCAGCAACTTGGAAAGGAAATGATGAATACTTCCAAGCCACTTTATTAAGAAGAAGAGTGAGAATTTCCATAGTTTATGTTTTTATGGCTTACTACGAGCCAAGCACTGTACTAAGCTCTGAGGTAGATACAAGGTTAGACACAGTCCATATCATTCATGCATTCATTATTTCAATCGTATTTATTGAGTGCTTACTGTGTGCAGAGCACTATAATAAGTGCTTGGAAAGTACAATACAGCAATAAAGAGAGACAATCCCTGCCCACAACGGGCTTATAGTCTGGGGCGAGTGGGAGGAGGGGAGAGAGACAGACATCAAAAAAAGTAAACAGGCACCAATATAAATGAATAGAATTATAGATATATACATATATACATAAGTACTATGGGGCGGGGAGAGCAAAGGGAGCGAGTTGAGGTGACGCGGAAGTTGGGGGAGCTGAGGAAAAGGGGGCTTAGTCTGGGAAGGCCTCTTGGGGGAGGTGAGCCTTCAACAGGGCTTTGAAGGGGGGAAGAGTGGTTGTTTGATGGATTTGAGGAGGAAGAGCTTTCCAGGCCAGAGGTAGGATGTGAGACAGGTGAGATCAAAGCACAGTGAGAAGGTTAGCACCAGAGGAGTGGAGTGTGTGGGCTGGGATGTGGAAGAAGAGAGGGGAGAGGAGGTAAGAAGGGGCAAGGTGATGGAGAGCTTTGAAGCCAATAGTGAGGAGGTTTTGTTTGATACGGAGGTTGATAGGCAACCACTGGAGATTTTTGAGGAGGGGGTTGTTGTGTCCTGAACGTTTCTGTAGAAAGATAATCCAGACAGTGGATTGAAGTATGGTCTGAAGCAGGAGGTTGGGAGCTCAACAAGGAGGTTGACACAGTTGGGATAGGATGAGAGACTGTACTAACGTGGTAGTGGTTTGGATGGAGAGGAGAGGACAGATCTTGGCGATGTTATGAAAGTGAGACCAACAGGATTTGTTGACGGATTGGCTATGTGGGGTGAATGAGAGAGCAGAGTCAAGGATGACACCAAAGTTATGGACTTGTGGGGGCTCACAGTCTTAATCCCCATTTTCCAGATGAGGTAACTGAGGCACAGAGAAGTGAAGTGACTTGCCCAAGGTCCCATAATAGATAAATGGCGGAACCAGGATTCAAACCCCGGCTCTGCCAATTGCCAGCTGTGTGACTTTGGGCAAGTCACTTAACTTCTCTGTGCCTCAGTTCCCTCATCTGGAAAATGGGGATTAAGACTGTGAGCCCCCTGTGGGACAATCTGATCCCCTTGTAACCTCCCCAGAGCTTAGAACAGTGCCTTGCACATAGTAAGTGCTTAACTAATGCTATTATTATTATTATTATTATTATTAATAAACCAAGGTCTTTCTGACTCCCTTCTGACTCCTAGGCCCAAGTTCTATCCACTAAACCATGCTGCGTCACCTCCTCGAGATGCCAAAAGTATTAAATGAATTTTGCATCGTATTAAGTTGTCATAAATATCAATCAATCAATCATATTTATTGAGCACTTATGCACAGCACTGTACTAAATCCTTAGGCGAATACAATATAAAATTGCCAGCTGTGTGACTGTGTGCCTCAGTTACCTCATCTGTAAAATGGGGATTAAGACTGCGAGCCCCCCGTGGGACAACCTGATCACCATGTAACCTTCCCAGCACTTATGACAGTGCTTTGCACATAGTAAGTGCTTAATAAATGTTATCAGAAAAAAACCAGAGTTGGTAGGCATATTCTCTGCCCACAGTGAGCTTACAACCTAGAAGGGGAGACAGACATTAATGTACATAAATACATTAAAAATGTGTGTGTAAGTGCTGCGGGGCTGAAGGTGGGTTGAATAAAGGGTGCGAATCCCAGTGGAAGGGTGCCACGGAAGGGAGTGGGAGAAGAGGAAATAATGGCTTAGTCAGGGAAGACCTCTTGGAGGAGATGTACTTTTCATAAGGCTTTGAAGGTGGGGAGAATGATCATCCGTCAGTTATGAAAAGGGAGGGAATTCCAGGCCAGAGGCAGGATGTGAATATCATGAATTACATATAATTGTTAATAACAGTAACATTACTGTTAATTCGTATTGATAAAATTTCCTTTTTTAATAAATAGTTGGTTTATTACCCCATGTTGTCTCAGCGGAATTCACATTTGTCAATTGTCTTCTACTTCAGGCTAAAACAAAGGTAATCAAATAACTAATTATTATACTAAGTATACCGCCGTTTGTTTAAATGTCAGTGAAAATGCAAAATGGCATTTATAATCCATAGACCTAAATGCTGCATTTTAATCAATGCTAAGTGGTTTATTTGTAAGGGTCCATTTTCACTTTATCTTGAGAGGAAAAGTTCCCCTTGCAATAAGATCTATCAATCAATCAATCAGTGGTATTTATTGAGGTTTGTTCACCTGGGAGAATACAATAGAAGTTGCCCACAAGGATTTACAATCTGAAAGGGGAGAGACAGAGATTAAAATGAATTGTTGATAAGGGAATTAGCAGAGTAAAGGATATGTATATTAAGTGCTGAAGGGCTGGGGGTGAATTGAGTATCAAAGTTCTTAAGGGGTACCTACCCTTGAACATAGGTGACATTCATTCATTCAATCATATTTATTGAGCGCTTACTGTGTGCAGAGCACTGTACTAAGCCCTTGAAAAAAGGGGAGGGTGAATAGGGTGAGGAAATGAGGAATTCCTCAAGGAAAGGCCTAGCTTACTGTGTGCAGAGCACTGTCCTAAATGCTTGGGAAAGTACAATACCACAATTAACAGACACATTCCCGCCCACAACAAGCTTACAGTCTAGAAGGGGAGACAGACATAAATATAAATAAATAAATTACAGATAAAATAAAATCAAATAAATAATGGCATTTATTAAATGCTTACTATGTGCAAAGCACTGTTCTAAGCACTGGGGAGGTTACAAGGTGATCAGGTTGTCCTACATGGGGCTCACAGTCTTCATTCCCATTTTACAGATGAGGTAACTGAGGCACAGAGTCATTCATTCATTCATTCATTCAATCGTATTTACTGAGCACTTACTGTGTGCAGAGCACTGTACTAAGCGCTTGGGAAGTCCAAGTTGGCAACATATAGAGGTGGTTCCTGATGAGGGCCCCTCATGCACCATGGAAAGGTTGCAGATATTGTTTGAATGTACGCGGTTCTGTTGCCATATCTGGTATGGGCCTTAGACCCTGCAGCACACTGGCTGGGTCCAGGAATCAAACCAAATAAAGTGAAAGACTCCGCCCAGCTCTGCACCAAATCTGGAACAAATCTGCACCAATCCAGTCCCCACTGTTTTCAAATTTACCAATCACTGTGATCAGCAACAGCGGTATATAAGCCTGCTGTATCAGGCTCTCGGGGCCTTTTCCCTTAAGGAAATGAGACCGCCGGGTGAGTTACCCCCTATTCGGTCTTCGGCCTTACCAGTAAAACTTTATTAAAACTTTCGGCAGTCACATGCTGTCTGACTAATTCTTTAGTCGCCCGGAGACTTGGTGGCCATCCGGAACAACCGCCGCCATCAGTCCCTACCCAGCAGTGGCTCACAGTCTAGAAGGGGGAGATGGACAACAAAACAAAACATATTAACAAAATAAAATAAATGGAATAAATATGTACAAATAAAATGAATAGAGTAATAAATACATACAAATATATATACACATATATACAGTTTATATAGATATATATATATGTCTATATATATACAGTCAGCAGTCAGGGGTCAGGAGGCAGGGTCAGTGGTCAGAGGTCAGCAGGCAGGGGTCATTCATTTATTCATTCAATTGTATTTATTGAGCACTTACTGCGTGCACAGCACTGGACTAATCGCTTGGGAAGTCCAAGTTGGCAACGTATAGAGACGGTCCCTACACAACAGTGGGCTCACAGTCTGGAAGGGGGGAGACGGACAACAAAACAAAACATTTTAACAAAATAAAATAAATGGAATAAATATGCACAAATAAAATAGAGTAATAAATACGTACAAACATATATATATATATATATATATATGCAGTATATATATATATGTATGTATGTATGTATGTATATGCAGCATGGCTCAGTGGAAAGAGCCCAGGCTTTGGAGTCAGAGGTCCTGAGTTCAAATCCCGGCTCCACCAACTGTCAGCTGTGTGACTTTGGGCAAGTCACTTCACTTCTCTGTGCCTCAGTTCCTTCATCTGTAAAATGAGGATTAAAACTGTGAGCCCCTCGTGGGACAACCTGATCACCTTGTAACGTCCCCAGTGCTTAGAAGAGTGCTTTGCACATAGTAAGCGCTTAAAAAATACCATTATATATATATTTTTATATATATATATATATATATATATATATAGTCTAGAAGGGGAGACTTCTATATATATACAGTCAGCAGTCAGAGATCAGGAGGCAGGGTCAGTGGTCAGAGGTCAGCAGGCAGGGGTCATTCATTCATTCATTCAATCGTATTTACTGAGCGCATACAGCTGACAATTGGCAGAGCCAGGATGTGAACCCATAACCTCTGATTCCAAAGCCTGGGCTCTTTCCACTGAGCCACGCTGCTTCTACATAAGTGCTGATGAGCAAGGGGTTCAGTGACTGGGTTCGTGTTAGAGGACAGAACTGCGTGGGCTGGCTTATAGTAAGAAATCAGTAAGGTAAGGTAGAAGCTGGAGAGCAAATTGAGTGCCTTAAAGCCTGTGGTAAGGGGTTTCTGTTCGATGCAGAGGCAGGTGGACAACCGCTAGAGGTTTTTGAGGAGTTGGGAGACATGAACTGATTTTTATTTTTAATAGAAAATTGATCCCAGCAGCAGTGTGAACTAAGGACTGGAATGAGCAGAGACTGGAGGCAAGGAGGTCACCAAGTAGACTGGTGCAGTGTTCAAGGCGGGAAATGATTAAGTGCTTAGATTAGTGTGCTAGCAGTTTGGGTGGGAAGGAAGGGGTGGATTCTAGAAACGTGAATATGAAAATATCTCAGCAAATAAGATATTTAGTGTCCAGAACAAGGAATTGGATACCTAGTTTTTCTTCAATATTTATTCACATTATTTCATTTCATTCATTTGGAAGTATTTACTGAATGCTTACTATGTGCATAACTCCAACTTCCAGGGTGCTTTCCTGAGGACTAGAAAAAAAGTACCACAAATGAGAATTAGACATGGTCCCTGAACCCCTAAAGTCTCAAAGTCTAGGAATGAGGGGAGAGGAAAAGAGATGGAAAGATTGAAACAATAGATACAGCCAGACAACATAAAAAGACTAGGACACCAATAAATACAACAAAAGTTGCCCTACATTGCACAATGGTAAAGAAGTTTCAGGCTCCCTATTCTTTTTTTTAATGGTATTTATCATCAGGTGGAACCAGCCGCTGGGTAACTCATGAGCGTGCAGATTGGAGGTTGGAAAGGGAGTGATAGATTTGAGGATGTCCCTACCTAACAACGGTTCCCTTCTATCTACTTGCTTGTGAACTTGACAGAACTTTTATCAATTAGTGAGGTATGATTGCCTCCTACAGAAACCAGATTATTTTTACCCCCATCATTTGTGTTTTCCTAAGTGTTTGCTGATCTTTAACTCAATTTTCAATTCTACAAATGTTTCAGGTATAGAAATGTTTTAGGCAATGCAGCCTATCTTCAAAGTTGTTCCCTAAAAGGTAATGAGTAAGTACCCCAGCTAAGCACTGGGGTAGAAACAAGTTAATGGGATCAGACACAGATCCTGTCCCACTCAAGGATCACATTTTAATTTGGAATCCCCATTTTCAGATGAGGAAACTGAGACCCAGAGCAAAGTAACTTACTCAAAGTCACACAGCAAGCAAGCGGCGGAACCAGAATTAGAACCCAGGTCCTCCAGCTCCCAGGCTCGGGCTCTCTCCACCAGGCCTTGCTGCTGATCACTGCCGCCTGTAGAAACTAAGGACTACATCCTTCAGGATTATCTATTCCCAAATAAAAAAAAAAACTACAACATTTCTTGTTCTACTGCATTCTTACTCTATGCCACCTGATATCCATAAACAGTCAGACTAAGGAAACAGTTAATCCCATTTGGCAGGTTCTAAGAAGCTCTTAAGGCAGTCCATGGATTGCAAGAATAGAGCTATCGTCCCAGGTTCACTCTCCTTATTAACTTTCCATTTCCTTAACAAGCTTTAAGAGCACTTTCCTGGACATTTTATGGACATCATTGATTCATTTCAGATTCTTCATTTCTCCCATATGTCTGATAACTAGAAAGAGTGGATTTGTGTGGGTAAAGTGTGACGGGGTCAGTTGAATGCACATCAAATTTCTCAGCAATAATATAAACCCTCACGAATAATGTATTGTGGTCAGTGTTACTGCTAAGACTAAGTTCCTTATTGTGATAATTAAACCTCCCCAAAACTTCTGAATACCAAAGCCTATCCATCACCATCTGCTTACTGAGACAAGGCTCTCTCAGTCCCAATTACATCATAAAGTAAACCCAAATATTAACCAAAAACCCAGATCAAAGGAGAAAGTCTGGCTCGACTGCATATCTCCCCTCTGGTCTGTAAGCTTGGTGTGGACAGGGAATGTGTCCACCAACTCTGTTGCATTGTAATTATGATATTTGTTAGTGCTTGCCACATAGTAAGTACTAGTTCTAAGTGCTAGGGTAGATACAAGGTAATCAGGTTGTCCCACGGGGGCTCACAGTCTTAACCCCCATTTTATAGATGACATAACTGAGGCACAGAGAAGTTAAGTGACTTGCCCAATGTTACACAGCAGACAAGTGTGGAGCCAGGATTAGAACCCACGTCCACTGACCCTCAAGCCCTTGCCACTAGGCCATGCTGCTTCATGCTGCACTGTACTCTCACAGGTGCTTAGTACAGTGCTCTGCACACATTAATTGCTCAATAAATGCCACTGATTAATTTACTGATCTCCAATAAGCTAGAGGACCCTCAGACAGGATTCACCAAACTTTCAAATGGATAGAATCAGGTCCACATATAAACCACACAAGATTCAACATCAGGGAAGCAGTGTGCTCTGCGCACAATAAGCATTCAATAAATATCATTGATTGACTGTATGTTTTATGCGTGTTTTACATAAGCTTTATGAAAATCCTTCCATTTTCTTCCAACTTACTGTGAGTCCCTAGTGCTGTCCTGAAGCTGTAAACATTTTGGACGTGTGCCTCTAGAGCACAGTCTCTGCCTAAAGCGGTACTGGAATCACTGCCTCAAAGACTTTTGAAGAGACTCATAACCTGATGAGTTGAAAATGTGTCCAAATAGATGGTAAGCCTTTTTAAATCCAGTTTGCAGATTGCAGGTTGCAAACTTAGACAGGATTGGGTCTATCACCCAGCCCTGCTGCTCTGTAACAATTAACAGAAAAAATCAGAGAGGGGTTTCCTTTATCTATCTCTAACTCTAACAATCTATTTCATCATGCAGTAGTCGAAGGGTCTTGCTGAATTTTTCAGGATAGCTAAATTATTTTATGGCAACACATTGTGTTAAGTGAGATCAATACAAGATCATCATCACCACACACCCAATATAAGCTCACAATTGAAGAGGTAAAAGAAATCAGGCCTCTTTATCTTACAGATGAGGAAACTGAGGCACAAGGAGGTTAAGTGACCTGCCTAAGATCATAGAGCACGCAGGTGTCAGAGCTGGGACAAGAAATCAGGTCTCCAGACTGCCAGTCCTATCTCTTCAATCAGTCAACCCCTCAACAGTATTTACTGAGAATCAACTGTGTGCCAAGCACTTGGTAGAATACAATAGCTAGTAAAAAAGAAAAGGGGATATATACATATATCTATATAGATATCTATAGATATAGATATATAGATATCTATATAGATATCTATATATCTACTAATGCTTATAGAATAGGGTATGTGAGCAAAGAGTTTGGGCTGAAGTGTTCTTTCCACTAGGCAATGCTGCCTCCCCATGCTTCCTATTTAGCAATTTTCAGACTCCTTCTCTGCTGATGTACCACACCTGGGAACCCTACAAGTGATCACAGGATTTCACTGGCAACACAAAACTTAAAGGTGACATTGAGTTATGCTTCCTAACAGTAGACAAAGAGATAGAAAATAAAAACACAGCAACTATCATAACTTTTGGCAGACTAAAAGACAAAGCATGTTGACAATGGGACGACACCAAGTTGAAAGTACAAAAAGTTGCTGTAAGGCCTGGATAAACAAAAAACCCATAAGTTCTAGAGCTGTTTCTACTAGAGTTTCTAGAGCCAGGCTCATATAAGGAATCTTCTGGGATGAAGTCAGTTAACCAGTATTGAAACAATGCTCACAGCAACACAAATCCAGTGGTGAAAGGATAATGGATAATAATAATAATAATAATGGTATTTGCTAAGCTCTTACTATGTGCAAGGCACTGTTCTAAGTGCTGGGGAGGTTACAAGGTGATCAGGTTGTCCCACAGGGGGCTCACAGTTTTAATCCCCATTTTACAGATGAGGTAACTGAGGCCCAGAGACGTTAAGTGACTTGCCCAAAGTCACACAGCTGACAGTTGGCGGAGCCGGGATTTGAACCCATGACCTCTGACTCCAAAGCCCCGTGACAGCAAGATACCTAAGCCACTAGTGTGCTGGGAAACCATGTACGTGATTGTCCTTCTGGCAAAATTATTTCTCCATCTTTATTGACACATATCCCCATTGCCCTCGCCAGTTTTTCCAGGCATTTAATCCCTTTCTCAAGCCCCTGCACCCGCCTCCCCATCCTTTGCCCCTAATAACCTGGCCAACCTACTTTATTGCCATTATCAAGTGTGAGCTCCCTAAAATCTCCCCAGCCCCTCCCCTGTCCCTCCCCACTCCTGTCCCTATTTCAACTCTCTCACCTTTCCCAGCACTATCTTGAGAGATCTCCTGCCTTCTCTCAAAATCCACCCCCTACATCTATCTGACCTCATTCCTTCTCACCTTATCAAAACACTTTCCCTCTCCCTAACTGATCTCCCTGAGAATTGATCTTCAACTGTTCACTCTCCAGTGGCTTCTTTCCCACTGCTTTCAACATGCCCATGTCTCCCCTGTCCTAAAAAAAAACCCTCTTTTGACCCCGCGGCTCCCTCCTACTATTCCTCTCCAAACTCCTTGAGTGAATTGTCTGCACCTGCTGTCTCTAGTTCCTCTCCTCCAATTCTCTCTTTGATCCTCTCCAATCTGGCTTCCATCCCCTTCACTCCACAGAAACCACCCTCTCAAGAGTCACAAATGATCTCCTTCTAGCCAAATCCAATGGCCTCTACTCCATCCTAATCCTCCTCGACCTCTCAGCTGCCTTCGACGATGTGAACGATCCCCTTCTACTGGAAGCATTATCCAACCTCGACTTCACTGATGCTGTCCTTTCCTGGTTCTCCTCCTATCTCTCTGGATGCTCATTCTCAGTTTCTTTCACAGGATCCTCCTCTGCCTCTCATCCTCTGTGTGTGTCCTCTGGGTTGCCTTTTCTTCTCTATTTGCACTCACTCCTTTAGAGAACTCTTCACTCACATGACTTCAACTCCACCTCTTTGTGGATGATACCCAAATCTGTATCTCCAGCCCTGATCTCTCTCCCTCTCTGCAGTTTCGAATTTCCTCCTGCCTTCAAGACATCTCTACTTGGATATCCTCCCATCACCTCAAACTTTACCTCGTGTCTAAAACAGAACTTCTTATGTTCTCGCTCAAACTCAGTCCTCTTCCTGACTTTCCCATCACTGTAGATGGCACCGCCATCCTTCCTGTCTCACAAGCCTTCACTCCTTATCCTTCACTCCTCTCTGTCTTTCAACCCACATATTTCCATTTCCAGACACAGTTTCTGTCCACAGTGGGCATACAGTTTAGTGGGACAGACAGGCAGTTAGAAATTATTTACAAAGAATGGGTGCAGCAGGAAGAACAAGGACAGGTAATAGAGGGCTTTTTGTTCTTTGATTTTGTTTTATGCTATTTGTTAAGTGCTTACTAGTACTAAATTAGCACTGTACTAACCACTGGGGTAGATACAAGTTGTTCAGGCTGGACACAGTCCCTATCCCACATGGGGCTCACGGTATTTATCCCCACTTTATAGTTGAGGTAACTGAGTCTCAGAGAAGTCGTGACTTTCTTTTATTGCATTTATTAAGCATTTTCTATGTTCTAGGCACTAGTGTAGATCCAAGCTAATCAGTCTGGAAACAGTCCAGGTCCCAAATGGGGCTCACACACTCAGTGGAAAGAGCCCGGGCTTTGGAGTCAGAGGTCATTGGTTTGAATCCCGGCTCTGCCAATTGTCAGCTGCGTGACTTTGGGCAAGTCACTTAACTTCTCTGTGCCTCGGTTACCTCATCTGTAAAATGGGGATTAAGACTTTGACACCCCCCGGCCCCGTGGGACAACCTGATCTCCTTGTAACCTCCCCAGCGCTTAGAACAGTGCTTTGCACATAGTAAGCACTTAATAAATGCCATTATTATTATCAATCCCCATTTTACAGATGAGGTAATTGTGGCACACAGAAGTTGAGTGACTTGACCAAGGTCACACTGCAGACAAGTGGCAGAGCTGGGATTAGAATCTAGGTCCTCCTGGGTTGTCCTCCTGGTCAAAGATGGTGCTGCTGCTAATAATAAAAATAATAATGGCATTTATTAAGCTCTTAATATGTGCGAAGCACTGTTCTATGCACTGGGGGGATAGAAGGTGATCAGGTTGTCCCCCGGGGGGCTCACAGTCTTAATCCCCATTTTACAGATGAGGTAACTGAGGCCCAGAGAAGTTAAGTGACTTGCCCTTGGCCACTCACCCCTTTCTCCCACTGTGGCACATATGTATATATATATTTATTTATTATTCCCTCCTAACTATAATTTTTGTCTCCCCTGTAAGCTCCTTAAAAGCAGAATCACATCTACAAAAATCTACCAACTCTATCATACTCTACCAAGCACTTAGTATAATGCTTTGCACATAGTAGGAGCTCAATAAACACTACAAATTAATAAAATTATTAAAAGACTGTATCTCTGAGTTTGAGTATCATAGAGAGAAAATCTCTTGTAGCAATCCTATGTCAGGATGAAGCAAGTGAATAAAAAATTAATCTATGATTGTACATGCATACATACATAAAGGCTGAGGAATAATTACTAACACATTATTACGGGTGAGCTATTGGGTTAACATGACTTAGGGTATTGGAAATTCATTGGTAAACACTTCAGTGGGATTTTAGGAGAGACTTGAAGATGGAGATAACCGTGGTCAGGAAGAATTGGGGAGGAAGGGAGTTCCAGAGAGGGAAAATAGCCTAAGTGAGGGGACAGAACTAGGGGTGTCAAGATCGAGGTACAGGTAGAAGTTGAATTTGGGAGGAGCAAGGCAAACCAGCAAATAGCAGGGGAAGAGAGTCATATGAAAAATGGATTAGTGAGTGCACTGAGGTGTGAATATATGTAGGAGACAACCAACCTGGTGATACAACCAATACTTTCTAATACCTTACCCTAAGTTTCATCCACCCCGGGGAAGTAGTCTAGATACCCCAGTCCAGATTATGCCCAACTGGTCCCAATATCCCAGCTGAGAGCTACAGGTAAGAATATACACCTCCACCCCAATTAGCTCCTCATGTGGACTGAGATTAAGCAATCAACAACAAAAGGTTCTTGGAGAAACCTCTCCCAGTTTGTGTCTGACTTTCAAAGCACTGAAGAGACCCCTGAGCAGATAGCAAAAGAAGTTGTTGATTGGAGAAGCAACTTAATTTAAAAATACATGATGCAGCTATTGGTGAGTTAATAACATTTCATTCAATTGAATTGTTGTCCACCAAGGACCTCACTGAACTTGGGAAATGCAATCTATCATTTTAAGATGTGAAAGATAAGAAGTTATGGTTTCTCCATCATCCGCTAAAATCCTAGGATTAAAAGGTTTCACATTACTTTTTGAGAAAGTGGATGAACTCAGAAATCCTCCAGAAGAAGGATAGAGGTGTGCAGCAGTGTTTTGAAGGAGTTAGCTCGCTGCAAGGTACCATAAGAAGAAAAGGAGGCTGTTGTTCAAATTAAATTGAAAAATGTTTTCACTAAAGTTGAAAGATCATTGCCCCAGTCAGCAGAACAAATTCCTATTTCTGTAGCCTCCTGCAGCGTCACATTGAATTGCAATTCACTCAATCAGTCAAGAGTGTTTATTGACGCCTTACTCTGTACCGAGTGCCGTATTAAGCTTTTGGAAGAGTTAACAGAGTGAGTGGGGACAATCCCTGCCTCAAGTAGCTTACAATCTAGCGGAGGAGGTAAATTACAGGTAAGGGAAGCAACAGAATTTAAAAGGCGTGCACAGATATGTAAAGATATATTAATGCTATAACTCCTCATTTATTTGAAATTGTGATGTTGTGCCTTGAGTTACTTCAGTACAGAGCAAACAGTAGTTTGGGGGTATTTGTCATTAGGCTATGCAGTCAGTCAATCAGAGAAGCTGCATGGCCTAGTGGAAAGACCACGATGGGCCTAGGTGTCAGAGGAATTGAGTTTGAACTCCAGCTCTGCCACTTGTCTGCTGGGTGACCCTGGGCAAGTCACTTAGCTTCTGTGAGCCTCACCTCATCTGTAAAATGGAGATTAAATTCTAATCCCTCACAGTCTACAGGGGATTTAATGTGGACTATGGGCTCCATGTAGGATGGAGACTGTGTCCAAACTGAAAACCGTGTATCTCCCCCAGTGCTTAGAGCACTGCTTGGCATATAGTAAGTGCTTAACAAATACCTTTTAAAAAATCAATAATATTTATTGAGGGCTTACTGGGTTCATAGCACTGTACTAAGTGCTTGTGTGTGTATAGTATGAAAGAGCTGGTATACACTGTCCCTTCTCACAAGGAGCTTATGGACTAGAGAGGAAGATAGACATTAAAATAAATTACAGATGGATATGTATGTACATTCTATGGGGCTGGATGTAAAGGAATTTCATATTCCTTTTCCAGAGTTTTTGGAACAGATTCTAACTAGAAACATTTAAGTCAAGGTAGAAACATGCTCTGCGATACAACCAGTCATGATACCACCACTTTTTCAAGGACCACAGCTTGGCTATATTGTGGGGTACAACTCCTGCTTTTTTGGGGTGGGGGTTAGGGCTGTGAGAATGTCTCCACCTGAACCATGTACCTCTTCAGTCCAAGAGGGCTCTGGTTTGGCACTGCTGTTCACTGAGTCACAACAGCCCATCTAGACTGAAAGTATGAATCATCACTGGGGTGACCCCATGACCGCTCATGGTCACCCCAAAACCATGGGGTTTGCCTCAGTGGATGTTTCATTAGGGAAGGCCTGTCCGAACCAGGCTAAGTAAAGTACCTGTTCATCGGGAGACCATCTAATTATGACCTCCTAACTCTTTGTGCTTCATCTTCTAGAACAACCCTCAGGTTATTCTAAGGGCCACAGCTTAAAAGTTCTGGGTTTCTCCCTGATTTTCTCTGTATGAAAAAGAGACACATACATGATAGAACTGGCCTCTAACATTTCAAGATCTCCTGTGTAATTCTACAAAGCTCTTCAAAAGGAATTGCCAAATATTTTATTCAAATGATTATAGCCTGGGGTGAGACAGGATGTTATTAATGTTTGGAATGTCATTTATCATTTTATTACCAGTATTTGTTGAGAGCCTGCTTTGTTTAGAGCACTATACTAGGCATTTGGGAATACACAAAAACATATAAACTGCAGCCAGTCCCAGCCCACACAAAATTACAGTCTGACAGTGAGACGAACACAGAGAAATAACTTTCAAACATTCAAGATCACTCTAACCCCCCTCTTTCCCCTCCTTCCCAAGTCAAGAACCGGTGAAGTACCCAGAATCTATGTCTAAACACCCACCACCTTCTCTTAGTGAGAAGTAGCATGGCTTAGTAGTAAAAGCACAGCCTAGTAGTCGGAAAACCTAAATTCTAATCCCAGCTCTGCAATTTGCTTGCTGTGTCATCTTGTACAAGTCCCTAAATGTCTCTGTGTCTCCTTTCCCTTATCTCTAAAATAGGGCTTCAGTACCTGTTCTCTCTCTTCCTTAAACTGTGAGCCCCATATGGAACAAGGACTATGTCTGACCTGATTATTTTGCATCTACCCTAGACCTTAGTACAATGCTTGGCAATTAGACTGCCTTTAACAAAACTACAAATATTATTATTATTCATTTCAGGAGGGTGGGGCTTGGGCCATGTGATTGGCCTACATCCTCCTCCCTCCCATTCAGTTATCTGAAGCAAAGCGTCACTCACACCTCATGTGCTAAGATCCCTGTTGGGCAACTATGCCAGCTTTGAGCCCACCCTTTGAAAAGGAGAAATTTGAGTCAGTCTGAGGAAGAGCTATAATAGGTCTATGAGGAAAGATTAAAGGAATTGAGGTTGTTTAGTCTGGAGGAGTTTTTCTTCACTTGATGCTACTAAAATCTTCCAAACCAAGCTACATTAAAAGCTCTTCAAAAATGGTGTTCCTTTATATTTCCTAAATGCTTTTCCAATTTCCCATTGCCCTCTTCATCACTTCCTATCAATCCTCTGGTCTGCTTCTAAGCATTTCTTCATTCCACCTCTCCCATAAAATGTTGATCTCCAGAGTGAGTTTTAACTGTAATTCCTGGTTCACAGTTTTTAGAATATCTCATATTCTTTCCTTTTCTCTTAAAACCCTCACCTCCTGATTCTCCAATTCCTTGAATCAGAAGTCATCCTCCACTTGATATTCTGATGAGCACCTCCAAGGGACAGGAACCATATTTAATTCTCACCTATATATTCACACTCATCCCATGCTAGTAGAGTGCTCTGCATGCTTTAAGTACTTAATAAATACTATTTCTAGTATTCCTGTTACTATTCATTAAAGGTGTTCTTGTGTTTCTGACCCTTTGTAGTTTTTCCCAGGGCAAGACTTGTCTGAGTCGCCTGACTTTTATGTTGACTCTAATTCTTTGTTATGCTACATCACTAGCTATAGCAGTTTTCTGTCTCCTGCTTGCATCTCATTTTTTCACACTGGAAGATTTCATTCACCTCCTCCTCTGGGTACCCTTCCAACTGGGCCAAATACCCCGAGTTACTTTCAATTCTTCCACATAAAAATGTCCTTTCTTTCATCCCTTAATCAGCTTTGGGTACTTCCCATCCCCTAATCCCCTGAACAATTTCTGTGCCACCGCCACCCTTCCCAAGCCACTTCTTCTAGTGCAGCCCAGAAGCTGCTCATCAGTTGTACAGCTGTGAATTGTGGCCTCTGAAAAGTGATTGTTCCTTTGCTTTTCCTGCCCTTTCCCACACATTAAAATGCATAAAAATCAATCCATGAAAAACAGCCAGATTTATCATCTGCAAAACTCCCATCCTTGTCCAGATAAATTCTCTCCTTCTGGGACATCAATCCCATGTTCCCATAGAATATAAAGGATGATCTCAAAAAGGTCAGTCAGTCAAACAGTCAATTGTATTTACTGAGTACTTATCATGTGCAGAGCACTGTACTAAGTGTTTAGGAAAGTACGATATAACAATAAACAGACACATTCCCTGCCCACAGCAAGCTTACAGTCTAGAGGGGGAGACAAACATTAATATAAATTACACTCATTCATTCAATCGTATTTATTGAGCACTTACTGTGTGCAGAGCACTGTACTAAGCACTTGGAGAGTACAATTTGTCAACAGATAGATTAATCACATAAATTAAATATAAGGAAGCAGACTCCAACCATAAATTGCTGATGCTTAAAAATGATTGGATCGGTTTCACTCTACTGAGTGAGAATTTCCATAGCCCTTATGTTTTTTGTCCATCTTGATCCTCTTCCAATTGTCTTTGGCAACACCTTGTCCTCTTAAAATTTGACTAGTCTTTTCATTCTAAACTCACTGAACATCATCTGGGTGGTTGCCTTATTAAACTGGTATTTCTTACCCCCGATCAACTCTCATGCTCTTCCTATACCTGGAAGCAGCGCTCCACTTCGTGTTCCTTAACATTGTCCACATATTCCATCACCCATTCTAAATGTCATTGTGTTTGTCCATCCTCTCTGCACCTGACAGGGCATAATATAAACACCACAAACTCAGAGGTACTGAATCAGCCTCTTTGATAATCTCTCTGCCAGTCTCTTCCCTCTCCAGTCCATACTTTGCTCTAGTGCCTGGATCATTTTTCTTAGTGTTATGCCGCATAAGTCTCCCCACTCCTCATAACCCTCCAAAGGTGACCCATTCCTTTCTGCATCAAGCAGAAATTCTTCAATTAGCTTTCTCCCTACAACTGACCAACTCTTCTCTCAAGATAGCTTGCTCACTGAGCCTAATAATAATAGTAATAATAGTAACTGCGGTATTTGTTAAATGTCACTACCACACCCTTTAGGGGCATAGCGTAGAAAGACCCCTAGCAGCAGCAGCTGCTTTCAGCCCCAGAACCTTTATTCTCACTCCATCTTGGGACGTCCCAGCACATGTACTCAGGTCTAGCCACTCAGCACATATTGCCCACAAATGTGGCCTTTTAGAGCTTTTTATCCAGTTTCCCTATCCCTCCACCAGACAGTCACACCAGCACAAATTCTCCGTGGCCTTCCATTGGTTGTTGGGCTGTCATTCTGTTCCCTGACCTAATCAGGATTTGTCTCCATCAGCATCCCAACCTTCTGACGGGGCACTTTGGGATCCACCAACCTTACAGCCAGGGCTCAGGCCTAAAATGTTGGGGGAATGTGAGGCTCTGGACCTCTACTGGACTTCAGAACTGTGAGGCTAAGCTCTGGGGAGTAGAAAAGGAAAGAGGAACCTGAGGAGGGCCCAGTCCAGGTCTGCTCTACTCCAGAGCACATGAGGTAGGGGAGAAGGGGACAAAGAATGCTGGAACCAGGGCTCCATTCTCTGAGGAGAAGGGGAAGGGTACATCCATCCCACAGCAGCCGGAGTGTTCTGTGTGGTTTACATGTCTAGCCTCACTTCTGCCCTTGGCCAAGATCCAAGGCAGCCCTTCTCCACCCACCGACCAAAGTAGCCTGAATCTCTGTTCAAGACACCATGATATGACGGACGGGAAGGTGAAGGCAGGCATGAGTGTTGGCTCCATGGTGAAAGCAGCCCAGGGCTCGCCTCTTTGCCATGGAACCTGAGCCTGAGGAAAGCAAAAGTAACAGTTGCTATGTGCCAAGGACTGGGGCCATTACAAGATTATCAGATCAGACCCAGTCCCTGTCTCACATGGGACTCCCAGTCTTAGTAAAAAGAAGAACAGATATTGAATCCCCATTGCACAGATGAGGAAACAGGAACAGAGAAGTTAAATGACTAGCCCAAGGTCACAGTGCAGGCAAGGGACACCTCTCCTACAACCAATAACTTGCTCACTCCTTCTCTCCACCTCATACCTGACAGACCACAACTCTCCCCATCTTCAAAGCCCTCCTGAGATCACAACTCCTCCCGAGTATACTCTAATCTCCCCACCTCATATCCCTCACATACCATTTCTGCCCTCCCTCAGCACTTCAGAACTTGTTACAGCATAAAAATCTCATATACACTATTACCCTCCCTATCTGTACTTTATTTAAGACACTCTCTCTCCTACTGGACTGTAAGCTCCTTGAGAGCAGGGTACATGTCTTCTAGCTCTTTGTACTCTCCCAAATGCTCAGTATAGTGCTTTGCACACTGTAGGTGCTCAATAAATGATCATGATGATGTATAGATCCAGCTCCAGGTGTACCAAAAAAGGCCGCAAGTGCCTCATGATTCTTCCTCTCCCAATATGTGCCTCTTCTCCGATCCACCCATTCATTTTGAGAATGCTCAAAATACCACCGTAAGTCTAGCCAGCAACTTTTCTGATTTATTTCCAAAACCGTGGTTCATTCTGTCAAAAGTCATCTCCTGGTCCAGGCTGATGTGGCATCCACTCCAACTCCCTTCTCTGGCATGGGCATGGAAGATCTTGATACATCTCATCAGAAAAAAACAAAAGAAAAAACTCCTTCATATGCACCATCCAATCCATGATCTTTTTTCTTTTTTACTAGTCCTTTCTGCTTCCTGCAGATCCATTAATAAACCCCTATCTTGAACCTCCTTAGTAGCACTCCTGCTTAGATTTTTATAATGAGAAGCAGCGTGGCTCAGTGGAAAGAGCCCGAGCTTTGGAGTCAGAGGTCAGGGGTTCAAACCCCGGCTCTGCCAATTGTCAGCTGTGTGACTTTGGGCAAGTCACTTAACTTCTCTGTGCCTCAGTTACCTCATCTGGAAAATGGGGATGAAGACTCTGAACCCCCCGTGGGACAACCTGATCACCTTGAAACCTCCCCAGTGCTTAGAACAGCACTTTGCACATAGTAAGTGCTTAATAAATGCCATTATTATTATTATTATCATCTGCACTCAGCAGAGTGGAAGACCATCAATTCCTAATGTCCCCCTTTTCACGTCTATTGAAGAGGCCTAAGATTCAGATTCACCACTTGCCTGCTGTGCAACCCTGGGAAAGTCACTTAACTTCTTAATGCCTCAGTTGTCTCATCCATAAAATGGGGATTCAATACCTGTCCTCTGTTCTACTTAAACTATGAACCCCATATGGGACAAGGACTGTTTCTGTACTGATAATTATCTTTATCTATCCCAGTGCTTAGTACAATGCTTGGCCATATAGTAAGAGCTTAACAATTCATTCATTCATTCAATCATATTTATTAAGCACTTGCTGTGTGCAGAGCACTGTACTAAGTGCTTGGAAAAGTACAATACAACAATAAACAGGGACATTCCCTGCCCACCATGAGCTCATAGTCTAGAGGGGGGACATAAATACATAAAATTACAAATATATACATGTGCTATTAATGATCATCGTTATTATTATCATTATTACTTTTATGAGGACACCCTTACAGAAGAGGAGAAGGTCACTTGACCTCATCACTCTTACCATCTCGCCCTTATTCTAGATCTCTCTAGAAACTCCAGCTGGCGAGTTGCACAGAGTTCCATGCATTCTTAACTCATTTCTGCTATCAGTTCAAATCTAAGTGGTTCCTTTTATCAGCATTTTCACTATGCTAGCCACCACCCCTTCTGCAGTCTCCTTCCAACTTCTCCTTATCCTTGGGTGAATTATTTCCGACCTCCTCCTGTAGCAGCTCCACTTCTTCCTTAAGTATTTCTCTATAAAAATCAGTGATAGTGCCCAGGACCTCCTTCCTCTGACATTTCATCTGTTAGTCAGTCAATCGTAGTTATTGCACACTTACTGTGTGCAGAGCACTGTACTAAGCATTTGGGAGAGTACAATATAACAAAAAACAGACACATTCCCTGCCCACAACATGCTTATTTTCTAGAGGTGGAGATAGGCATGGATATAAATAAATATCTGTTCTGTGTTCTTCAGTGCCACCATCGCCAGCTCTTCATTTTACCTAGGTGCATGTTCTAAAATGTCTTACTGCTGGCCTCTTATTATTTGTCTTTCTTCCCTTTTCCACTCTTAAGCTCCTTACTTTCTCCCCACCCACGTCCCTCAGTTGTTTCTTGACTTTACTTATTGTTTATTGTTTCTGAGCATTGTTAATGCTCAGAGAAGCAGCGTGGCTCAGTGGAAAGAGCCCGGGCTTTGGAGGCAGAGGTCATGGGTTCAAATTCCTGCTCCACCAATTGTCAGCTGTGTGACTTTGGGCAAGTCACTTAACTTCTGTGTGCCTCAGTTACCTCATCTAGGGATTAAGACTGTGAGCCCCCCATGGGACAACCTGATCACCTCGTAACCTTCCCAGCACTTAGAACAGTGCTTTGCACATAGTAAGCACTTAATAAATGTCATTATTATTATTATTACTAATGCCCCCACTGATTGGACCCAGCATCTATTTCCTTAAAAAAATTCCCTTTTTAATGGCATTTGTTAAGCATTCATCATGTTCACATATGTGAAAGTGCATGTACAAGGCGATCAGGGCAGACATAGTCCCTGTCCCATTTGGGGATCACAATCTAAGTAGGAGGAAGTATAGGTATTGGAATCTCCATTTTACAAGTGAGGAAACTGAAGCACAGTGAAGTGAAGTGACTTGCCCAGGGTCATACATCAGGAAAGCCAGGCACCTGGGATTAGAATCCAGGTCCTCTGACTCCTAGAGCCTTTTTCTCTAGCCTATATTGCTTCTCCCTTATCCCTAAAATTCTCACTTCCCTCAGATGCCTTTCTTTTAAATCCCCCAGCACTCTGCTGCCTTTTGATGATTTAATAACACCTCCCACTGTTTTATCAGTCCTTTTACAACATCTTTGACCCTTAAATCCTTCTAAGAGTCTGCATCCAACCTCCATCTCTCAAATTAGACCACATTTCCAAAGCTTGCAGTTGCCACTGCTACAGAGTGATCAAAGTAGCAAGTCTCTCTCGCTTCCTGCTATTTTTTAGGGTACTTGTTAAGTGCTTACTATGTGTCACACACTGTTCTCAGCGCTGAGGTACATACTAGTTAATTGGGTTGGACCCAATCCCTGTCCCACTTGAGGCTCACAATATAAGTAGGAGAGAGAGCAGGTATTGAATCCTCATTTGTATAGTTGAGGAAACTGAGACACAGAGAAGTGAAATGACTTTCCCTAGGTCACACAGCAAGCAAGTGGCAGAGCTGGTATTAGAACATATAATAATAATAATGATGGTATTTGTTAAGCGCTTACTATGTGCAAAGCACTGTTCTAAGCGCTGGGGGGTTACAAGGTGATCACACCTTGTGATCATATGTCATATGAACATATGTCTTCTGAATCCCAAACCTGTGCTTTATCACTAGGCCACACTGCTTGATGACTGCCATCCTCATTCTGGGTGTGTATTCTTTCAGTCCTACTGGTCCATTTACCCACTTTAAAAGTGTGGACTGTTTTTTGCCTGCCACTGTCTTCACCAGTGTCCGTCATTCCAGATTTTCAGCAAACTGTCTCCAGTACCTTCACATCCCATCCAAACCCTCCCACCCAAGATGATCTCGACTGCTGGTTACACGACTAAAACCTCGTGCTCTCCCAAGTGCTTAGTACAGTGCTCTGCAAACAGTAAGCACTCAGTAAATGTGATTGACTGACTGACACCCAAGTCACCCCTCCATGTGGTCCCTGAAACCACCCGTTGAAAGAGTTCATATCTCCTTCTGCAGGTTAAAGGTACATACACATTTATCCCCCGCTGTAGTTCTTCTCCCAACTCCAAGTTCAATAAAAACCATCTGTCAGGCCCATCTTCCACTCCCCTCCTCAACCGATCATTCTGCTTTTCAAAGAACATCCTCACCCCATCGTACACCTGATTCCCCAACCGTTCACCATGAAGCTCTCTACTCTCACCCCCTTTTTGACTGCTTCACGCTCTTCTAGGTCTTCGGCATTATTTCTAGCATCAACAAGATGTCCTGTTTCTTTTCCTTTCTCACCCATTATGCCACATCTCTTGCTTGCCCTTTTTTTCATATGGAATTTGTTAAGTGCTTACTGTGTGCCAAGCATTCATTCATTCAATCATATCATCATCACCATCAATCGTATTTATTGAGCGCTTACTGTGTGCAGAGCACTGGACTAAGCGCTTGGGAAGTACAAGTTGGCAACATATAGAGACAGTCCCTACCCAACAGTGGGCTCACGGTCTAAAAGTCAATCATATTTATTAAGCGCTTACAGTGTGCACAGCACTGTGCTAAGCGGTTGGGAAAGTACAATAAAACAATAAACAATGACATTCCCTACCCATAATGAACTTATAGTCTAGAGAGGGAGACAGACATTAATAATAATAATAATAATGGCATTTATTAAGCGCTTACCATGTGCAAAGCACTGTTCTAAGCGCCGGGGAGGTTACAAGGTGATCAGGTTGTCCCACGGGGAGCTCACGGTCTTAATCCCCATTTTACAGATGAGGTAACTGAGGCATAGAGAACTTAAGTGACTTGCCCAAAGTCACACAGCTGACAATTGGTGGAGTGGGGATTTGAACCCATGACCACCGACTCCAAAGCCCAGGCTCTTTCCACTGGGCAACGCTGCTTCTCAAATCCCATGTGGGACTCACAGTCTTCATTCAATTGTACGCATTCAGACCTATTTATTGAGCGCTTACTGTGTGTCAGGCACTATACTAAGCGCCAGGGGAGACCCCACGTGGGGCTCACAGTCTTCATTCAGTTGTATTTACTGAGTGCTCACTATGGGCCAGGTACTGTACTAAGCGCTGGGGAGACACAAGCTAATCAGGTTGGACTTGGCCCATGTCCCACGTGGGATTCAGTCTTCAATTAATCCTTTTTATTGAGTGCTAACTGTGTGTCTGGCACTGTTCTAAGCGCTGGGGTGGATAAAAGTTAATCAGGTAGAACCCGGTCCACAATAATAATGGCATTTATTAAGCGCTTACTATGTGCAAAGCACTGTTCTAAGCGCTGGGGAGGTTACAAGGTGATCAGGTTGTCCCACGGGGAGCTCACGGTCTTAATCCCCATTTTACAGATGAGGTAACTGAGGCACAGAAAAGTTAAGTGACTTGCCCAAAGTCACACAGCTGACAATTGGTGGAGTGGGGATTTGAACCCATGACCTCTGACTCCAAAGCCCAGGCTCTTTCCATTGGGTAACACTGCTTCTCAAATCCCATGTGGGACTCAGTCTTCATTCAGTCGTATGCATTCAGTCCTATTTATTGAGCGCTTACTGTGTGTCAGGCACTGTACTAATCGCCCGGGGAGATACGAGCTAATCAGGTTGGACTCGGCCCGTGTCCCACGTGGAATTCAATCTTCACTTAATCCTGTTTATTGGGTACTAACTGTGTGCCAGGCACTGTTCTAAGCGCTGCGGCGGATACAAACTAACCAGGTTGGACTCGGTCCCTATCCCACGTGGGGCTCACAGTCTTCATTCAATCGTATGCATTCAGTCTTATTTACTGAGCGCTTACTGTGTGTCAGGCACTGTACTGAGCGCCGGGGGAGATACAAGGTAATCAGATTGGGCTCGGTCCCTATCCCATGTGGGGCTCACAGTCTTCATTCAATCGTATGCATTCAGTCCTGTTTACTGAGCGCTTACTGTGTGTCAGGCACTGTACTAAGCGCCAGGGGAGATACAAGGTGGTTGGGCTCAGTCCATATCCCACGTGGGGCTCACAGTCTTCATTCAATCGTATGCATTCAGTCCTATTTATTGAGCGCTTACTGGGTGCCAAGCACTGTCCTAAGCACTCGGAGAATACAATATAATAAACTGACACATTCCCTATCCACAACGAGGTTTACTTCATCCCCCTTTTACAGAACTTCCCGAGCGCTTAGAGAAGCAGCGTGGCTCAGTGGAAAGAGCCCGGGCTTTGGAGTCAGAGATCATGGGTTCAAATCCCCACTCCACCAATTGTCAGCTGTGTGACTTTGGGCAAGTCACTTCACTTCTCTGGGCCTCAGTTCCCTCATCTATAAAACGGGTATTAAGACTGTGAGCCCCCCGTGGGACAACCTGATCACCTTGTAACCTCCCCAGCGCTTTGAACAGTGCTTTGCTCATAATAAGCGCTTAATAAATGCCATCATTATTATTATTAAAGTGCTCTGCACACAGTAAGCGCTCAACAAATACTACTGAATGAATGAGGGAACTGAGGCAAAAAGAAGGGAAGGGACTTACCCGAGATCAACAGCAGACAAATAGGGCGGGAGGAATTAGAACCCAGACCCTTCGCCTGCAACCGGCGCTGCCCGCACCAGTCCAGGGGTCCGGCTCCAAGGCTGCGGGGACTTCTCCCGAACGCTTAGTGCAGTGTTCCGCACACAATAGACACTCCATAAATCCACATTCATTCATTGTCGTATTTATTGAGTGCTTACTGTGTGCAGAGCACTGTACTAAGCACTTGGGAAGTACAAGTTGGCAACATATCACCTGTATATGATGATGATGGCATTTATTAAGCACTTACTAAGTGCAAAGCACTGTTCTAAGCGTGTTTGTACATATTTATTACTCTATTTCATTTGTACATATTTAGTCTGTTTATTTTATTTTGTTGATATGTTTTGTTTTGTTGTCTGTCTCCCCCTTCCAGCCTGTGAGCCCGCTGTTGGGTAGGGACCGTCTGTATATGTTGCCAAATTGTACTTCCCAAGCGCTTAGTACAGTGCTCTGCACACAGTAAGCGAGAAGCAGCATGGCTCAATGGAAGGAGCGTGGGCTTTGTAGTCAGAGGTCATGGGTTCAAATCCTAGCTCTGCCAATTGTCAGCTGTGTGACTTTGGGCAAGTCACTTCACTTCTCCGGGCCTCAGTTCCCTCATCTGGAAAATGGGGATTAAGACTGTGAGCCTCCCATGGGACAACCTGATCACTATGTAACCTCCCCAGCGCTTAGAACAGTGCTTTGCACAGAGTAAGCGCTTAATAAATGCCATTATTATCAATAAATACGATTGAATGAATGAATGAATAAATGATGTGAGCCTCCCGTGGGCCAACCTGATCACTTTGTAACCTCCTCAGCGCTTAGAACAGTGCTTGGCACATAGTAAGCCCTTAATAAATGCCATTATTATCAATAAATACGATTGAATGAATGAATGAATAAATGATGTGAGCCTCCCGTGGGCCAACCTGATCACTTTGTAACCTCCTCAGCGCTTAGAACAGTGCTTTGCACAGAGTAAGCACTTAATAAATGTCATTATTATCAGTAAATACGATTGAATGAATGAATGAATGGTGTGAGCCTCCCGTGGGACAACCTGATCACCTTGTAACCTCCCCAGTGCTTAGAACAGTGCTTGGCACAGAGTAAGCGCTTAATAAATGCCATTATTATCAAGAAATACGATTGAATGAATGAATGGTGTGAGCCTCCCGTGGGCCAACCTGATCACTTTGTAACCTCCCCAGCGCTTAGAACAGTGCTTTGCACAGAGTAAACGCTTAATAAATGCCATTATTATCAATAAATACGAATGAATGAATGAATGAATGAATGAATGATGTGAGCCTCCCGTGGGCCAACCTGATCACTTTGTAACCTCCCCAGCGCTTAGAACAGTGCTTGGCACAGAGTAAGTGCTTAATAAATGCCACTGTTATCCAGCGCTTAGAACAGTGCTTTGCACATAGTAAGCGCTTAACAAATGCCATCATTATTATTCTATTTATTTTATTTTGTTAATATGTGTTGTTTTGTTGTCTGTCTCCCCCTTCTAGACTGAGCCAGCTATTGGGTAGGGACCGTCTCTATATGCTACCAACTTGTACTTCCCAAGCGCTTAGTATAGTGCTCTGCACACAGTAAGCGCTCAATAAATATGACTGAATGAATGAATGATTATTATTATCAATAAATACGATTGAATGAATGAAAATCCGATCTGATGGACTGAAGGAGGGAATGCCGCGAGCGGCCCCGGCCACTAGGTGGCGCCGGAGGAGGGACGAAGGGCCACCAAGAGCTCCCATTGGTCCACGAGGGTGCCAATTTCCCTCTCCTCCGCCAATGAGAAACCAGGAGAGCCGACGGACGGGGCGAGGGGGCGGGGTTATGCAAATGATGGGCGGTCGTTACAGAGCTTCACGTGGGCGTTGCGGCCGCCCGTTCATTCAGTCCTGCTTATTGAGCGCCTACTGTACTAAGCGCTTTTTTTAATGGCATTTATTAAGCGCTTACTATGTGCAGAGCACTGTTCTAAGCGCTGGGGAGTTTACAAGGTGATCAAGTTGTCCCACATGGGGCTCACAGTCTTCATCCCCATTTGACAGATGAGTTAACTGAGGCACAGAGAATAATAATAATGATGGCATTTGTTAAGCGCTTACTATGTGCACAGCACTGTTCTAAGCGCTGGGGGGGATACAAGGTGATCAAGTTGTCCCAAGTGGGGCTCACAGTCTTAATCCCCATTTTACAGATGAGGGAACTGAGGTTCAGAGAAGTTAAGTAACTTGCCCAAAGTCACACAGCTGACAATTGGCAGAGCCGGGATTTGAACCCACGACCTCTGACTCCCAAGCCCAGGCTCTTTCCACTGAGCCACACTGCTTCTCTTGGAAAGTACAGTTTACTGTGGCTCTGTGGAAAGAGCCCGGGTTTGGGAGTCAGAGGTCGTGGGTTCTAATCCGGCTCCACCACTTGTCAGCTGTGTGACCTTGGGCAAGTCCCAACTTGGAGAAGCAGCGTGGCTCAGTGGAAAGATCCCAGGCTCGGGAGTCAGAGGTCGTGGGTTCAAATCCGGCTCCGCCACTTGTCAGCTGTGTGACCTTGGGTAAGTCTGCACAATGGAAGCACACTCAATTAATACTTTGATTGATTGGTTGCCATGTTGAAAGTCCCACATAATCTTTTTTTGTTCATTCAGCATTCATTCAACTGTATTCATTTATTTATGTATTCTTATGGTATTTGTTAAGCGCTGCTGCGTGTCAAACGCGGTTATAAGCGCTGGGGTCGATGCAAGTCAGCTTCTCACAGCTGACAGTTGGCGGAGCCAGGATTTGAACCCGTGACCTCTGACTCCAAAGCCCGTGCTCTTTCCACTGAATGCTTACTATGTGCCAAGCATTCATTCATTCAATCATATTTATTGAGCGCTTACTGTGTGCAGAGCACTGTACTAAGTGCTTGGGAAATACAAGCACTATACTAAACGCTAGGAGAGATACGAGCTAATCAGGGTGGACTCGGTCCATGTCCCACTTGGGACTCACAGTCTTTATTCAATCGTATGCACTCAGTCCTATTTATTGAGCGCTTAATGTGTGACAGACACTGCTCTAAATGCTGGGGCAGATATAAACTAACCAGGTTGGACTCGGTCCATATCCCATGTGGGGCTCACAGTCTTCATTCAATTGTATTTACTGAGCCCTCACTATCGGCCAGATGAGGTAACTGAGACATAGAGAACTTAAGTCACACAGCTGACAATTGGTGGAGTGGGGATTTGAACCCATGACCTCTGACTCCAAAGCCCGGGCTCTTTCCACAGGGCAACGCTGCTTCTTAAATCCCATGTGGGACTCACGGTCTTCATTCAATCGTATGCATTCAGTCCTATTTATTGAGTGCTTACTGTGTGTCAGGCACTGTACTAAGCGCCGGGAGAGATCCCACGTGGGGCTCACAGTCTTCATTCAGTTGTATTTACTGAGCACTCACTATGGGCCAGGCATTGTACTAAGCGCTGGGGAGACACGAGCTGATCAGGTTGGACTCGGCCCATGTCCCACGTGGGATTCAGTCTTCACTTAATCCTTTTTACTGAGTGCTAACTGTGTGTCTGGCACTGTTCTAAGCGCTGGGGCGGATAAAAGTTAATCAGGAAGAACCCAGTCCACAATAATAATAATAATAGCATTAGTATAAATAAATAAATTACAGAAATTTGCATAAGTGCTGTGGAGCTGGGAGGGTGAAGAAAAGGAGGGAGCTCACAGAATTGAGAGGGAGAAGAGGAAAGGAGGGCATAGTCAAGGAAGTCCTCTTGGAGGAGATGTGCCTTCAATAAAGCTTTGAAGGAGGAGAGATTTGGGAAGGGGCGATGTTCCAGGCCAGCGGTGGGTGAGACATGGGTGAGAGATCCGTGGCAAGAGAGACGAGATGGAGGTACAGTGAGAAGGTTAGCATTAGAAAATCAAAGTGTGCAGGCCGGATTGGAGTAGGAAAGTAGCAAGGTGAAGTAGGTGATTGAGGGCTTTAAAGCCGATGGTGAGGAGGTTTTGTTTGATATGGAGATGCATGGGTACCGTTGTAGTTTCTTTAGTGAGGAAACATGGCCTGAATTTTTTGTAGAAAAATGATCCGGGAAACAGTGAAGTATGGACTGGAGTGGGGAGGCGGGGAGGCCAGCAAGGAGGGTGATACAGTAATCAAGCGGGGGTAGAATAAGTGATGGGATTAATATGGTAACAGTTTGGATGGAGAGGAAAAGATGGATTTTAGTGATGTTGTAGAGTTGAAATCAACAGGATTTAGTGATGGATTGAATGTATGGATTGAATGAGAGAGAGAAATCAGGGTTAATGCCAAGATTACGGCTTGTGAGGTGGGAAGGATGGTGGTGCTGTCTACAGTGATGAGAAAGTTAGGGGAAGGACGGGGTGGGTGGAAAGATAGGATAGATACATGGATAGATATAGATAGATGATTGATAGATAGGAAGATAGATAGTTTTAGACATATTAAGTTTGAGGTGATGTGAGGTTATCCAAGTAGAGATGTCTTGAGGGCAGGAGGTTATGCGAGTCTACAGAAGGGAGAGAGATCAGGACAGGAGATGTAGATTTGGGTATCATCATCATCATCATCAATCGTATTTATTGAGCGCTTACTGTGTGCAGAGCACTGTACTAAGCGCTTGGGAAGTACAAGTTGGCAACACATAGAGACAGTCCCTACCCAACAGTGGGCTCACAGTCTAAAAGGGGAAGACAGAGAACAAAACCAAACATATTAACAAAATAAAATAAATAGACTAGATATGTACAAGTAAAATAAATAAAAATAGAGTAATAAATATGTACAAACATATGTACATATGTACAGGTGCTGTGGGGAAGGGAAGGAGGTAAGATGGGGGGGATGGAGAGGGGGACGAGGGGGAGAGGAAGGAAGGGGTTCAGTGTGGGAAGGCCTCCTGGAGGAGGTGAGCTCTCAGCAGGGCCTTGAAGGGAGGAAGAGAGCTAGCTTGGCGGATGGGCAGAGGGAGGGCATTCCAGGCCCGGGGTAGGACGTGGGCCGCGTAGAGGTGGTAGGTGAAGCCTTGTGAGTGAATAAGTTCCCCAAGGGAGTTGGTATAGATGGAAAATAGAAGGGGACCCCCATAGGTAGGGGGTGAGGGGCAGAGGAGGAGCTTCTGCACTTCTGTACAGGCACTGTACTAAGCGCTGGGGTAGATACAAGCTAATCATGTTGGACACAGTCTATATCCCACAAGGGGTTCATCGTCTTAATCTCCATTTTACTGATGAGGTAACTGAGGCACAGAGCAGAGAAGTGACTTGTTCAAGGTCACACAGATGGAATTAGAACCTAGATCCTTCTGAGTCCCAGGCCTGTGTTCTGTCCACTAGGCCACGTTGCTTCTCTTTTCCGGATATAATGCTGTTCTCATTTACCATACCAATTCAAAAGCAGTACCAAATCCATTTTAGTCAATCAAACAAGATATTTATTAAACATTCACTGCATTCAGAGTACTATGCTAAGAACTCGGGAGAATACAAAGAACTAGAAGGATGCCTGCCCTCAAGGAGCTTACAATTTAGCAGGAAAGATAAACATTCAAACAAAATACAGATAAAGGAAGTAACAAAGTGTAAAGTTGTGTAATAAGTACTTTTAGGGTGTGTTGAGGATCAAGGCATTTAGAAGGTATGAACTTCAGTGCATAGGTGATGCGGAAGGGAGGATAGGTTGGGGAGATGAGAGATTAGTCAGGGAAGGCTTTTTGGAGTAGATATGATTTTAGAAGATTCAGAGTGATGGTTTGTAAGCTATGAAAAGGGCAGGGAAATTTGGCAGTTGTTTTCCTCTTCTCTTACAATTAACTTCGAGCTTCTCCACCTCCCATTCCTCCTTTCTCGTTCCTGCTGATCTCTGGAATTCATTCTTGCCCTTGTATCTGAGGCTGTACTTCTTCTGGGGAAAGCAGGAGGAGAAATGTCTCAGCACCCTACTTCTCCACCTCTCGCTGCTCTCCCCTACCACCTCCCTTTGAGTTTTTCCCCTTGATTTTTCCGGCTCCATCTTTTCTTGTATTTCTTTCTCATCTTCCCCTCTATTTTGGAGAACTGCTCATCTCCATTCTTCCCTTGCTCTTTTTCAGGGTTCTTTTGGCTCCTTATCCCTTCTTCCCCACCTTCTGTGCGCCTTGCCCTGGATTACTGGCTGCTATCTCCTCCTTTTCCTCCTCCTCCTCCTCCCTTTCCTTCTTGTCCTAATCTTTCTGCTCCTCCTCCACCCTATGCTGGATTTTCTTAACTGGGGCATCTCCTTCCAATCACTTAGTAGCATTTTTTGCATGCTTACTGTATGCAGAGGGTGGGGAGAGAACAATGCGACAACATTGATGAACACATCCCCTGTCCACAAGAAGCTTACAGTCTACCATCCTATCTCCCTTCTTTGCTCTTGCCCTCCTTCCTGGAATTGTTCTGCCATTTATTTCTCTCCTGTCCTGTCTTCTTTCTACTCTGCTTATCGTTGCGACTGTTCTTTTGGTGTTTGTAGTGCTTACTTTGTGTGAGGCACGATTCTAAGTGCAGGGTACAGTAAGCCCTCAGCAAGCCATTCTAGAGTGACTGTTTTTGATCCCGTGAACGACAACAGAGAAGGAGGAATTCATGAAGGAACTGGACTGCTCTGCTCCAGGACGGTTGTAAAGATGGTCTACGAGGCGGGGCACAGAGGGAGGGCTGGCTCACTCTCTCTCTCTGCTCTTCCTGGACCAGTCAACAACTGCTATGTGGAGTCCAAGGCAGTTAAAAAGCAGTTGCTTTAAATCACACAGGGAGAGGGGGAAGCAGCATGAGGAGGCTTGCATCAGCCATCTGCGCTTCCAGTCTGGCCACCAGGAACTTCTCCAAACCTTCCGCCGTGGGAACAGCGGGATGGGCTCCCTTTACCGGCAGACTGGTACCGGACATTTGTTGGAGTGGCTATGAGTGTATGCACTACTCCCCTGCACATGGGTAAAGAATTAAGGAAAGCTTTCCACTGTACCCTTGGTGGTTTGGCTTTTCACTTGGAACTTGTCACGGAGTACACAGTCTTGGAGATTCCTGGTTGGTACTAGCCGGGGGCTCGCAACTCAGGAGCACACAGAAGTTTGGACACAGTCCCTGTCCCTCACAGTCTAAGTAGGAGAGCGAACAGGCACTGAATCCCTACCTGACATATGAGGAAACTGGGGCACAGAAAAGTGACTTGCCCAAGGTCACACGCAGCAGGCTGAGCTGGGATTAGAACGCAGGTCCTTTGACTCCGAGGCCCGTGCCCTTTCCACCAGGCCACACTGTTTCTTCTCCTCTGGAGCTCATTATATCTGGGTGGGGACAGACCACATGCATAGGCCTCGTCTCACCTCACAGATGGACCTGGATGCGAGTAATAACTCGGGCCCTCATGCCCCCTCACCCACACCTGTCCCCGATAGCTATAGCACACTCAAAGCTCAAGTGGCATTTTGATCCACACTTGCAGCACATTGCAAGTGCAGCAGCAGGCGGACTCACCATCCCAGGGGGGTGTTCTGCCTCCGTTTGACCTCTGACCTCTCAGGCCATCAGAGCACCCACTTCAGCCAGGGGTAACGCCTTTCTTTCACTGGGACAGTCTCATTCCTAAATAGGATTCTTAGGCCGGGTCAGCTCAGGAGGATGATCACAAGGGTTTTCCATAACTCATCTTTCTCCACCTCCTGCCTCTCAAGGTCTGTTCCAGCTCTGAGATGACACGATCGAATGTTGATCATTGTAAAGGGTTGACAAGAATGGATATTCATATCCAACTCCACTCTCCTAATGAATAATCATAATAATAATGGAATTTGTGAAGTGATTACTGTGTGCCAAGCACTACAATAAGCCCTGGGGTAGATATGAGATAATCAGGTGGGAAACAGACCCTGTCCCAGACTCGCCTCTACTCTGCCAAGAGAATAGTAGTTATTAGGGTGTGCAAAGTGCTGAATTAATAACCACTGGACAAAAATTCATAGGTGAGAGTGAGGCAAGTCCCTGGCCCTCCAGTTTCACATTTTTAAAATACAGTGGGGAAGGATTTGGCAACAGACACGGTAGGAAAGATGAATAGTATAATACAGAACAATAACAACAGTGTTGAAGTGCTTACTAAACGCCAAACACGGGGTTAAACGTACAGGAGGTTTCTCTTAGCTGTCTAGTGGAAATAGAAAAAATGATATCCTTTGTTAAGCACTTACAACATGTCCAAATACTGTGCTAAAAACTGGAATAGATACAAGATAGAGCAAACAGATGCCCTGTTCCACCCAGGTTTACAATCTAAGAAACAGGGAAAGTGCATATATTATCCCCTACTATGGGTGTGGAAATAGTGGCACAGGGTGGTTAAGTAATTTGTCCAAGGTCACACAGCAGGCCAGTGGCTAAGATGGGACTAGAACGCAGGTCTTCGGACTCCCGGTGTCATATTCATTCCATTAGACTATGCTACCTCTCTACTCAAGAAAATTAATAAACCGTATCTTGGTATCTTAGAAAGCTTTGAACCATCTGATCTCTGAAAAGTAAGTACCTCTAAAGTAGGAACAGATTTGGATTATGAGGTGGGCCTGGGGCCTAGTGGGAAGAACACGGGACTAGGGGTCAGGAGATGTGGGTTCTAATCCTACATCCACCACTGATCTGCTGAATGACCTTGGACAAGTCACTTAATTTCTCCGTGCCTCAGTTCCCTTGCCCAGAAAGTGAAAATAAGATAACTAGTCTCTCTTCCCCCTAGACTGTGAGCCTCTTGTGGGAAAGGGACTGTGTCCATTCTGATCATTAACAATGATCAGGAACATTTAACCCCCCTGCCCCCAAATTCAGAATGTTGATTTCATATTTTTGTCTCATATAGATTTCAGTGTGGGAGTTATAAATTTGTATTTTCAAAACTGACATAATGTATATAAAGCACTTAGCTGATTCAAAAAGGCTTCAGTCAGATCTCTGTGACAAACAGCAGAAAATGATGATGAAAGGTCTGATCTTTTGGGTCTGTAATAGTCTCTGGGTTATTCTCAATTAATCTTTTCTCATTAAAACAAACACTGAAAAACAATAAAAACCTTGAAGTTATGACAAGGAGAAAACAAGAGAAATTCCAACCAAAGATGTACTTAATTAATGATAGTGAACCTGTATTTTTCTCCTTTTTGCATTTTCTTTTTACAACAGGAAGAGTTAAGTAGAGGAGGTCTATATCAATTCAGAATTTCCTGGCTTTTAATAGTTGGTGTTACAACCTTCATGTGATTCAAATCTAGTTTCTTTGCATCTAATTGAAGTCCCTCACAAAAAATAAATGTAATTTGTCATCTAAAAGAGGAAAAATGTGTTACTTAACTTTGTAAAGATAATTACCTGTACACAAAGAAGCTACAAGAACATTCTACACTGGATATCTTCCAAAAAAATTAAACCTGTGTTGCTGCCTCAATGCATCTGAATACTCAGAATTGGCAGAAAAACATCTATTCTTTGAATAATAGCCTACAGTCCCAGAGGACATCAGTGCACGAATTAAAAAAAAAAGTCTGAAGCCTTTTCCAAAATGGTGCTAATGCTCTACTGAAACTTAATTTTATAATTTACTGGCAGTCAAGATGGCAGGAAATAAAATAATATGCTACATTCTGCACAACAAGCCATGCTTTTCCTGGGAAGGGTAATTATCCCTATAAAAAAAAAAGAAAAAAATACGACATCTCATATTAAGCTAAAGTCTCATCAAGAAGAGAAAAAGTGCCTCATTACATGTAATTACCAGGGAATTAGAAACATCATTTAACTAAATGAGCGAATAATGCTCAGGATATTGAAGAAACTTGCCTGCACTTCTGCAGAGCACTCTAAGTCCCATTACAAAAATTGCACCTCTTTAATGGAATAATTTTAGGCCTTGTCTGCCTTGCTTGAAAAATAAAGAGCCTCAGAGAGGCAGAAAGAGGCTGAAACTACCATAAACAACTGTTGAAAGGAGCTGTAGAGTAGGAGCCGTCTCTACTGGAAACCATGATTTAGAATGACTCATAATCTAACATAATAATGAAAATTAAACCTGAGGACTTGAAAAAAGAATTACCCTTTTTAATTGTACTTGCTCAAGACTGTGATGCACTTATGATTATATATTACAGATAACAGATGAAAGATTGTAAATTCAGGATAAGGCTTATATTCTCTAATACAAAGGCAGTTACACTGAACTTAGCTTAAAGAACAAAATTATTAAATACATACAGATTGATATTTATTGCAGCATAACGCAGTGGTTTTTTTCAAACCCTGCATGAGAAGCCCAGAGCTTTGCCTTTAACATTTGCTGGACCTTGTGACTTAGGAATGGATCAGAAGCAGGCCACCGAACAGAAAAACAGAAATCTTTATTTTAACAGGGCACCAGCCGTCTTCGGCATTGATTTTATTTTACCGGATTTTTGTTTCTCGAGACTGC
The DNA here is from genome assembly GCF_015852505.1 of Tachyglossus aculeatus. Classification (NCBI taxonomy): domain Eukaryota; kingdom Metazoa; phylum Chordata; class Mammalia; order Monotremata; family Tachyglossidae; genus Tachyglossus; species Tachyglossus aculeatus. Next base: position 21,357,274 of record NC_052081.1, on the reverse strand, counting down.
ACAAAACAAAATGCAGAAAGAAATCATCTTAAAATTAGGTTTATTTAGAAACCTTGCTCGTGGGAGACGGACAGAGGGAACAGAGGCAGGGAGGAGTCCTCTATTTTCATTCTTATGTTCTAGAAGACGAGTACCCCTGGAATCTGAAAGGAAAATCGCTTTCAGTGCTCCTCCTGCACCTTCCCTTCAGGCAGACCCACGGAATAGCAAATGTCATTTTCTCTTAAGTGGACTTTTTTACTGCTTTGCTTCCCACTCCACCGTGAAAAATGAACAGAGGTGAAGAGATAGTAATTTGGATGAGAAAGAGGGCTGTCATTTTCACCTCCCCTACATTTCCCCTGTATTTATCCACATCAGTAAAACTGAATTAAAAATTTTGGAATCGTGGAAACGGGGACCCATAAAACTGGAGCGGCTCGCAACTGAACACTCTGAGGGGAATCAGCAGCATCTCTGGATGCCCAAGGCAATCCCCAGTTCATCAGGTAACAGATCCCATCTGTTTACTTTCTGGAATACCACACCCCATAGAGCACAAGATGAACAAGAAATACCAAAATGTCATATTTGCACTCTTGCAAAAAGTAAGTGTGTCCCTTATTCATTCATTCATTCAATAGTATCTATTGAGCGCTTCCTGTGTGCAGAGCACTGTACTAAGTGCTTGGGAAGTACGAGTTGGCAACATATAGAGACGATCCCTACCCAACAACGGGCTCACAGTCTAGAAGGGAGAGACAGACAACAAAACATGTGGACAAGTGTCAAGTCATCAGAATAAATAGAAGTGATTTGGAAATCTCACTCTCCGATCACAATCTCCTAACTTGCTTTCTCACCCATGGCCCCCTTCCCCATGAAATTGTTCTCTCCCCACAGAGAGACCTCCAATCGCTACACCCCACCCACTTATTCCGGGCCACTATACACCATTTGGATTCCTTACCCAACTTCCCCTCCATTGATGCACAAATCCATACCCTCAACTCTACCGTCTCCACCAAATTTAACTATCTCTTGCCCCACCCCTGCTCCCCAGCCCTCAGTCAGTCTCACACCACCAATTCCCGAGTTCCAGCCCTGGAACGGTGCTGGTCCAACTTCAGCCACTTCAAATTCATCCTAACTTGCTGCAACTTTGTCATCCTTGACCTTCCTTCTCCTCCCTCATCCACTCCCATGCCCGATTTTGCCCACCAATAAATCCAGGCCTTTTATTCCTCCCAAATCTCCCTTGCCGATTACTTTGTTGACAAAACTGAAACCCTCAGGCCTGAGATCTCTAGTCTGTCCTTCCCCTCACCAACTCCAACCCAGGCTGATATCCCCAATTGTCAGCTGTGTGACTTTGGGCAAGTCACTTCACTTCTCTGGGCCTCAATTCCCTCATCTGTAAAATAGGGATTAAGACTGTGAGCCCCACATGGAACAACCTGATCACCTTGTATCCTCCCCCTTCTAGACTGTGAGCCCACTGTTGGGTAGGGACCGTCTTTATATGTTGCCAACTTGTACTTCCCAAGCACTAGTACAGTGCTCTGCACACAGTAAGCACTCAATAAATACGATTGATTGATTGTATCCCCCCAGCGCTTAGAACAGTGCTTTGCACATAGTATGCACTTAACAAATGCCATCATCATTATTATTATTATTATTATTATTATTATTATTATTATTATTATTATTATTATTATTATATCCATTCTCACCTTTCTCAACCACTTCTTGAGAAGTCTCCTGACTGCTTTCAAAGTTTACCTCCCCTTCTCTGAAATCTTACAATTTCTCTTACCTCCAGGACATCATTACGTGGATGTCCTTCTGACACCTAAAGCTCAATATGTCTAAACCTGACTCCCCATCCTCTCTCCCAAATCCTCTCCTCCATTTAGCTTTCCCAATTCAGTTGACAACACCTCCATTTTTCCCTCTCTTTCAACTCCCATATTCACTTTGTTGTCATATCCTGTCAGTTCTTCCTTCAAGACAGAGTCAATCACTTCCTCTCCATCCAAACATCATCCATGCTTGTTCAGCACTTGTCATATCCTAGTTCAACTACTACATCAGCCTCCTCTCTGCCTTCAATCTCACCCCTTTCTGGTCCATACTTACCTCACTGCCCAGATCATTTTTCTATAACAATGTTCTGCACTCATCTACCCAGTCCTTAAAATCTCCGTTGGTTGCCCATCTTCCTTTGTATCAAGCAGAAACTTCTGACCACTGGCTTTAAGGCACTCTATCAGCTCTCTTCCCACTACTCTCTTCTTCTCTTACTCCCCTGTCTGCATTCTCCATTCCTCCTAAACTAACTTACCCATTACACCTCATTCTTGTCTTTCTCGCCTCCAACTTCTTGCTCATTCCCTCTCCTTTGTCTGGAACTCCCTTCCCTTTCAAATTCTGTAGACCATTCTTCTCCCCATTTCCATACCCCTTCTGAAATCACATCTCCTGCAGGAAACCTTCTCAGATTGATTTCTAATCCCCCTCCTGTATTTTCAGCATTTCTGCATCTCTGAAGCACTTAAGAACTCTCATCCTCCCAGAGCACAACTGCACATATCTTGCATGCCATGGACCTTAAATAGTACTAATAATAATTATTATTAGACCGTAAGCTCGTTGTGGGCAGGGAACGTGTCTCTGCCAACTATGTTCTATTGAACTGTCCCAAGCACTTAGCTCTGCATATAGCAAGCATTCAGTATATACCATTGATTGATTGATATTTGTTATGTACTTCCATTGTTTTTGTTTTGTTGTCTGTCTCCCCACTTCTAGACTCTGAGCCCATTGTTGCATTGGGATTGCCTCTATTTGTTGCCAAACTGTACTTTCCAACCACTTAGTACAGTGCTTTGCACGCAGTAAGCACTCAATAAATACAACTGAATGAATGAATGAATGTGCCAAGCATGATGCTAAGTGCTGAGGTAGAATCAAAATAATCAAGTCGGACACAGTCCCTGTCCCATATGTGGTTTAGGGATTAGGTAGGAGGAAACAAGATTGATAATCCCCATTTTACAGAAGAGGAAACTAAGGCACAGAGAAGTTAAGTCTCCTAAGGTCACCCAGCAGGCGTATAGCAGACCTGGGATTAGAAACCAGGTCCTCAGACTCCTAGGCCCTTTCTCTTTCCACTAGGCCATGCTGATTCTCATACTAACTCATGTACACGTTTCATTTTCCTTCTTCCTTTCACCTATAATGTATTTTAGTGTCTGTTTCTCCCACTAGATCGCCAGCTCCTTGAGAGAAGGGATCGTGTCTACTAACTCTGTTGTACTCGCACGTAGTAGGTGCTCAGTAAATGCTACTGATTCATTCCAAGCGAGGTACAGGGAGAGATGAAAGGAAAAAATTCCTTAAACCAGAACAATAGAGTGTGGAGAAGGGTGGGGCTGAGGAGGATAGACCACTGCTTTGTGAGTGAGTTGTAAACCTAGAAGACAAGACTTTTCTCCTTTATTCCCCGAATCCTTTCCCTCACTCATTCCCTGACCCCCTTCCCTTGAGTTGTTGCTACTTTTACAGTGTTTCTTTTTTTAAAAAAGGCATTTGTTAAGCACTTACTATGTGCCAGGCCCTGTACTAAGTGCTGGGGTAGATAATAAGAATAATAATAACAATTCTGGTACTTGTTAAGCACTTATTATGTGTCAAGCACTGTCTCAACCCCCATTTTCCAGATGAGGTCACCGAGGCCCAGAGAAGTGAAGTGAATTGTCCAAGTTCACACAGCAGACAAGTGGCAGAGCCAGGATTAGAACCCATGATTTTCCGACTCCCCAGACCATGGTTTATCCGCTACGCCATGCTGCTTCTCTAGGTACAAGATAATCAGTTTGGATGAAATCCCTCTCCCACATGGGGCTCAAAGTCTTAATCCCCATTTTGCAGATAAGTTACCTGAGGCCCAGAGAAGTTAAGTGACTTTCCTAACGTCACACAGTGGACAGACGGCAGAGGCAGGATTAGAACCCAGGCCCATATCCACTCGGCCATGCTGGTTCTCAGTTACTCAGTTGCTGGGAAAATCCAGAGCCGGATCTCCCTTCCTTTCCTACAACTGCCACCACTGAGCTGGAGGTTGGAGAGCTCCAAGTTAGCTTTGTTGTGATTGCCAAGTAGTAGAAGCAGCATGGCCTAGTGGAAAGAGCACGGGCCTAGGAGTTAGAGACATGGGTTCCAGTCCCAGCTCTGCCACATTTCTGCTGCATAACCTTGGACAAGTCACTTAACTTCTCTGGGGCCTCAATTATCTCATCTGTAAAATGGGGGTGAAGACTGTGAGCCCCATGTGGGACAGGGATTACGTCCAGCCTCATTACCTTGTATCAACTTGTACTTCCCAAGCCCTTAGTACAGTGCTCTGCACACAGTAAGCGCTCAATAAATATGACTGAATGAATGAATCTACCCCAGAACTCAGAACAGTGCTTGGTACTTAGTAAGCACTTAAAAAAATACCAGTAGTAGTAGTAGTAGTAGTAGTAGTAGTAGTAGTAGTAGTAATAATGGTGTTTATTATGCACTTACTGGATGCCTCGCCCTGCGGTTAATACAAAATAATCAGATTGAACACAGTTCCTGTCCCGTAGAGGGCTCCTAGCCATATCTCATCGCCATTTTACAAATGAATAAACTGAGTAATGAAGAAGTTAGGTGACTTGCCCAAGGTCACACAGAAGTGGTGGAGCTGAGTCTATGCCCCGGGTCCTTTAATAATAATAATAATAATAATGATGGTATTTGTTAAGCGCTTACTATGTGCAAAGCACTGTTCTAAGCGCTGGGGAGGTTACAAGGTGATCAGGTTGTCCCACGGGGGGCTCACAGTCTTAATCCCCATTTTACAGATGAGGTAACTGAGGCACAGAGAAGTGAAGTGACTTGCCCAAAGTCACACAGCTGACAATTGGTGGAGCTGGGATTTGAACTCATGACCTCTGACTCCAAAGCCCGGGCTCTTTCCACTGAGCCACGCTGCTTTTGGCTCTCATTTCTAGGGTCCTTCCACTAGACGATGCTGCCTTTCAGCATGAGCAGTGTGGTAAAAAGTATATTTACAGGCCAGGCCAGTAGCCTTAAAATGTCATTCTGATTTTTAACCCGACACCATGAGAAGTCAACACAATTCAATTCTAATCCATTTTGCCCATACTTTTTTAATAATGAATGCTTCATAATCAAAATGACCATTTAATAGAAAGGTATCATTACGGCTTGCATGACTTCTTTAATAAAAGGTTTGAGCCGTTGCAGAGTTGCTTTAGAGTTTGTACCTCACATTTAAGATCAAAAGCAGAAAGATAAAGGAGTTTTTATTTCTTTAAAATGTTCCAAGATTCCAGGGAAGGGGAGGGCTTGAGCTCACATTTCCTCTGGGAATTTATGAAGTTCAAGTTCTCCCAAGCCAGATGGACAAAGGAAGATTTAACACTGTGCAGAGCCCACTGCTGCCCCGTCAGTGATTAATTATACAATCGTAAGCAAAGATAGAATTGTTCTTATAAATGTTTGCTACTCCCTAGGTTTACCTTGTAATGGCCCCAGTATAGCCCCCGGCCTTCCTTTGAGCAAAGGAACCGGAGCCGTCCTGGGGGATCGATGACAATAACAGATTTCTCTATCGCTGTTTATTAGCGCGCGACAGTTGCGCAGAGCTGCAGTCAGCCCTGTTCTCCCATCACTCAGGAGAAAAGCAGTTTTCTGTCTGGCCAACACAACCCCCTCAATCCTGGCCCACCTCTGCAGTCAAAAAAGGACTCCCTAGCCCCATTGCTTACTCTGATGCAACCTGCTTAGACAGCGGGTAGGGTGCAGACTGTAATTAAAACAGATACTACCGACCCTTGTATTATTAAGATTGTGAGCCCTCCGTAGGACAGGGACTGGGCCCAACCCAACCTCCTTGTATCTACTTAGTAATAATAATAATAATAATAAGGGCATTTATTAAGCACTTACTATGTGCAAAGCACTGTTCTAAGCGCTGGGGAGGTTACCAGGTGATCAGGTTACCCCACATGGGGCTCACAGTCTTCATCCCCATTTTGCAGATGAGGGAACTGAGGCACAGAGAAGTGAAGTGACTTGCCCAAAGTCACACAGCTGACAAGTGGCAGAGCCGGGATTTGAACCCATGACCTTTGACTCCCAAGCCTGTGCTCCTTCCACTGAGCCATGCTGCTTCTTTGCTTCTCTCTTCTCTTAGTACCAAGTAGGTGCTTAACATATATAAAAAAAATCCTTTAATTTTTTTTTACTGCCACACCCCTGAGCAATCTCCTCATTAGACTGAAGCCACGGGGCAGAGCCTGTGAAGAAAGTTGTCACTGAAAACCAAGCAGAATTATGTAAGCGAGCACTACCATCTATTTCTCTGAGCAGGTCACTACAGGAAAGTCTGATAGACTGGCAACACCAAAATCAATCAATCAATCGATGCTATTTATTGAACACTTATTGTTTGCAAATCATTTTACTAAGCACTTGGGAGAAGCAGCGTGGCTCAGTGGAAAGAGCAGGGGCTTTGGAGTCAGAGGTCATGGGTTCAAATCCCCACTCCACCAATTGTCAGCTGGGTGACTTTGGGCAAGTCACTTCACTTCTCTGGGCCTCAGTGACCTCACCTGTAAAATGGGGATTAAGACTGTGAGCCCCGCATGGGACAACCTGATCACCTTGTGACCTCCCCAGAGCTTAGAACAGTGCTTTGCACATTGTAAGTGCTTAATAAATGCCATTATTATTATTATTATTAAAATACAACATAGTTGGTAGTTACATTCCCTACCCATACAGACTTTACAATCTTGAGCGGGAGACAGACATTAATATAAATAAATGAAACTAAATTAGCTTAAATATGAAGTCCAAGGGGGGTTGTTGTTTTACGGTATTTGTTAAGTACTTACTACGTGCCAGGCACGGTACAGACTAATCAGGTTGGATAAGGTCCGTGTCCCACATGGGGCTCACAGTATTAATTCCCATTTTACAGATGAACTAACTGAGGCACAGAGAAATTAGGTGACTTGCCCAAGGTTACACAGAGACAAGTAGCAGAGCTGGGATTGGAACCCAGGTCCTTCCGATTTCCAGGCCCATGCTCTATCCTCTAGGCCACACTGTCTCTCTATGTGTATTATGTGTATTATGAGTATTGGTTTTGGAAGGATGACGATTCCTAATATCCAAACTCTTGAACTCTCAATACCTGTCCTTTAATGGCCTACCACTGTGTTCAATAAGATATTGGAATATGTTTTAGAATGGTTTTTCTATGTCAGAGCAGTCCAATCTGGACACATTGGATAAATGAGAGTTGCATAAAATCCAGTTGCAAGATACTATTTATGTTGGTAGCAGCCTAAAAAGAAAGTGTACAGGAATAAGGTCAGTTGCTTTGGATCTGATTTAACTATTCAACAGATGACATCTTCAGTGACCCAAAGTGGGACTACTGATACTTATTGAGCCACCTACTAAGGGGGATGCACTGTATTAAGCTCTTGAGAAGTACAACAGAAGCACAAGACAACTTCTGTGCCCACAAGGAGCTTACACTCTCACAGAGGAGGCAGATGTAGAAATATTTACCAGGAGAGGAATCAGAATAATGATTTGTAAATGTTCAATCAAATATACTTGTATACCCATCTGCTGGGAATGGGCATAAATAAATGCATACATGTATACATTAATAAGTGCAAGACAAGCAGCGTGGCTCAGTGGAAACAGCCCGGGCTTTGGAGTCAGAGGGCATGGGTTCAAATCCCGGCTCCGCCACTTGTCAGCTGTGTGACTTTGGGCAAGACACTTAACTTCCCTGGGCCTCAGTTACCTCATCTGTAAAATGGGGATTAAGACTGTGAGCCCCACGTGGGACAACCTGATCACCTTGAATCCCCCCAGCACTTAGAACAGTGCTTGGTACATAGTAAGTGCTTAATAAATGCCATCATTATTATTATTAAGAGGCAGCTGAAAGATTGAGAAGATCCAGGATGTTGATAATTAGAGAAAACTTGCTGGAAGAGATGAAATTTTAGGGGGCTTCGAAAGTGGAAAGTGCTGAGGTCTGACAGATCTGTGGGAGAAGAGAGTTCTTGACCCTGGGACAACGTGAGCAACAGTTAGTCACGGGTGAGATGAGAGCAGAGTATAGCCACAAAGTGGGTTTGGAAAAAGCAAAGCGAATGAGCTGAGGAGTAGCAAGTTGGGTGAGCCAATAGGTAAGGTGAAAATTGCTGGAGGAGACCCTTGGAGTCAATGGTAAGCAAGCTTCTTTGGTGCAGAGGACAACGGGAAGTCATTCAAGCAAAGGGAGGATGTGTGCTGGGTGGCATTCCAGAAAGATGACCTGGGCATCACCGTGGAGAACGAAGGGGCGAATCCGGGGAATGTTTCTGAGGAAAAATCAATCGGTTTTGAGAATCACAGTGAGTAGTTGAGCATGATACTGAGGTTGTGGCCCTTCGTTCTTTCCATGCTGCTTCACTAAGAAGAGGGGGATTCATGGTGCTGCAAGCAGCGGAGAGATCGGGAAGGATAAGGGCAGAGAAGACTGGACTTGGGCATGAGGAGGAAACTGGTGACTTTGGAGACTGTGGTTTCTCCCCACTTTCCTGCAGCTCTATCACTGGATATTCCACACAGGAGATGTTATGTGTGTGTATGTGTGTGTACATGTTGTGTGTGTGTGTGTGTGTGTGTGGTGAGTGTACACACATGTGTACATGTATCCTAGATGTCTACTTCTAAACCTGTCTCTCCATCTCTGACTCTGAAAACCACTGTGTGCACACCTCTCTCCCCTCTTTTTACTCTGTCCCGAATCCCTTCCACATGTAAAAGGAAAACTGAAGCCTTAAGGCCTCAGTTTACAAAACTATGAATACGGAATCCCCTGGAATTGGCAGGTGCTTTCCCTGCACTGGAAATCCTAATAGAGAATTGCAGTCTGACTTTGGGCCAACTGGAGATGTCTGCTACCACCCTGGCCTGCTCATGTGGCTTCCAACTTCCTCTCCATGCCCAATAGAGTCTGCCTCACTGGAGAATCCTTGGGTTCAAGAAAGGTTTGGATAACTTTGTGGTCAAGAGAGGCATAAAAGATTACAGGAGGAAAGTTTGGAGGGCATTAGAAAGTTTGAGAAAAGGGTAAACAGATTGATCGATGATGGGTCCACTGTAGGTTTTTCCAGAAGGAAGTTGGAACATCTGTCACTATGAGAATGGGTGACAGAGAAGATTATTTATTACACAGTTCCTCCAGTGGTCCTCTGGGACTTCTTTCGGAGAACAAATTCCGGGCTGAATAGGCTATTGGCCAGGCCCAAGAAGCATGACTTGTATTCCTTCATAGGTTGGTCCCCCCACGGACAAGAGACCCAAACAATTGTTTCACCAGAAGTTCTATCTCAAAAGCACATTTACTCAAAATAGCTGGGGCCACAGCCCATCAGCCCACCCTAGATTCCTCCCTCCTCCTCCTAACTTGGAAGCTGAGGAGGAGGAAGAGGACAAGGACATGTTTCATATTTATTGAACACTTACTGTGTACCAAGCACTGTATTAAGCGCTTGGGAGAGTACTATGCAACAGTAAACAGATACATTCCCTGCCCACAATGAGCTTACTGTCTTGGGGGGTGGGGGGAGGCAGACATTAATATAAATAAATAACTTACAGATATGTGCATAAGTGCTTTGGGGCTGGGAGGGGATTTGAATAAAGAGAGCAAGTCAGGATGTCGCAGAAGGGAGTGGGAGATGAGGAAAAATGGGGCTTAGTCAGGAAGGCCTCTTGGAGGACATGCTGGCCAGGCCAAGAAGCATGACTTGTATTCCTTCAGAGGCTTTGAAGGTGGGGAGAGTAATTGTCAGATATGAGGAGGGAGGGCATTCCAGGCCAGAGGCAGGACGTGGGCGAGGGGTCGGCTGCAAGATAGGATTGATCGAGGCCCAGTGAGAAGAGTGAAGTGTGTGGGTAACAACCAAGCAATTCTGAAATAACTGGAAATCGTTCAACAATAACAGCATTTTCAACAACCCCAGCAAAAGCCACTGTGTTCCTGCTCTCCTGGCCAGTTTGACCAGGCCTCTCCTGTCCCTACCCAGACCATCTCCCTACCTAGTCCAGTTCTGGCCCTCTCCACACCCTTTGAGAGCTTTGACAATCCAGCTGGCCCAAGCCCTGTTCCCCCCAGCCCAACCCTACCCCACTCCAACCCCCAAACCATCCCTGGTCTCAGCTGGTCACTCTCCGGCCACAGTACCTGGCTGCTCTCACTTGGTGCCCCCCACAATTGCCTGGCCACTGTTCCCTTACCCACATCCTCCCTGTTGCCTGGAACTTCCCACTCCTTTGTATCAGACAGTCTACCACTGTCCCTACTTCCAAACCCACCTAAAATCAGGCTCAGTGGAAAGAGCCCGGGCTTTGGAGTCGGAGGTCAGGGGTTCAAATCCCGGCTCCACCAATTGTCAGCTCGGTGACTTTGGGCAAGTCACTTCACTTCTCTGGGCCTCAGTTCCCTCATCTGGAAAATGGGGATTAAGACTGTGAGCCCCCCGTGGGACAACCTCATCACCTTGTAACCTCCCCAGCGCTTAGAACAGTGCTTTGCACACAGTAAGCGCTTAATAAATGCCATCATTATTATTATTATTATTATCTCCTTCAAGAGGTCTTCCCCGACTAAGCCCACCTATTCCTTATCTGTCCTCTCCTCTGCGTCACCTATGCAGTAGAATTTGTACCCTCTAACACTTAAAATTCAGCCCCACGTCAGCCCCACAGTACTTAGGTGTGCATCTTTACATTCTGCCATTTCCACTATCTCTAATTTATTTCAGTGTCCGTCTTCCCCTCCAGACTGTAAGCTCCTTGTGGGCAGGGATTGAGTCTACCAACTCTACTGTATTATATTCTCCCAAGTGCTCAGTATAGTGCTCTGCATGAAGTGAGCGCTCTTTAAATACCACTGACTAACTGATTGGAGGTGAGTATACGTGCACAGAGGAGAGACCTGTGTGATGGAGACCCAGGATAACAACAGTGATGCTAATCAATTAATCAGTAGTATTTATTGAGCACTTACTGCATGCAGACCACTACACTGAATACTTGGGAAAGTACAATACAACAGAGTTGGTAGGCAAGTTTCCTGGCCACAACAAACTTGATTAGTACAGTGCTCCGCACACAGTAAGCGCTCAATAAATACGATTGAATGAATGAATGAATGATTACTGAATTGGATAAAGGTACTTCCTGTTCGGGCGTTAGTTTGGGAATCGCCCCTGAAATCAATACCCAAAGACACATTCCCCTATGTCACTCTAAAAGGTAATAATAATTGTGGCATTTGTTAAGCATTTATTATGTGCCAGGTTGGAAACAAGCAAATGGGAGAAATAGTGCATCTTTCAAGTCTGTTTTTAACCTATCAACTAACCTCAACATCTTTCTCTTGTCAAAATAAAGCATAGGTCAAACTGTTCCATTTTCCTCTGATGCAGTTTTGTAAACACTGGCTCATGCCATGCTCCAATACTTTATTTCACACTCTCTTATGCTTCACTGCCATCTTTCTTACCAAGTTTCAAAAGTTAAGGATTGGTAAATGGGTTTAACATCAGAAGCAGCGTGGCTCAGTGGAAAGAGCCCGGGCTTTGGAGTCAGTGGTCACGGGTTCAAATGCCGGCTCCGCCAATTGTCAGCTGTGTGACTTTGGGCAAGTCACTTAACTTCTCTGCCCCTCAGTTACCTCATCTGGAAAATGGAGATTGACTGTGAGCCCCCTGTGGGACCACCTGATCACCGTGTAACCTCCACAGTGCTTAGAACAGTGCTTTGCACATAGTAAGTGCTTAATAAATGCCATCATTATTATTATTATTATTAAGTCTCTAGACTGTAAGGTCATTATTTGCGGGGAACGTGTTTGCTAATTCTGTTGTACTGTACTTTCCCAAGTGCTTAGTCTCCCTCTGCCCATCCGCCAAGCTAGCTCTCTTCCTCCCTTCAAGGCCCTGCTGAGAGCTCACCTCCTCCAGGAGGCCTTCCCAGACTGAGCCCCTTCTTTCCTCTCCCCCTCGTCCCCCTCTCCATCCCCCCGTCTTACCTCCTTCCCTTCCCCACAGCACCTGTATATATGTATACAGGTTGTATACATATATACATATATATATATATATACATATATATGGTTGTACATATTTATTACTCTATTTATTTATTTATTTATTTATTTTACTTGTACATTTCTATCCTACTTATTTTATTTTGTTGGTATGTTTGGTTCTGTTCTCTGTCTCCCCCTTTTAGACTGTGAGCCCACTGTTGGGTAGGGACTGTCTCTATGTGATGCCAATTTGTACTTCCCAAGCGCTTAGTACAGTGCTCTGCACATAGTAAGCGCTCAATAAATACGATTGATTGATTGATTGATTGATTGATATATACGTATACACACATACATGTATGTGTGTATACGTATATATATACACACATATATATGTATATATATGCATATATATATTTGTGTGTATATATATGCATATATATACATACATATATACACACATATATATATGTATGTATATATATACATATATATATTTGTGTGTATATATATACAAATATATTTGTATATATTTGTGTATATATACAAATATATTTGTGTATATATACAAATATATTTGTGTATATATACAAATATATTTGTGTATATATACAAATATATTTGTAGTTGTATATATTTGTACAGTTTTATTACTCTATTTTACTTGTACATATTTACTATTCTATTTATTTTGTTAATGATGTGCTTATAGCTATAATTCTATTTATTCTGACAATTTTGACACCTGTCTACATGTTTTGTTGTCTGTCTCCCCCTTCTAGACTGTAAGCCCGTTGTTGGGTAGGGACCGTCTCTATATGTTGCCGACTTGTACTTCCCAAGCACTTAGTACAGTGCTCTGCACACAGTAAGCGCTCAATAAATACGATTGAATTACGATATTGAGCATATATAAGTGCTCAATAAATATGATTGATTGATTGATTGAGTCCATTATGGTAGAAGTTTCTTGTAAGTAGGCAATATATTCTATCCTTCTCTTGAACCTCCCAAGTGCTCAGTGTAGTACAGGGCTCAGTAGGTGCTCAACAGATACTAGAAGGCAAAAAACTTAAATCTCTCCATAGGTTTTTTCAAGTACCTCCACCACCTAGTCTGCTGCAAGGCTTAAAAAAGAGAGGAGATAATGGGACAGACATTCAGATATCCTTCTTCAAATGCTGTTGAGTCATTTCTGACCCATAGCGACTCCAGAACATCCCACCTTCCGTCATAAAGTCGTTCCAATATGCGTATCCAGAGAGTTTTTTTGGTATAGATACAGAAATGGTTTACCATTGCCTTCTACTGCACGGGAAAAACTTGAGTCTTTGATCAATGTTTTGATCACTTGATCATCCGCCTTTGACTGTTTCCCATGCTGCTGCTTCCCAGCACAGGTGACTCAACTTGGATGCTTTGTCTTAGACCTTTCCATTAAAGGTAATTCTATATGGCATAACTCTAAGTTTCATCAGGGTACCCAAACTCTCCTGCCACGATAAAGCGGCAATTCATAGGAGAGTCCAGATATTACCTCCAAGAAAATCAGGTATTACCAAGCTAGAGTTTTATGGAAGTCCCTGATGAAATCCTACTTGCCCAAGTAGCATGGCCTAGTGGCAAGAGCCCAGGCCTGAGATTCAGGAGGAACTGGGTTATAATCCTGGTTCTACCACTTGTCTGCTGTGTGAACTTGAGCAAGTCACTTAACTTATCCGTGCCTCAGTTACCTCATCTGTAAAATGGGGATTAAGTCCGTGAGCCCCATTGGTCTGTGTCCAACCTGATTTCCCTGTATCCGCCCCAGTGCTTAGTACAGTGCCTGGCACATAGTCAGCGCTTAACAAATACCACCATCGTACTTTCCGTGGCCCAAAGGCTCATTAGCTCTGTTGGCCCAGTTGCTGTCACTTCTCTTTTAACATCCATTATCTAAAAGACTTGGAAAATGGGTATGAAAAAGACAAGAAAAAGAAGTAACAAGTTGTTTTGGAAGCAATTTTGATTTTTAATACAAATCATACTTTAGCATGATAATACAATTGGATTAGGAAAAGATACAATATGATCGATACCCTATTAAACCTCATTATAATTTTGGTCGCGTTTTTGCTGCAGGGCAAAGTAATAGTAGTATTTCTTCAACTTATTTTTTCTTTGCCACCTAGAGACGGGGAAGAGCTATTATGCCACCCAGACGGTTACAACTGTCATATATTTTTACTCTATAAAAATGATGGAAACTCTGCCTAGTGGAGCCAAAAAGACTTGTTCTGTCCTCGAAAATCTCATGGGCCTAGTCAACTCTGGCCAGATTGTAACCAAACTGTGAGAGTACAAGACTAAGAACAATTTCCTAAGCAACTGTCTAGCCGAATCGCTTAACAATGGACAGACTTTAATAGTTACACTTCCTCAAAAAGCCCGATTATTTTCCAACACACTCCCACTGCATCAGGCCAAAGGCTTTTGTTCGCCTATTTGCAGCTCAATGATTTAATAGTAGCTGTGGCAGGGCAACTCGACTGCGATATCCAAATAGCTTCAGACATCAGTAGCATTAATTAAAACTGAATACCCAACCAAAGGGTTCCCTTTGTATCATGGTTGATACGGGACTTAAAAGGTGGAGTTTACTTTGAAAAATGTACATAGGGAATAGAGCAATTTTTGCACAAGTGCCATTTACTGTTCAGGAACTGATTAAAAAGCAAAAATATATGCGCTAGAATCACAAGGCCGCAGGATCATCCATAAGGCAGGGCCGAGAGAAAAGTCCATTTAACGATACGACATTCAGGCCACAGATGCCACTTGGCTTCTAATGCCATAGTGTTATGAGGCTCTTGTGAGGGACAACCTGCGATTTTTTTCCTCTAAGCAGTCAACAATGATGGATGATTCTATTAGAAGGGCGACGGTGACTCCATGTTTTCTGTAAGGCCCTCAACATTCACTAACAGGCAGTGACTTAAGAAGCTTTTTTAGATCTCAGTTCTTCTGATCAGGAGTCAGTATAGCCTTTGTTCATTCAGCAGGTTCTCGTCTAAGTCAGTGGAGACTTGTTTCAGGACTTTTTCGGTTCCCAACCCCTGGCTTTTAGCTATATTTGTAGAGTTAATGAAACCAAGATTAATCTTCTTAAAGACATTTCTGAATTCTACCTAAAATTTTCCAAGTTCAGATGACACAGCTGTTGCTTTGTCCAACTAATCTGCCTGTTTCTGCCAAATTCTCTCCTTCATGTTACCAATGCGCAATCCACTTTAGAGTCCAAACATTAATATGATCTCCCTATTTTAAATCTACCATTAGCTGTAACTTCAGTTACAGATCTTGAGAACAGATCTGATAACAAATCTTGAAAAGAAACTCCACACTGGGCCACCCCTCAAATGGCTTTAACAAGCCATTCCAGTAAGGAGGCAACTAGCCCTCTGAACAGTAATTAAAATAGAAAATTAGGAATCTGCACTTTCCTTTAAGTTAGGACAATTATTCATTTGTTTTTTACCGATGATCCTAACACGTTGCACCAAACTATTTCTACTTTAGACTTATCTGACTAAAATTGTCATTATTTTCTCACCTTCTTACTTTTATTTAGAAATAGAGTTACTCTTGCTAACGTGGAAGACGTGACGTGGAAGACAGGTGACATGGAAGTGCTGAAGTGGCAACTGGGAATGAAATAGGGTGTGGAGAGGAGAGATTAATCAGCGAAGGCTTCCTGTAAGAGACACGATCTCAGGAGAACTTTGAGGATGGGGAAGTCTGGGAGGAATGTGGGAGGGAGTTCCAGACAGAAGGGTGGGTGGAGAAGGATAGATGTAGGTAAGAGTTTGGCAGGGAGAGAGATGAGAATGAAACATACTGAGTAGACTGATGTGGATGAAACAAAGCTGGCAAGCTGGGAGTAGTAGGAGAGAACTGACTAAATTCCTGTTTTTGCACCGTAGGGCGGCAACGGGAGGTTTTGATGAGTTGGAAGTTGTGCGCAAAATGATGTTTCAGAAAAATGGTCTGGGCGTCGAAGTACGGACCGGAAAGATGAGAATCTGGAGTCCGGGTGGTCTGTTAGGAGGTTAATGCAGTAATTGACAATATGACAAGTGCCTGGACTTCCCAAGCGCTTAGTACTGTGCTCTGAACACAGTAAGTGCTCAATAAATACGATTGAATGAATGAATGGACTGGTGTGATGGCTGTTTGGATGGAGAGGAAGAGGCAGATTCTGGCGGTTCTCTGAAGGAAGAATTTGGTGACTTGGTATGGACATTAGAAGAGAACGTGGGCACAAGGTTGCAGGCTTGAGAGACTGGGAGGACTGCTGCTAACAGTGATGGGAAAATTAGGTAGGGGAGATAAGTTTAAAAGGAAGATGAAGAGTTCAGTTTCGTATATGTTGATGCTGATGATGGTGGTGTTTGTTAAGCACTTACTATATGCCAAGCACTGTGCTAAGCGCTGGGATAGATACAAGGGAATCAGGTTGTCCCAAGTGGGGCTCACAGTCTTAACCCCCATTTTACAGATGAGGTAACTGAGGCACAAAGAAGTAAAGTGAGTTGCCCAATGTCATACAGCTAATAAGTAGCAGAGCCAGGATTAGAACCCATGACCTCTGACTCCTAAGCCTGTGTTCTTTCCACTAAACCATGCTGCTCCTCTATATTGAATTGAAGGTGTAGACAGGACATCCTTGTAGAGATGGAGGCAGGAGAAAATAATAATAATTAATAATTGTGGTATTTGCTAAGTGTTTACTAAGTGCCTGGCACTGCACTAAGCGCTGGGATGGATACAAGCCAATCAGGTTGGACAGTCCCTGTCCCACATGGAGCTCATAATTTTAATCCCCATTTTACAGATGAGGTAAATGAGGCACAGGGAAATGATTTTCCCAAGGCCACAGAGGTTACAGAGAGGTTGGGGATGATAATTGTGGCATTTGTAAAGCACTTACCATGTGCCACGTACTGGGGTAGTTGGTGAAGTAGAGTTGAAAATTATCTATGATTCTCAAGAGAGCGAGCCAAGAGAGCAGATGAGTTCCCCAAGGGAGTGAGTGAAGATAGGAAAGAGGAGACCCAGAATGGTGTCTTGAGATCTTGAGACACCCACGATTAAGGTGTAGGAGAGAGAGGAGAGGGAAGTGTCAGCAAAACCATGGTTAGATAGTTTTCCAGGAGAAGGGAGTAATCCACAGTGACAAAGGAAATCAAGAGATCACCCAGGATGACAAAGATTTGATGAAGAGGAGGTCATTCATTACTCTGGAGAAAGTAATCTCAGAAGGATGGAGGCCATGGAAGCTGGGCTGTAGAGGCGGAAGAGAGGAAGTGAAGGCTGAGGGTGTAAGCACCTGTTTTTTGTTGTGGTTGTTGTGTTTTCGTTGTTTTGTATTTTGGGGGGAGGGAGCTATGGTATTCATTAAGCACTTACTATGTGTTAGGCACTGTACTAAGCACTGGGCTATCTTGTCTACAAAGATAATCGGGTTGATCACGACCCCCAACCCACACGGGATTCACAGTCTTGATCCTCATTTTACAGATGAGATAACTGAAGCATAGAGAAGTCAAGTGACTTGCCCAAGGTCATACAGCAGACAAGTGGCCGAGCCAGAATTAGAACCCAGGTCTTCTGATTCCCAAGCCCCTGCTCTTTCCACTAGGCCACACTGCTTTAGCTTCTGAGAAGCAGCCATGGTGCACAAGCCTGGGAGTTGGAGGATCATGGGTTTTCATCTCAGCTCTGACACTTATCTGTTGTGTGACCTCGGACAGGTCACTGTACTTCTCTGTGACTCAGTTACCCCATCTGTTTCCTACCTCTTTGTAGAGTGAACTGCTAGACAGGAAAATTTTGTTTCCTTAAGTTCTTAAATTCTGTGATTTTATTAACTAAAAATCTTTGGTTGAGTGGAATGGTTTCCCAGATGGAAGCTAATGCATAACTTGATTTTCTTCAGTCTTACTTGTCCGTTCATAATGTTGTGCTGTGCTGCATCTGCAGAGTGATTTATAATCACTTGCATGTTTCCTTCTGGGTAATCTTCCTGGGTACAGTCATTTGCAAAATACCATTGAATAAAGCAGTTCCTTTATTACAGTACCTTTAGTAAAGTGCTAAGAACAGTGCTTCGCGCACAGTAATTGCTCACTAAATACAATTGATGGATTGGTTCCTCAACTATGCAGTCAAGCAATTTTATTTTTTGAGTGCTTACCATGTTTGGAACACCGCGGTACGCATTTGGGAGGATAGGATAGATAGGGAAAGAGACACAAATCCCTGACTTCTAAAAGACAGTTGAAGATGCTTATAGTACTGAGCTGGAAGAGTTTTCTGGTAGATCTCAAGTGGAAAGATAAGACGATCTCCCGCTGCTGCCTTAGGTTCAGCAGGAGTGGACCCACTAGTGTGGCTTAGTTGATAAAGCACCGGTCTGGAAGTACTTCCCAAGCGCTTAGTGCAGTGCTCTGCACACAGTAAGCACTCAATAACTACGATTGAATGAATGAATGAACATGCGTCCTAATCCCAGCTCCGCCACGTCTGCTTTGTGACCTTGGACAAGTCACTTATCTTCTCTTGGCCTCAGTTACATCATCTGTAAAATGCAGATTAAGAGTGTGAGCCCTATGTGGGACGGAGACTGTCCAACTGTCCAAGCGCTTAGAACAGCGCTTGGCACATAGTAAGCGCTTTATAAGTACCATAATTATGATCATTAATTATGATCATTACCACTCAGCTATATTACATTCTGATGGAGATGATGGAAGGGTCAGCAGGGCATGTCATGGTGTGGCCTGAGATCTTGAGAAGCAGCGTGGCTCAGTGGAAAGAACACGGGTTTGGGAGTCAGAGGTCATGGGTTCTAATCCCAGCTCTGCCACGTCTGCTGTGTGACCTTAGGCAAGTCACTTAACTTCTCTGAGCCTCAGTTACCTCATCTGTAAAATGGAGATTAAGACTGTGAGCCCCACTTGGGACAACCTGATCACCTTGTAGCCCTCCAGCGCTTAGAACAGTGCTTTGCACATGGTAAGCGCTTAACAAATACCATCATTATTATTATTATTATTATTATTATTATTATTATTTCATTCTGATGGAGATGATGGAACGGATGGGCCTAGGCGTCAGAGGATCTAGGTTCTAATTCCAGCTCCACTACTGCTCTGCTAGGCAACCTTGGGCAAGTCACTTAACTTCTTTGCGCCTCAGTTTCCTCACTGGCAAAATGGGGATTATACGCCTGTTCTCCTTCCCCCTTAGACTGAAAGTCCCACGTGGGACAGGGCCTGTGTCCAACTCTATTTTATCTACCTCAGGGCTTGGCACAGTGCTTCGCATATAGTAAGGTGCTTATCAAATACCACAATTTTTATTATTAATCAGATTTACTTAGCCCTTTCCAGAGGTTCAGTCTACTGATGAACAAGATATGGGGGGGATTTAGTTGGCTCTCTTACTCTTTTCTAGTACCTCTCATTCTACCGGGATTATTTCTGCTGCTCCACTTTCTGGTCTGAAGCCGCACTGTGATTTGGGCAGCATACAATCAATCGTATTTATCAATCAATCATATTTGTTGAGCGCTTACTGTGTGCAGAGCACTGTACTAAGCGCATACAGTTCACTCTTGTTCTTCAGTCGTCAGTTTCAAAGGATTCTGGCTAGAATTTTTGCCTCCAGTGGAAAGCAAGGAAACTCTTCTTCAAATTCCACAGTCAGCTCTCCCCCACCAAACTTCAAAGATGCCACCATAGTTGTTATCTTCACACTCTGTTTTGTAATCTTCTGAAATCATTTGCTTGATCATACCAGTAATAATTGCGCTTATTAAACAAATACTGTATGTGAAGCTCTGTCCTAAGGGCTGGGAAAAAATTCTCGGGTGGAAATTAGACGTGGTCCCTGTCCCACAGAGGGCTCACAATCTAAGAGTAAAGGGAGAAGAGGAGATTAGCAACAGACACACGAGGAAGGAAAGATGATATGGTAAAGTTATTACAACATAAAAGTCAAGGAAAAGGATCAAGGAAAAATATAAAAACAAAAAGAGTAATAGGACACCATGGCTAGAGGAGCAGTATTTCAAACTCCTCCTGGCTCAGAGTCCAACAATCACAAACACAGCCATAGTGACCATCTTAGCATGGACTAGTGGGTAGAGCACGGGCCCGGGAATCAGAAGAACCTGGGTTTTAATCCTGCCTCCACAACTTGTCTGTGGTGTGACTTTGGGTAAGTCCCTTCACTTCCCTGGGCCTCAGTTACCTCATCTGTAAAATGGAGATTATGGCTGCACGCTCCGTGTGGGACAGGGACTGAGTTCAACCTGATTAGCTTATATCTACCCCATAGTGCCTGGCACAAAGTAAGCGCTTAACAAACCTTAAAAATAAAAAAATCCACTTCCACTCACACCTTCCCTTTGGCCTGGAACTGCCTCAGCCTTCACATTCAGCAGACAACCACTCTCCCCATTTTCAAAGCCCTACTACTGCTACTAATAATAATTTTGGTATTTGTTAAGCGCTTACTATGTGCCAAACACTGTTCTAAGCCCTGGGGGAGATACAAGGTAATCAGGTTGTCCCACGTGGGACTCACAGTCTTAATCCCCATTTTCCAGATGAGGGAACTGAGGCACAGAGAAGTGAAGTGACTTGCCCAAAGTCACACAGCTGATAAGTGGTGGAGCCGGGATTAGAACCCATGACCTCTGGCTCTCAAGCCTGTGCTCTTTCCACTAAGCCATGCTGCTTCTCTAATGAATCTACTATCAATCAATCAATCAATCATATTTATTGAGCACTTACTGTGTGCAGAGCACTGTACTAAGCGCTTGGAAAGTACAAGTTGGCAACATATAGAGACGGTCCCTACCCAACAGTGGGCTCACAGTCTAAAAGAATCATCATCTACTAGAATCATATCTCCTCCAGGAAGTCTTCCCTGACCAACTCCTCATCTCCTCACCCTATTTCCTCCCTTCTGCATCACTTACATACTTGAGTCCATCCTCCAAAGCACTTGGGCTTTCACCCCACCCCTGCAGCACTTATACATACACATCTGTATACACTATTGCTTTCTCCTACCTGTAATCTATTTTAGTGTTTGTCTCTCCTGATAGATTGTAAGCTCCCTGGACGCAAGGCTCATGTCTACTTACTCTATGGTACTCTCCAAAGCACTTAGCACAGTGCTCTGTGCACAGTGAGTGCTCAACATATACTATCAATCGATTAAATTAACTCATTAACCCTAATCTCTTTCCTCACAAATCTCCAGTGGCTACCAATCAATCTGCGCATCAGGCAGAAACTCCTCACCCTGGGCTTCAAGGTTGTCCATCACCTCGCCCCCTCCTACCTCACCACCCTTCTCTCCTTCTCCAGCCCTCCGCTCCTCTGCCACTAATCTCCTCACCATGCCTTGTTCTCGCCTGTCCCGCCGTCGACCCCCGGCCCACGTCCTCCCCTGGGCCTGGAATGCCCTCCCTCTGCCCATCCGCCAAGCTAGCTCTCTTCCTCCCTTCAAGGCCCTACTGAGCGCGCACCTCCTCCAGGAGGCCTTCCCAGACTGAGCCCCCTCCTTCCTTTCCCCCTCCTCCCCCCTCTCCATCCCCCCCGCCTTACCTCCTTCCCTTCCCCACAGCACCTGTATATATGTATATATGTTTGAACGTATTTATTACTCTATTTATTTTACTTGTACATATCTATTCTATTTATTTTATTTTGTTAATATGTTTTGTTCTCTGTCTCCCCCTTCTAGACTGTGAGCCCGCTGTTGGGTAGGGACCGTCTCTATATGTTGCCAACTTGTACTTCCCAAGTGCTGAGTACAGTGCTCTGCACACAGTACGCGCTCAATAAATACGATTGATTGATTGATTGATTGATTTCTCTCTCCTCTGCCATCTTGCATCTTCTCCCACCTCCAGGACATCTCTACACTGGCACCCAAGCTTCATGAGGTCCAAAAATCAATTCATCTTCCCTCCCAAATCCTCTTCTCCACCTAACTTTTCCATCAGGCTTAACAAAAATCGCCATCTTTCCAGTCTTGTTAGCCCAAAGCTGTGGCATCATCCTTGACCCTTCCCTCTCTTTCAACTCCCATATTCTGCCTGTCACCAAATCCTGTTGGTTCTTTCTCCAAACTATTGCCAGTGCTTGGGTGGCTTGAAAGCACTGACCTAAAGTGGGCAGATAAGCAATTAAGCCAGGGAGACCTCCTGGAGGAAGTGTGATTTCGGAAAGGCTTGAATTTGTAGAGAGGCAGATGTGAAAGAGGAGAGAGTTCCAAGCAGAAGGGAGGTGATGAGCAAAATGTTGGTGGTAGGAGAGATGAGAATAAGGCATAGTATGTAAGTTAGCCTCAGAAGAATGAAGAGTGAGAGCAAAAATGTAATGGAAGAGAAGGGTAGTGGGGAGAGAGGTGAATAAGTGTTTTAAAAGGCATCAGTCAGGGGTTTCTGTTTGATACAGCAGCGTGAGAGAAGCAGCGAAGCTTAGTGGCAACAGGGCTTGGGAGTCAGAGGACGTGGCTTCTAATTCCAGCCTCACCACTTGTCTGCAGTTTGACCTTGGTAAAGTCATTTCACTTCTCTGTGCCTCAGTTCCCTCGTCTGTAAAATGGGGATTAAGACTGTGAACCCCAGGTGGGACAACCTGATTATGCTGTATCTAACCCAGCGCTTAGAACAGTGCTTGGCACACGGTAAGTGCTTAATAATAATGATGGTATTTGTTAAGCGCTTCCTATGTGCGAAGCACTGTTCTAAGCACTGGGGGGATACAAGGTGATCAGGTTGTCCCACGTGGGGCTCACAGTCTTAATCCCCATTTTACAGATGAGGTAACTGAGGCGCAGAGAAGTTAAGTGACTTGCCCAAAGTCACACAGCCGAAAGTTGGCGGAGCTGGGATTTTAACCCGTGACCTCTGACTCCAAAGCCACTGAGCCACGCTGCTTCTCTCGTCTGCAGTGTGACCTTGGACAAGTCATTTCATTTCTCTGTGCCTCAGTTCCCTCATCTGTAAAATGGGGATTAAGACTGTGAACCCCAGGTGGGACAACCTGATTACGTTGTATCTGACTCGGTGCTTAGAACAGTGCTTGGCACATAGTAATTGCTTAACAAACACCATCATTATTATTATTATTAACCACTGGAGAACTTTAAGGAGCGAGAACACATGAACAGAACATCTTTCAAAAAAGGGGCGGCAGAGTGAAGTGAACTGGAGAAGGGAAAGACGAAAGGCAGGAAGATCAGTGAGGAGACTGATACACTAATCAAGCTGTAACAAGGGTTGGACCACCATGCAGCGCTTAGAACAGTGCTTTGCACATAGTAAGCGCATAATAAATGTCATCATTATTTATTATTATGTAGCCATTCCTTTGGCTGGAGAGGAAGGGACAGATCCCGGAAAGTTTGTGGAAGAAGAGCTAGCAGGATTGGGCATCAGGCTAAAATGTGGGAGCTGAAAGAGTGGGAGAAGTCAAGTATAGAAAAATCAATCAATAGTTTAAATTATTATTATGTTATATTATTAATAATAATTGTGGGGGTTTTTAAGCACTTACCATGTGTCAGGCACTGGAGTGGATACAAGCAAATTGGGTGGGACACAGTCCCTGTACCACATGAGGCTAACATCTCAATTCCTGAGGTAACTGAGGCAGAGGGAAGTGAAGTGACTTGCCCAAGGCCACACAGCAGACAAGTGGCAGAGCCGGGATTAGAACCCACGACCTTCTGACTCCCAGTCTTGTTATCTATCCACTAAACCACGCTGCTTATTGTACTAAGTGCTTGGGAATGGACAATAGACTTGTTAGATTCGATCCTCGCCAACAAGGTGTTTACAATCTACAGGGGAGACAAATATTAAGGTAAATTAGAGATAGGGGAAATTAAGCACAAGGAAAGTATAAGGAAGGAAAGATGGAGTGATTGATTGGGACGGGGAAAGTTACGCAAAGGAGAGAATTTAAGAGAATTTAAGAGGGAAGATGAGGAATTCAATTTGGGAGATGCTAATGGAATATTCATGTAGAGAGAGCTGTTAGAGAAGCAGCGTGGCTCAGTGGAAAGAGCCCGGGCTTTGGAGTCAGAGGTCAGGGGTTCAAATCCCGGCTCCGCCACTTGTCAGCTGGGTGACTTTGGGCAAGTCACTTCACTTCTCTGGGCCTCGGTTCCCTCATCTGTAAAATGGGGATTAAGACTGTGAGCCCCCCGTGGGACAACCTGATCACCTTGTAATCTCCCCAGCGCTTAGAACAGTGCTTTGCACATAGTAAGCGCTTAATAAATGCCATTATTATTATTATCCTGGTGGCAGGAGGAAATTTGAAGTTACTGAGAAGGAGCGAGGCAGGGCTAGAAAGGTAGATTTGGGAATCTGCATAGAGCTGGTAGTTGCTGCCATGGGATGGAAGTCACTCCCTAATCAATCATATTTATTGAGTATTTACTGTGGGCAGAGCACTGTACTAAGCTCTTAGGTGAGTACAGTTTATCAATATAACAGACACATTCCTTGCCCACAACAAGCGCTCAATAAATACGACAATGAATTGAATGAACAAGCTTACAGTCTAGAGGGGACACAGATATGAACATAAGTAAACTACAGATACATACATAAGAGCTGTGGGACTGGGAAGGGAGATTCATTCCATCGCATTGATTGAGCGCTTACTGTGTGCAGAGCACTGTACGAAGCACTTGGGAGAGTACAACAATAAACAAACTCCCTGCCCACAAGCTTACGGTCTAGAGTGGGGCAGACAGACATTAATATAAATAAATTACAGATATGTACATAAGTGCTGTGGGGCTGGGAGGGGGAAGAACAAAGGGAGCAAGCCAAAGCGATACAGAAGGGAATGGGAGAAGAGGAAAGGGTGGGGGGCTTAATCAGGGAGGGCTTCCTGGAGGAGATTTGCCTTCAATTCATTCAATCGTATTTATTGAGCGCTTACTATGTGCAGAGCACTGCACTAAGCACTTGGAAAGTACAATTCGGCAACATATAGACATGAGAAGCAGCATGGTTCATTGGAAAGAGCCCAGGCTTTGGAGTCAGAGGTCATGGGTTCAAATCCCAGCTCCACCAATTGTCAGCTGTGTGACTTTGGGCAAATCACTTAATTTCTCTGTGCCTCAGTTCCCTCATCTGTAAAATGGGGATTAGGACTGTGAGCCCCCCGTGGGATGACCTGATCACCTTGTAATCCATGAGAAGCAGCGTGGCTCATTGGAAAGAGCCTGGGCTTTGGAGTCAGAGGTCATGGGTTCAAATCCCGGTTCCGCCAATTGTCAGCTGTGTGACTTTGGGCAAGTCACTTAATTTCTCTGTGCCTCAGTTCCCTCATCTGTAAAATGGGGATTAAGACTGTGAGCCCCCCGTGGGACAACCTGATCACCTTGTAATCTCCCCAGCAATTAGAACAGTGCTTTGCACATAATAATAATAATAATAGCATTTATTAAGCGCTTACTATGCGCAAAGCACATAATAATAATAATAATAATGGCATTTATTAAGCACTTACTATGTGCAAAGCACTGTTCTAAGCACTGGGGAGGTTACAAGGTGATCAGGTTGTCCCACGGGGGGCTCACAGTTTTAATCCCCATTTTACAGATGAGGGACCTGAGGCCCAGAGGAGCGAAGTGACTTGCCCAAAGTCACCCAGCTGACAATTGACGGAGCCGGGATTTGAACCCATGACCTCTGACTCCAAAGCCCGGGCTCTTTCCACTGAGCCACGGTTCTGAATGTTTTGTAGAGAAATGATCCGGGCAGCAGAGCGAAGTATGGACTGGAGTGGGGAGAGGCAGGAGGCTCGGTGGTCAGCAAGGAAGATGATGCAGTAATCCAGGTGGGATAGGACTGTATTAACATGGCAATGAATTAAGGGGAACAATAATGTGAGATGAATAAAGACAGCAAGTCAGGGCGATGCAGAAGGGAGCGGAAGAAAAGGAAAAAGGGCTTAGTCAGGGAAGGCCTCTTGGAGATGTGCTTTGAAGAGTGGGCGAGTAATTGTCTGATATAAAGGGGGAAGGGCATTCCAGGCCAGAGGCAGGATGTAGGTGGGAGGTTGGCGATGACATAGATGAGATCGAGGCACAGTGAACAGGCTGGAACTGGAGGAGCCAAGTGTGCGGGTTGGGTTGTAGGAGAGTAGCGAGATATGGGAGTGAATGAACTCCCTGAGGGAGCAAATATCAGCTGAGAAAAGAAAGGGAGCTACATCAGACCTTGGAAGGATAACCAATTTTAGGGCTTGGGAGACAGAGGAAGGAGAACTGGTAAAAAGAGAGGAGGATGGGCTAAAAAGGTAAAATAAGAAATAGAAGAGAACTATATCTGGAAAAAGATGATACTGCATTTCCAGAAGAAAGGAATATTCCGATCAATCAGTGCACTGTACTTGGAGTTGGCAGGCAGGTTCCCCGTCCACAGAGTTCACAGTCTCCTGAACATAAAGCAGGAGAGAGTTTTAGGCAGAAAAGGAGGATGTAGTAAGGTCATCGAGGGCAAGGTAGTAGAGGGCAACGGGCATGGAAACCAATAAGTGGGGAAAGGTAATGTTGAATGAAAGGGAGTTGCAATATGTGAAGATGAATCTGTAATGGCTGTCATCAGCCTGGGGCCTGGATTTTCCTCAGCAGCACCTTAGGGCATGACAGCAGGTGTGAAGGAAGCACACTATGGAGATGATCCATGGCTGGGAGTTGGTGGTCATGAAATCGACAAGAGAGACAGGAGAGACATGATATCCAGCTGGTGAAGAGGGCAGTGGAAAGTGTGGGTTTGTGAATTCATTCATTCATTCGATCGTATTTATTGAGCACTTACTGTGCGCACAGCACTGTTCTAAGCGCTTGGGATGTACAAGTTGGCAACGTATAGAGACAGTCCCTACCCAACCGCGGGCTGGGGAGGTTAGGAGTCTAAATCATCATCATCATCAATCGTATTTATTGAGCGCTTACTATGTGCAGAGCACTGTACTAAGCACTTGGGAAGTACAAATTGGCAACATATAGAGACAGTCCCTACCCAACAGTGGGCTCACAGTCTAAAAGGGCTCACAGTCTAAATGGAGCGTGTCGACCTGGACTAAACAGTAGGAATAGAATGTATTCAGCACTTAGTGTGTGCAAAGCAGAGTACTAAGTGGCTTGATAAAGAATACAAGGATAAGTGTAAGCCTGGTCCCTGGCCCTCGAGAGAGTGACAGTCTCTCAGCGAGGAAGGGTGTGGGAGAGAAGGCTGGTTAAGAGGTTAGAATCCTACAGCCGTAATTCAGAGTTGGTGAGGTTAGAAATAGTAGAGTAACTAGGCCAGAGGGGATCCAATAGCCAAGCTGCTGAGTGGATCAAGATGTGGACATTCAGGGTGTATGCTCGCAGTTTAGGAGGTTCACAGTTCTCTCAACTTTTTAGCGTGGCTCAGTGGAAAGAGCATGGGCTTGAGAGTCCGAGGTCATAGGTTCGAATCCCAGCTCCACCACTTAGCTGTGACCTTGGGCAAGCCACTTAACTTCTCTGTGTCCCTTACCTCATCTGTCAAATGGGGATTAAGACTGTGAGCCCCCCGTGGGACAACCTGATCACCTTGTATCCCCCCACACACTTTGCACATAGTAAGTGCTCAACAAATACCATCATCATCATCGTCCGATTAAAAGGATTGATCTTGGCGTTCAAATAACTTATACTGAACCTTACTTAATCCCTGAACATCACAGGAACTAGGGCAATGTTGGGAGACTCTGGCTTCAAAACCCTGCTGATTAATGCTATGGCTATGAGAAACTTTGCAGCCAGTCACCTGGTTGCGTTCAGAACAGTCCCAGTTGCAAGAGTATGTCTGGCATCCTACTCCGCTCTGAATTATCCAGGTGGCTCTTTGTACAACTACCCTCAAAAACAGACTATCAGTGAAGACAAATCTGTTGTACATATTTATTACTCTATTTATTTATTTATTTATTTTACTTGTACATATCTATTCTATTTTATTTTGTTTGTTTGGTTTTGTTCTCTGTCTCCCCCTTTTAGACTGTGAGCCCCCTGTTGGGTAGGGACTGTCTCTATATGTTGCCAATTTATACTTCCCAAGCGCTTAGTACAGTGCTCTGCACACAGTAAGCGCTCAATAAATACGATTGATGATGATGATGATGTAGTGGCTGAAGTCAGCCTGCGGCCTGGATTATAATAAGAATAATAATAATAATAATAATAATGGTATTTGTTAAGCGCTTACTATGTGCAAAGCACTGTTCTAAGCGCTTATAAAGCATGGCCTTGGGAGTCAGAAGGACCTGGGTTCTAATCCCAGCTGTGTGACCTTGAGCAAGTCACTTCACTGCTCTAAGCCTCCGTTACCTCATATGTAATGTGGGAACTGAGACTGTGCGCTCCATGTGGGACAGGGATTGTGTCCAACCCAATTTGCTTTAACCCACCCCAATGCTTAGTACACTGCCTGGCATACAGTACGCACTTAACAAATGTTATTACCGGTAGATCTTATTATATAGAATATTCTAGAAATTAGTCTTGAAAAGACAATAAAGCCAGGATGAAAATGATCTATTCAAGTAGAAGAACTAAAAATTTATCACTTCCCTCATAGAAGTCCTTTCAGAACTTAAATTTATTATTCCCAGTTTTTCTCGGGGTTACCTTCCAGTGATGCCATGACATGAGGTTTTGCTGTGCACAATGACTAGAATGCTGTTAAGGAATTAGGGAGCATTTGTACAAAAACACGAGCCTGATTTAGATCAATCAATCAGTAATTATAAAGTGCTTGCTATGTGCAGAGCATTCTACTAAGCACTTGGGAAAGTACAGTTCAAGAGTTGGTAGAGGTGAGCCCTGCCCACAAGGAGCTTGCAGTCTTCAGGGGGAAACAGATATTAAAATAGATTAGGAATAAGGAAAACAGTAGAGCATAAGAATATTTACATAAACCAATGAGAAGCAGCAGGACCTAGTGGATAGAGAATCGGCCTGGGTTGTAATCCCAGGTCTGCCTCGTCTGCTGTGTGACCTTCATCAGGTCACTTAACTTCTCTGTGCCTCAGTTGCCTCATCTGTAAAATGGGAGCTAAGACTGAGAGTCCTATGTGGGACAAAGACTGTGTCTAATCCAATCAACTTGTATCTACCTTAGAACCGTGCTTGGCACATAGTAAGTGCTTAGCAAGCACTATTATTACATTATCATTATTACTACCATGGGGCTGGGGTGAGTATCAAAGTGCTTACAGGATAACACAGCCAAGTTCAGAGCTGATGCTGAGGGGAGGGCAGATAAGGGAAATAAAGGTCTTTATCTGGGAAGGTGTTTTGGAGGAAATGTGATTTTAGGAAGGTTTTGAAGGTGGGGAAGAGTGATGGACTGTTGGATGTGAAGGGAGAGGGAATTTCCAGAGCTAGGCATCAGATCCCGGGCATCAGGATCTGTTGCCAACTTGTACTTCCCAAGCGCTTAGTACAGTGCTCTGCACACGGTAAGCGCTCAATAAATACCATTGAATGAATGAATGAATGAATCGGAGTGAAGGAAGAAGCGGTTTGTGTCCATCACCGGCAACACCAAGACACAAAACATCCTCAACATGGAGTTTTACAAGAACAGAGTTCTCACTTTAGAAAAGGATAGGCTCTAAGTGCATCAGTGTTAGCTACTACGCAACAACGCTATCACCACCTCATAATTCAGGCCACCCAGAGATAAATCAATCTCTACTCGCTGCCGATTTGTAAGCCCCACGCCCTCCTTCCCTCACCCTGCTCCCTTCCTACTCTCCCGTACCACAGAGGTTTGCACTGGATTTTTTCCTTTCCCGTAGGGCTCAGTCATGGCTGGTTCTAGAACAAAGTCTAGCAAATTGCATCGAAGTCCCGGGGAAAACACAATCCACAATACAGTCTTTCATGCCTGCCACATTTTGAGGAACTAAACCTGCTTAGTCAGTGTCCAAAAGATCATCTCTGGTGGCTGGCAGAATATGAGCAAATTGAGTTTTGCAGCATGATCGGCCAGGTAGGTTTCCTGCTACAAATACGAATACATCTCAACAATTGTCTTAGAATATCAATAAACTGGATCACAATTCATTCATTCAACCAATAATATTTACTGAGCGCTTACTGTGTGTGCAGAGTACTTTACTAAACTCTTGGGAGAGTAAAATACAACAATAATACGATGACACCTGTCCACTTGTTCTGTTTTGTTGTCTGTCTCCCCCTTCTAGACTGTGAGCCCATTGTTGGGTAGGGACCGTCTCTATATGTTGCCAACTTGTACTTCCCAAGCGCTTAGTACAGTGCTCTGCACATAGTAAGCGCTCAATAAATACGATTGAATGAATGAATGAATGAATGAATAAGTAGACACATTCCCTGCCCACAAGAAGCTTAGTCTTGAGGTGGGGATTATTACGGCCAATTTGAGAGTTTTGTCTTACATTAAGCAAAGAAGTCACATAGCTTTGAGTTTGGTGTGACCCCAAATAGGCCAGTTGTCAAATGCCACTCGAAGCTATATACCCAGTTTCCAATTCCATTGGACCCCTCATATATGCCTAGTCGTAATTAAATTAGCAATTTAGCTTGAAAAACCATTCTTTATACTCTGCCCATAACATTCTCCTTTAAAAAGAACTTCAAATTAGCAATTTAGCTTGAAAAACCATTCTTTATACTCTGTCCATTAACATTCTCCTTTAAAAAGAAGCACCTCATTTACACAGGAATATTGTTATGTTTTGGGGAAGTTTGGCACCTTGTACAGGTCACAAAACTTTGACCTCTTCTGTCCTCTGTCCTGGCTCAAAGGAAGAGAACAGATAGCCAAAGGTAGAAGGGAATTTCTAACGCTTCTCCTTGCCTCAAATTTATCTTACCCAAGAACAGGAGACTAGGACCTGTAAATTAACGGTGGGCAGGGAATTGTATTGTACTATCCCAAACACTTATTCTGTACACCCTAAGTGCTCAATAAATACCAATGATTGATCACCTTGTCCTTAGATGGGGGGCATTCAACGAACCCGTTTTAACCACAATACGGAGGAGCTCTTATTGCATCCAAACCTTGAAGATATTCCTGTTTAATTGAGAGGGTGTTCCTCCCCCATGAAGAAGGTTAATACTGATTTGCATTCTAAGCTGTAAAACAAGAAATGGATCGACTGATTTCATGAGGAAATCTAAAAAGAACTATAATTTTCTCAAGCAACGTAAGTTTTATAACTCAGAAGATAAAATCATCCCTGCTGCTACCAAGGAAATCTTGAAGAGGCAAGAAATTTGACAATTATGAAGTGATGTTGTGAGCTCAGGATCTAAGGATGTAAGGTTTATCTCAATCAATCAATGATATTTATTGAGCACTTACTGTGTGCAGAGCACTGTCCTAAGTGTTTTCTAGACTGTGAGCCCACTGTTGGGTAGGGACCATCTCTATATGTTGCCAACTTGTACTTCCCAAGCGCTTAGTACAGTGCTCTGCACACAGTAAGCGCTCAATAAATACGATTGATTTATTGATTGGGAGAGTACAACAGCGTTAAACATGTTCCCTGCCCACAAGTTTACAGTTTAAAGGAGCAGCTTTCAGTCTAGACTGCACTAGGTTATAAAAGGACAGAATAATAATAATAATAATAATAGCATTTGTTAAATGCTTACTATGTGCAAAGCACTGTTCTAAGCGCTGGGGAGGATACAAGGTGATCAGGTTGTCCCATGTGGGGCTCACGGTCTTGGTCCCCATTTTACAGATGAGGGGACCTGAAGCACAGAGAAGTTAAGTGACCTGCCCAAAGTCACACAGCTGACAATTGGCAGAGCCAGGATTTGAACCCATGACCATGAACCCATGATAGAAGGTACTTTGTCACAGCATCTAAATTGTCCCCACATCACTCACCTTTACCCGCTATTGCTTCCCCTGTAATTCTTTTTGATGTCTGTTACCCTGCTAGATTGGAAGCTCCTGGAGGGCAGAGATTGTGTCTA
This sequence comes from Tachyglossus aculeatus, assembly GCF_015852505.1. NCBI lineage: Eukaryota > Metazoa > Chordata > Mammalia > Monotremata > Tachyglossidae > Tachyglossus > Tachyglossus aculeatus. Next base: position 21,325,026 of record NC_052081.1, on the reverse strand, counting down.
CCTACTCTATTGCATTTTATTCTCCTAGGGGCTTAGCACAATGTTCTGCACATAGTAAGTACTCGGACACCACTGACTGATTCTGAGTCCAATGGGCAAAACTTTAAGTTTCTCCTATTTGTGTAATCTGCACGAAGTAGTACATTTATGCAGGCTACTTTGGTCAGAAGTGTTCTAATCCCGCTATGCCACTTTTCAGCTGTGTGACTTCGGGCAAGTCACTTAACTTCTCTGTGCCTCAGTTCCCTCATCTGGAAAATGGGGATGAAGACTGTGAGCCCCACGTAGAACAACCTTGATTACCCTGTATCCCCCCTTAGAATAGTGTTTGGCACATAGCGCTTAACAAATACCAACATTATTATTATTATTCAAAGTGAAAATATCAGTTGGAACAGTAATCAATAGAATAATAAAGGAATGGGTCTCTTCACATTAAAAATATATTTGATTCTGACATCATGCTACCAAACTAAACTTAGCATTTTATTGTTTTTTTAAGATTTTCTCCCCCCAACTCTTGGGTTCATTTTGAAGTACTGCATATGAGGTATGATTCTCTATTCAAGGAAAACAAAACAGCCCTAATTTCTTTCCTTTAAGAAGGATCTTAAACTGTGATTTATATTTGTTGCATTAAATGGGGGAGGGGAAAGCATTGGTTTCCTCATTTCAAGTATAAATTTTAATGTTTCTTGAAAAACCTAGATTTTATACTAAAGTAAACAGTATTAATGAGCACCTATGTACACAGTCTGAATTAAGCACTTGGGAAAGTACAACAGAAATAGTAATAATAATAATTGTTGTATTTGTTACAACGTGCCAAACGCTGTACTAAGCACTGGGTAGATACAAGATAATCAGGTTGGATACAGTCCCTGTCGCACATAGGCCTCACAGTCTTAATCCCCATTATACAGATGAGGAAACTGAGGTACAGAGAAGTGAAGTGACTTGCACAAGGTCACACAGCAGACATGTGGCAGAGCGAGAATTGGAACCTATGACCTTCCAACTCCCAGGCCTGTGGGCCTCATTTTCCTCATCAGTAAAATGAGGAGAAAACAGTTACTTTCCCTCTCTTGCGCTGTGAGATCCGTATGGGACAAATGCATTATCTTGTATCTACCCAGATGCTTAACAGTGCTTGGCACAGAGTACGCACTTACACTTATTATTATTTTATTATTATGTGGTCTGTTTAAATTCCAAACCAACACTTTTTCCCCCAGGGCAGATCTCCCAATGTATATTAGAAATAGATCAAAACTAAGGTGAAATATGTGAATCCATGGATAGAGTTGTACACGGAAGGTACACCTGACGGCAGAAAAAACAAAATTCCTCTCTGAACGGTGAGGTGCATTCATTTCCAATGCTTGAAAACATGCAAGAAATTTAGAAAGAGCAGTTTCCAAAAGCGATTTATTGGGTAGTAGAGGCACACACAATAGTTAAAGAATTTAAAAGCAAAAAGTTGCTCTGAAGGGCACGATTCTTGCAAGGAACAAATATTTAGAAAGTACCCGATGAAAGTTTTCAATGAAGTACATGAAAACACCTATTTCTAAACAAATATATGACAAACAATACTGACAAACAATACAAGTTTCTTTGGGGGAAAAGAGGAAAATTGACAGATTAAGCCAAGTAGAAAATTTTTATCCACATTTACTATGTCACTTTAATGTCCACGAAGAAGCCAGCTTTCCTTCACGATGATTAGGTAGACCTGTAATGAACAAAATGCGGTTCAATAGATGGTTTGAAGACTTGTTACTCAACAAAAGTTGAGTAGATTAGCATTCATTCAATTAAAATGCCACAAACCAAGTACATTTTGGTTTGATCAAAACATGCTAATCATGAGAAGCACCATCTTTGTCTTTTTTCCAGGAAAGTATGCAATTTAAAATGTTGACAGGTAATGAAAAGGATACTAGATAAAGCGACCTTGAATCAATGTAGGAGAGCAGCGCGCTCTCTCAAAATAAGAAAATACTGATATGAAGTCACCACACTGGAATAGTCCATACTTTAAAAAAGGGAAAAGAAAAAACCCACAACAACTCTTAATCACCAGAGGCTGGGCAACTGAAATGAGCATAAGAACCTTATAAATGTCAGAACAGTATGCAAACCTTGTTAATGTTTTCAAAAATTCATTTAAAGATAGAAACAGGTCCAAATAGATGCCTGTCTAAATGCACTCCAATTACGTTACAATTATTTTCCAAATACGCAGATATGCTCTGTCTTTTCTCAGTTCATTACTGACTCAAACAATTTGCCCTTCTGGGATCAATTGTTTGCTAATAAATAATTGTTTACAGTCACCAAATGATGTTAGGAGGTTTTCTTATTAGTTTTCCTTCTGCACCCTAATAAGATTGAAAACTAGCTGATTCCCCAGAGTCTAACCTTAACCTCGCTTTGTTTAACAGCCCAGGAAATGATGAACCATCTGCTTCAGAAAATAATGGAGCGCCAAGAGGAAATATTGTTTAATTGTAGATTAACCTCCTCAGGAGGCAGACTGAAGCAGTTTCAGAATTAGCAACTATAACCAACGAGGGAAACAAACAACTAAAACGGCTTTTCTCTTTACCATTTGAAGTCCGCTAAGAATGTGAAGGGTATAGTCTGTGCCTACATTTATATCCAGTAAGGTTTAAAATTGATTTCCATGTAATAGTAAAAAACAGAAAGATCTAAACCCCATTTACTCTGAACAGCGTCGTCACTCCCGGTTAAGTTTCACTCTGCATAATACCAGACAGTCGAGTGTTCGTTTTTAAGACAACAGAAAGCCAATTTTGAAATTCCAGTCCAACATTCTATTTCCAGCAAAATGTAAGGAAACAAGTCGAAAAAGGAGGAAAGACGATGGTGAAATCAGAGCAGCCCGCCATTTAAGAAGATGCAAGGGTGACCTTTTCAAAATAAATACATCCTTCAAGCCAATACACTCAACGACGCAGTGCATTCCAAGGAGGCCTCGCTCACTGTGGGCAGGGAATGTGTCTCCCAACTCTGTTCTAACCGCACTCTCCCAGGTGCTTAGCACAGTGCTCTGCATACGGTAAGTGCTCAGTAAACACCACTGATTGACTGATGGGTGCTCAACAAAACCTCATCCGAGGATGCATCAAGTTTAATTTAGGAAATTATCACTACGACAGAAACTGTGCATTTCAAAGGCCTATATTCACCTATATTACTGCTTACGCCGCCAAGATTTTCCCCTTGTATGACTTTCTGTGATTTTAAATTCAAAAAGCTATGAAGAACTAGGGACAAAGACATCTTGTATCCGTTAAAATTAGGACAATAAATCGTTCTGGGGAAAAGTTTTGATTTTCAGTAGGTCATTAAACTCATTCACTTTCTGCAAATAATCAAAGAGAAATAATCTCTGTTCAAAGATTTTAGCAGTTCAAATTCTTTAATAGACAAAACGTGCTTAATGAATTATTCTTGAATTCCTCAACTTAATTTTGAAGAAATGAGCTAGTAATAACTCCAGAGATTCATATAATAGTGCCTATTCACGAAGAATGAGAGTTTGACATTCTCCTCTACAAAATAACTGGGCACAATTTTATCCATCGTACGTCTATCAACCTACGGATATTGAAAGCTTGGGAGAACAAGATAAAATCAACTCCAAACCTACAGTCAGCTGCACTATCTGCTAGACATCAACAATGCTATTCATGAATTTGGAAAAATTAATAAATCCTGGGATGGATGCAAGAAAAGGCTCAAATACAGGTGAAGCATGCTCACTTGGGTTTTGTTTCTGCATCTGTCACTTGGCGAATGAAGATACCATCTTCAGGATGTTCAATGTCATCCATTTCATACATATATGATGATGCTATTGCAAGGGTGGTCCCATCATTACTGAAGGCAAGTGACGCTATGCTAGTGGGATAGCGATGGAACTGGCACAGCCGTTTTTTGTTGAATGGATCCCAAATGTTTACAAATCCATCGGAACCACCTGGAAGGAAAAAGATTTCTGAATGCCATTTGTAGAAATTAAACATGAACAAATGGACAGCTTGAATTCTACAAAAGAACTCGGGTTATCGTTTGGTTGCGGTAGATGGACTAAAAGAGTAACTTTTTCTGTGACACAGGATTTTAAGAAATAGACCTATGCAAAACAAAAAAAAAAAAGTCCATACTAAATTGTGCGTTCCCAAGTCGTTTACCTGTAGCAAACGTATTATGGATGTTGTGAAAAGAAATGGCATTGACTGGATAAATCTGCTCAATGTTATTTTCTTTTAGTCTGTGACATTTGAATGCGTATTTCTTCTTCTGAACCTCAGGACTTGGGTCCAAATATTCCACTGCAACCCGGCCCTCGATAGAGCTTAAGACATAACCCTGGTGGAAGGGAAAAGCGGGGAAAAGAAGTCAGATCCAAGTTTTCCAAAGTGTGATTACATTCAGTAAAGCATTTATTCCTGTGACTATAATACGACGCAATAGAGACTGTCTTTTCAGAAATGAAGACAAAAGGCCAATTCTAGATCTCTCCCAAACACTTAACACAGTGCTCTGAACACAGTAAGCATTCAATACCACTGACCGATTGTGAAATTTTAATAACGACGGTCTACGTTCTTAGCACATTGGGGAGATATGAGTCAGATCAGACACACTCCTTATCCCACACGTAGGGGACACGGGTGTTTTAACCCCATTATACAGATGAGGAAATTTACACAAAGAGTCAAACAGTGGGCATATAGCAGAGACTGTGCAGGCTCACTGTGGGCGGGGAACGCGTCTCCCAATGTGAATGTATTGTACTTTCCCAACTGCTTAGTACACAGCTCTCACACAGTAAGCACTCAATAAATACCACTGATTGACTGGTTCTCTAGATTATAAGCTCATTTTGGGCAGAGAAAGTGTCTGTTTATTGTAGTATTGTATTCACCGAAGTGTTTAGTACTCACCCGTGCTTAGTATTCACCCAAGTGCTTAGTACAGTGCTCAATAACGATAAATAAATATCCATAAAAATGACTGCACGAATGAATGAATTGATGTGGCATGGCTGAGAGAAGAACTCAAACGTCCTGACTTCCAATCCAACCCTCTTCCAACTAGGCCATACTAACTCCCACTAGACTATTGCTGCATGTCTAGTTGATATCATCCAGCCGTGTGATCTTGGGCAAGGTACAACTCCTCAGTGTTTCCATTTCCTCATCTGTAAAATGGAGACTAAATACCCGCTATCCCCTCTTCCACCCTCTCCCCCGCCCCTTAGAATATGATTCAGCGCTTAGAAAAGTGCTTGGCACATAGTAAGTGCTTAACAAATACCATCATTATTATTATGATCCCTGTGTGGAGAAGGGACTGTGTCTGATTTGACTGTACTGCATCTACCGCAGTGCTTAGCACGTAGTAAACACTTATATACCAGTTAATACATTAGACAAAAAATTGCTTTCTTCCTACAGAAGTGTTTTCTTTAGCATTTTAGTTTGAAAAACATAAACAGTTTAGAGTATTTCAAAGGATTCATCAAAAGCAAGGGGAAAAAAAAAACCTATCCTGATACCCAAATCTGTATAGCCATGCACTTACATAAATTTGTGCATCATACTAGGCAATAATAGTAACAGTATTTGTTAAGCGCTTATTATGTGCTAAACACTGTTCGAAGTGCTGGCCTAGGGCTACGAGGTAATCAGGTTGTCCCACGTGTGGCTCAGTCTTAATCCCCATTTTACAGATGAGGTAACTGAGGCACAGAGAAGTTAAGCGGCTTGTCCAAGGTCACACAACAGATAAGCGGCGGAGCCGGGATTAGAACCCACGACCTCTGACTCCCAAGTCCGTGCTCTTTCCACTAAGCCACGCTGCTCCTCGAGCAAGACATGGACAGCAGGGTAGCATTCTTTCTCCTGAAGAATCATCTCCAATCTCGCAGAAAAAAAGTGTAGGACAAAAGTTCATTAAAGGAAGTTATTTCCTTTGATCAACAGAAAACAAGTCTGGGGGGAAAAAAGCGTGCATTCGTCATCCCCCAAATATCCATCTGGTCTACTCTGGACTCAGTGATTCAATAACATAAGGAATCCAAAATCTGCCAGAGTTTTAAAATTCCTGGAAGCATTTTAAAACACCGCAGCACTTCTCAAATTCGCACTTTACTTCAATTATAAAATGAACGGAAGAAAAAGTGAGGGACAAAAGAGGCGTTTTACTTTTTGAGTATTTGAAAATATCCCAAAATGTTCCAAAACCCACTATCAACATGCAGACTTTATCGCTTTAATGCTAACAAAAATACTAAGAGATTTCAAAACACAGTGAATGAACAAAAAACCTTGCAAGCTACTTTTTTCAAAAAAGGATCATCAGTACCTGTTTGTTCGGGAACGCTCGTATGCAGCGGGTCTGGTATTTAAGACTGGACTCTCGTCTCTGCTGCACATAACCCATATTCCTCAGGTCCCACACCAACACTCGCCGACCAGCTGTCCCCACAATTAACCGGTCCCCTGACACAGACAGCGTATACACCTTTTGGGAGAGATCAAGAGGTCTGAAAGTATTAAACGCGGGATATTTTCCCCCAAAAGCAATGACTTCATGTGCTGACAGCAGGCAGAACTGGGTCACGACAATGCTTCTTCACTGATCTCCCATTACGTCTGCGCTAATTGCCTCAATAAGAACCAAAAAAGAACGTTTAAAACTTTTGCACTGTTCATTCACCTTAGTCAAAGATTTGTAAAATAAAGACTCCTATGCATTACTGTTATATTGAAGTTCAACGTTGTATATCAAGCGCATTATGATTAATGAAACATTTTGCTGAAATGAATGCTGTAAACATTTCAGCAGCTATCAGGTGATGTTTCATGAAACTAAAAAGCTCACTTCGGATTTAAAAATTGTCCACCTTCAATTTTACATGCAGAGAAATTTCCTGCAAATTATTTAGTTAAAATCCAAACCTTTTCCCTTAGGACTTTTTTTAAATTTCATGACTATGAAATGAAAATTGAACACTCCTGAAACACTGCCCGACACGACATTGCAATTGCTTTATTCAACATTGGGGTTTGTTCTTTAACGCACGAATCTCTAGCCTCATTTCTTCTCATTCATGGTGTCTTCAGGAGGAAATATCAATGTTACGGTTACTTTCCTGAAAATATTTACCACAATTTGGATAACACGATAACACGTCAAAAATCATTTAGGGCATTTTTAGGGGTTTAGGGTTTCGGGGTTTGACCCTCAAAATACATTTTCCTGTTCTCACTTTCTGCCTTAAACAGAAATTGGCTAGTTACCTGCATTTTCAGTTACGTAAATTTAAAGACAGAACAGGTTAACTTGAGCATTCTTACAGAAAAACAGCATTTTCTCTCAAGGACCCCAGTGTTGAGGATATTTTTAGAGACTTAGCAACTGACCAGATAACCAGAATTCGCCAAATAACAAAAAGCCCAGACCCAGAAATTTTGTACTCCAATTCAAAGGCCCAGTGAAGTCTCCACAAATCGCCAGCCCTTAAGTTTCCACCTGTACTACATTACTTAACCCCTGAATTTTCACTTCCATAATTGTTGCCCTGAACCTGTACACTAAAAAAAAAAAATTCAAAAATCACTTTTCAATTCTGTATGTAAACACCTTTTGAAACAAATTTTTCAAGTCTTGCATGATGGCACCCTAAGGACTGTACATGGCATGTACTGAATTTAAGAAAAAAAAATTAGTAGCACTAAAAGCTACTAAATAAATCCAAGATGTGAGAATTACAAAATATTAAAAATACGGAAGTACGCAGGGACCAATTTAAAATGTACGAATCGCATAAGCAATCTTGTCTTAAATCTTTACTACGCAGGTAACATACAAATATCTAAGTATTCTTTCTGCTTCCAATGATCATAAATCAAGTGAAACCACTGTCATGCTATTGACTAGGTGTATACATTTATCAAAGACAGTATTAAAAAAAGTGACATAATGAACCTTGCTGAACCAATAAGCAGCTTGATTCAGTGTGGCTGTCCATTATATGGTATTCTGTCAGCAATTTATCACAGCTCTTAACATGCTACATATAACTATAAATCAAGACTAGAAACAATGCAATTATTTTATTCTGAACAAAGGTCTTGCCAGAAATAGAGTCGACGATGATGTGGCAGAAATAATGGTCCTCTGGATGCAATACAGTATATAATACTGGTTAAGATGAATTAAATGGTATATTTACACTACGGAAATAAAATTAAACATCTGATGATCTCGATGAGGAAAGAGAAAAACAGGTTTAATGCTTTCATCTTATTTTGCTTACGGATCAGGACAAAATTAGGGTTTTTAAAAATCCTCTTTACTTCAGTTTTGCAGCTGTACTGGTCACTAGGAGAGTTATAAAGTGCAAAGAACACACTGCATCATACTCATTAAAAATGAAATAATTTCACTCACACCCAACTTTAGGTTAAATATGAAACATCCCATTTCCTTCTTTGGACCTGTTAATCCTTATTTTAAATAAAACAGTCACTACTAAAAAGCCTCGTGCTGAAATGGCAGAAAGTGGAATTTCAGCTGAGAAATGCATCACCGACATCTCACGGAAGGATTTTCACCTAGAATCTAATCTCTAGATTCATACATTCATCATTAAGGAAATCAGTCTAGGGATCAAATACCCAAAGTTCATTTTCATTAACGTTCCTGGAAACACTTCTATAGTACTTCTAAGGTGGTCACTCCCCCCTTCACAGCCCCCACAAAAAAAATACCAAGCCACTTTCAAACATATATCAAATCCGTAACTTGTTTTCAAGCACAGCTGTTAGCAGAAAGTACTTACTTTTTCAGGCTGAGAGAAGGTTCCCGCATTACAAGGAGTTCTGGGATCCCATAATTTGACTGTTTGATCCCAGCTTCCAGTAACCATAACATTTACCTCGGGACAGTATTCAACACATCGGATAGGAGCATCATGGGTGCCAACAAGGTTTTCTTAGGAGGAAAAAAAAAAAAGCCACATATACAACATCCAGCTTTACTGTGTCCATCAACTCCTGAAATGAACTATTCTTGTACATTAATTTCTTGAAGTCATTCATTCATTCATTCATATTTATTGCGCGCTTACTGTATGCAGAGCACTGTACTAAGCGCTTGGGGAGTACAAGTTGGCAAGTCCTTTCCAGAGGTGTGATTGTGGTCTAAGCAGCAGTAATGTCACAATCAATATTCCATATAAACATCTACATTTGGAAGTGAGACTATCTGGTCTTCTAAAGTAGTGACTCCCACTCCCCTCAAATTTGATTTGGGAAATACTGGGGCAGTTACCAGTCCAGCAAAAAAATAATTTTAAAGCAAGGAGAAAAGATCTATTTTGTCAGAAAAAGTGGATGCAATTAACATTCCATATAAACACGCAAAGCAGCTCCACTTGAGAACACCAACAAATTGAGTAACCTCAGAAAAGCAGTTAAAAGTGATGTAATTTTTCAATTAATAAACTTCAGAAAATTTTGTTTTAGGCTTTGGGCCTGAGGCCAATACCTGTTCTCATCCTATTCGTATACTGCTAAGCCAGTTCGTCTGGATGCATAAAGCCAGGGATGGGGTGGGGGGGAAGATCTAGAACGAAACCACTGTCCTGTGATGACAAAATTCTGAACAGTTACAATGCTTGCTTCAGAAAATCCTCGCAGAACTACACATTTCTTATTTAGTTTCAAGTTACTTTTTCCTCATTCTCTGCCCATTTTTTCCCTTCCTCTCCCCCTATTTTTCGCCTAGCTCTGTACCTCATCTCCTCTGGCCCAGAAGTCCTGTCACATTCTCAACCCTCATTTCTTCCCTAAGTAGCCAGTTCAGGTACCAGATGACATAGGCTTCTCTCTACTTCTCGGGCCGGTGGATGGAATTAAGGGGAAAAGTTTGAGTCCTCCGAACTAACAAGCCTCTGGGATTTTTCTACCTATGGCCTTAGCAAATGTTGAACTAAGAACAGCCACAAAATTTCCAAACTGCAAAAAAGTGCAAATGTCATTTGAAAAGTCTTCTGTAAACACAGTGTGCTCTCTCTCTCTCTCTCATCAGAACCCTAGTGCTCTAGTGCTCATCACAATTTAATGGGCAAAATACTTTAACAGGCCACATTTTGCATCAAGATAAGGAATCAATCATATTTATTGAGTGCTTAATGTGTACAGTATACTGAGCACTTGTGAGAGTACAAAATAACAATAAAACAGACACATTCCCTGCCCACCACAAGATTACAATCTAGGGGGAATGATCAGCAAATACCACGAAGCTGTTATGGAAAAAAAAAAATCTCAAAACCTCTTTAAGCAAATCAGAGTAAAGGTTTCCTAGGGTCAGGGATATAAGGTATGACCGTAACATTGTGCATAGTTCAGAAAACTCAAGTTTTCTTTGAAACATGATTAAGCTTCTAATAATCTTACAAAGACAACCAAAATACCCCAACGCCCAAGTAGCTGTTGAGTCCCAAGTAGGAAGTTCACAATGCACGGGTCTACTCCACAAGAGCAAAATTCAGCGAGCTTCAAGAAGTACGCGCCTGGGAGCCAGAGGGACTTGGGTTCTAATCCCAGCTCTGCCGCTTGTCTGCTGTGGGCCCTGGGGCAAGTCATTTAACTTCTCTGTGCTTGTTACCTCATCTGTAAAATGGGGACCAAGACTTTGAGCCCCATGTGGGACATGGACTGGGTGTCACCTGATCAGCTCGTATCTACCCTAGAGCTTAGTATAGTGCCGGGCACTTGGGAAACACCATTAAAAAATTTTAAACCACCACTTAACCCAGTGTTCAAGTCAGCCTACAGTTCACTAAAAAAAAATGAAATGGCTACAATTTAAATCAGGGCTAGAACTGGTTCAGATAGAGAACCGGATACATCTTCAGAGAAGCAACATGAGCAGTTTTCCTGAAAACTGCATCTTAAATTGAAATGCCCTAGATTGGGAGCAATTTTTCTCATAAGAATAATGCTATAAAAGGGGGATTGGTTCCTGAACAAAAGTCAAATCACCGAGTAATGTTATTATAGCAACATATTTCCAACATGTCATAAAAGTTCTATGAAGGGGCAGCTGACAATTACTTCAGGGATAAAAATCAGCGTGCCCGGAAACCCCCACATCGCAGAGGTGTCGCCAAAAGGAGGTAAGTGTTATAAAGGCACACTAGATGCAATGTACGGCGGTGTAAAAAGTCTAGGTTTGGAAGTGTAGTTTGAAATGGAAATAGAGTCAAGGGCAGCCTGTAACAGGAAAAATTTCAACTTCCTTTTGCATCTCCAAATTTGGAAAGCAGAATCACATCAATTACATTTTACCAACACTATTTCGATAGCTTTTTCCTACTTTAAAACATGAAAATGATCTGGAACAACTGCAACCCAGATGATGCTTTAAAGGGAGATCTAAGACTTGACGCTTTCTTTACGAGAGACCAAAAAAATCAATTTACTCACCTTGATCAGTATTCAAGTCATGCATTTTCAATTGATGATCTAATCCCCCACTCCAAGCGTGTGTTGGATCCTACAAAGTACAGTAAAAACCAAATTATCCAGAAAATATGACTAATCTCTATACAAATACACATATTCTGAATAATTGAGTTTCTAACTTCGGAGAAACAGTGACGTTTACTATATTACCTACAAATGAGAGGACCTAAAATTATGAGAGTTTGGAGGCGAATGAGTAAGTGTACTGCAAAACCCACTTCTCTTATTCATTAGGTCTGACGGTTAAGTAAGCTTCCACTGTCTATACCTGCATGACATTTATCACAGGTCAATATGACTTTTTTTTTACACCTGCATAAAAAGATAAGAGAGTCCAGATTTCCTGAATAATCAGACATCTTGGCAGTCTGAATGGCTGTGCCTTCTGGACGGTGAATTTATTGAGATTTTTCATTCTCATTTTATAAGCAAATGCGTACCCTGATTTCACATTATACACCTCTACCTTAAATCATACCTACACAACTGTAGAAGCGATTGACCGCATTAAGAATTTCAGGTAAGGACAAAAAAATAGCAAATATTCAGATCCTCTAGCGACAGAGCCTATAAAAGAGAAATCTTAGTGACCCCAGGGTTCTCCTCCCTCGGTCCTTGTGGCGTCTGATGCTTCGATCCCTGAGCTATTCTGCTTTATGATCAGACTCCTCCCAGTATCCCTTATACTGCATGCCCGGGGAGGCAGAGGAACCAGGGCTCTGTGCAAACCATCACTTGTACTGCAAAAACATGTAAAGCGCCGGTCCTGCTGGCGGGAGGACATCCCGCAAGTCACTTCACTTTCTCTGTGCCTCAGTGACCTCATCTGTAAAACGGGGATGAAGAGTGTGAGCCGCACGTGGGACAACCTGATCACTCTGTAACCTCCCCAGTGCTTAGAACAGTGCTTTGCACACAGTAAGCGCTAAATAAATGCCATCATCATTATTGTTATTATCCCTTTGACCTCTGAACCACTGAACGCTGCTCAGGCTCAAATGGAAAGAGTCAGATCTGTATTTTCCGGGGGATTCTCGCTCTGCAGGCCGCTCCCACGGCCCCGCTCACGGTCAGCATCCTCAACTGCGGACTGCAGGCTCTTTATGGGCAGGGAACAGGTGTGCTAATTCTGCCCAGTATTATAGTCTCCCAGGCGCTCAGTACAGCGCTCTGCACATAGTAAGTACTCAATGAGCACGACAGACTGATTCCAGGACTAAGTGGGCAACTACATGCTTTTTTTTAGAGAAGCAGCGTGGCTCAGTGGAAAGAGCCCGGGCTTTGGAGTCAGAGGTCATGGGTTCAAATCCCAGCTCTGCCAATTTGGGCAAGTCACTGCACTTCTCCGGGCCTCAGCTCCCTCGTCTGTAAAATGGGAATGAAGACTGTGAGCCTCCAGTGGGACAACCTGATCGCCTTGTAACCTCCCCAGTGCTTAGAACAGTGCTTTGCACATCATAAGTGCTTAAAAAATGCCTTCGTTATTATTGCTTGGGAAGTCAGGGAGCTGAAATAATTCCCCCAGAGATCGAGCAGGCCCAGGAGGACGGTGGCATCCTCCTAGTTGGGGCCCTGGGGCTGATTTGTTGTCTGTCTCCCCCTTTTAGCCTGTGAGCCCTACCCTACCCAAAGTCACTTCACTTTCTCTGTGCCTCAGTGACCTCATCTGTAAAATGGAGCTGAAGACTGTGAGCCGCACGTGGGACAACCTGATCGCCTTGCAACCTCCCCAGCGCTTAGAATGGTGTTTTGCACACAGTAAGCGCTAAATAAATGCCATCATCATTATTGTTATCCCTTTGACCTCTTAACCACTGAACGCCACTCAGCCTCAAATGGAAAGAGTCAGATCTGTATTTTCTGGGAGATTCTCGCTCAGCAGCCCGTCCCCACGGCCCCGCTCGTGGTCAGCATCCTCAACTGCGGACTGTAAGCTCTTTATGGGCAGGGAACAGGTCTCCTGCTCAGTACTGTGGTCTCCCCAGTGCTCAGTACAGCGCCCTGCCCAGAGTAAGTGCTCAATGAACACAATGGCCTGATTCCAGGCCTAAGTGGGCAACTACTTGGCAAGCCAGGGGGCCGAAATAATTCGTCTCAGTTCCCCCATCTGTAAAATGGGAATTAAGACTGTGAGCCCCCATGGGACAACCTGATCACCTTGTAACCTCCCCAGTGCTTAGAACAGTGCTTTTTTTTCATTTATTAAGCACTTACTACGTGCAGAGCACTGTTCTAAGCACTGGGGAGGTTACAAGGTGATCAGGTTGTCCCACGTAGTAAGCGCTTAATAAATATCATCATTATTATTATTATTATTACCGAGCAGACCCAGGAGGACGGCAGCATCCTCCTGGATGGGGCCCCGGGGCTGATGTGCTGTGTGTCTCCCCCTTCTAGCCTGTGAACCCGCTGGTGGGTAGGGACCGTCTCTAGATGTTGCCAGCTTGTACTTCCCAAGCGCTTAGTACAGTGCTCAATAAATACGATTGATGATGATGATGCATGCATGCCGCTGGGGGGGGTCGGGCCACTTACATAGAAGGCGCAGTCGAGGACGGCGCCGGTGTGCTGGTACTTGAGGCGCATGCTGTTGGCCGGGACATCGTAGAGCCTGACCGAGGTGTCCCAGGACGAGACCAGCAGGAACTGCGACGTGTTGGGGCTGAACTTGACCGAGGAGATGCCGTCCTCGGGCGGCTGGTTCAACTTGAACTCGTTGGAGCCCGTCATCTGAGGCCGGAGGAGGGACCTCGCTCTCGCCTGTCCCGCCATCGACCCCCGGCCCACCTCCTCCCCCGGGCCTGGAATGCCCTCCCTCTGCCCATCCGCCAAGCTAGCTCTCTTCCTCCCTTCAAGGCCCTGCTGAGAGCTCACCTCCTCCAGGAGGCCTTCCCAGACTGAGCCCCTTCCTTCCTCTCCCCCTCGTCCCCCTCTCCATCCCCCCATCTTACCTCCTTCCCTTCCCCACAGCACCTGTATATATGTATATATGTTTGTACATATTTATTACTCTATTTTACTCGTGCATATCTATTCTATTTATTTTATTTTGTTAGTACGTTTGGTTTTGTTCTCTGTCTCCCCCTTTAGACTGTGAGCCCATTGCTGGGTAGGGACTGTCTCTATATGTTGCCAATTTGTACTTCCCAAGGGCTTAGTACAGTGCTCTGCACGTAGTAAGCGCTCAATAAATACGATTGATGATGACGACCGGAGAAGGGCCCGGTCAGGGAGGAGCCCCGGGCCCCCGCCCGCCGCCGCCAACAACCTCCTCGCCGGCGAGGAGCTCGTCTAACCCCCCCTACAACCAGCCCCTAAATTGGAAGGCGCTCAATAAATAGCAGCTCCCTCGGCCTTCCTTTAAGCAGCGTGCCTCGGCGGAAAGGGCACGGGCTCGGGAGGTCACGGGTTCGAATCCCGGCTCTGCCACTTATCAGCTGGGTGACTTGGGGCAAGCCCCCTCACTTCTCTGAGCCTCAGTTCCCTCATCTGGAAAATGATCCCTCGTCCCCCTCTCCATCCCCCCCATCTTACCTCCTTCCCTTCCCCACAGCACCTGTATATGTGTTTGTACATATTTATTACTCCATTTATTTATTTTACTTGTGCATACCTATTCTATTTATTTTATTTTGTTAGTACGTTTGGTTTTGTTCTCTGTCTCCCCCTTTTAGACTGTGAGCCCACTGTTGGATAGGGACTGTCTCTATATGTTGCCAACTTGTACTTCCCAAGCGCTTAGTACGGTGCTCTGCACATAGTAAGCGCTCAATAAATATGATTGATAATGGGTGAGCCCCACGTGGGACAACCTTGTTACCTTGTTTCCCCTCCCCAGCGCTTAGAACAGGGCTTTGCACATGGTAAGCGCTTAACAAATGCCAGTATTATTATTATGGGGATTAAGACTGTGAGCCCCCCCCGTGGGACAACCTGAGCACCTTGTATCCCTCCCAGCGCTTAGAACAGTGCTTTGCACATAGTAAGCGCTTAACAAATACTATTATTATTATTATGATGATGATGATGATGATTCCTCCCGCCCTTACCTTGTGCCTGCCGCCGCCGCTCCTTCCCCGCCTTCTCCTCCTGGCTTCCCGCGATGGAAGGAGCGGCCGCCCCAGGCCCCGCCCCCCCGCTGCGCCCGGGCCCTTCCCATTGGCCGCCTTCAAACCCCAACGGCCGCTTCTCGGCCACTGATTGGTCTAGGCGGCTGTCTCACAGGCGCCCCCCTCCCCAACATCCGGTTCCGGGTCAGAGGTCGGCCTCCGCTCTCCGGACGGAAGGGCGGTTTTCGCCCGAGAACTACAACTCCCGACAGGCAACGCGCCGCCCCGCCCAGCCTGCCCCCTCCCCTTCCGCGGGCTGTCGCCGCTGGGAAGTGTAGTCCCCGAGGAGCCCCCGGCCTGCGGGCTCCGGGAGGTGATGCTTTTTTTACAGAAGCATCATCATCATCACCATCAATCGTAGTTATTGAGCGCTCACTATGTGCAGAGCACTGTACTAAGCGCTTGGGAAGTACAAATTGGCAGCGGGGCTCAGTGGAAAGAACCCGGGCTTTGGAGTCCGAGGTCACGGGTTCAAATCCCGACCCCGCCAACTGTCAGCTGGGTGACTTTGGGCGAGTCACTTCTCTGGGCCTCAGTTCCCTCATCTGTAACAATGGGGATAATAATAGTGTTAAGCGCATTTGTTAAGCGCTTACTACGTGCAAAGCACTGTTCTAGGCGCTGGGAGGGATACAAGGTGATCAGGGATGAAGACTGGGAGCCCCCGGTGGGACAACCTGATCGCCTTGTAACCTCCCCAGCGCTTAGAACAGTGCTTGGCACATAGTAAGCATTCATTCATGCATTCATTCAATCGTATTTGTTGAGCGCTTACTGCGTGCAGAGCACTGCATATGTTGCCAACTTGGACTTCCCAAGCGCTTGGTACAGTGCTTTGCACATAGTAAGCATTCATTCATGCATTCATTCAATCGTATTTATTGAGCGCTTACTGCATGCAGAGCACTGTATATGTTGCCAACTTGGACTTCCCAAGCGCTTGGTACAGTGCTTTGCACATAGTAAGCATTCATTCATGCATTCATTCAATCGTATTTATTGAGCACTTACTGCGTGCAGAGCACTGTATATGTTGCCAACTTGGACTTCCCAAGCGCTTGGTACAGTGCTCTGCACACAGTAAGCGCTCAATAAATACGATTGAATGAAGGAAGGAATGAATGTACTAAGCGCTTGGGAAGTCCAAGTTGGCAACATATAGAGACGGCCCCTACCCAACAGTCTAGAAGGGGGAGACAGAGAACCAAACAAAACATGTAGAGTGCTTACTGTGTGCAGAGCACTGTATATGTTGCCAACTTGGACTTCCCAAGCGCTTGGTACAGTGCTCTGCACACAGTAAGTGCTCAATAAATACGATTGAATGAAGGAAGGAATGAATGTACTAAGCGCTTGGGAAGTCCAAGTTGGCAACATATAGAGATGGTCCCTACCCAACAGTGGGCTCACAGTCTAGAAGGGGGAGACAGACAACCAAACAAAACATGTAGAGCGCTTACTGTGTGCAGAGCACCATGTATGTTGCCAACTTGGACTTCCCAAGCGCTTGGTACAGTGCTCTGCACACAGCAAGTACTCAATAAATACGATTGAATGAATGAAGGAATGAATGTACTAAGCGCTTGGGAAGTCCAAGTTGGCAACATATAGAGAGAGACGGTCCCTACCCAACAGTGGGCTCACAGTCTAGAAGGGGGAGACAGACAACCAAACAAGACATGTAGACAGGTGTCGAGTCGTCGGATCAAATAGAATTAAAGCTAAACGCACATCATCAACAAAATAAATAAGCGGTTAATAAATGCCATCATTATTTTTTTTTCCCCCCGCCCAAGGGAGCCTGCGGCCGTGGTGACGGCCAGCCGCACGTTAATGCGAAGTGGAAGCTTCCCCGGCTCAGTTCTCCAGCCGGCTCCTCCCCCGGCCTCTGACCTCCCTTTTTCCGCGTTAGGGACGGTGGCTTCCCCCTGGGCCGTCCATGCTTCCCCCCTTCGGGGTCCGGGAAGGCGGAGAGGGGAGGAGAAAGGTAAGGGAAGGGCCTGTTGTCGCCGGTCAACACTGGTGGGTTTTGAAAAAGTCCATCCTGCATCAAGAACGAACTCTGGGCAGCAAAATATCAAAGCGGGACTAGGGTTGATAGACCTAATTCCGCCCCTCTGCCTCAGTTTCTCCAACCAGGGTGGGTAAGGAGAGGGCTTCCAGTTGTATAGGATGTGACAGGATGAGGGATAGAACGATTGTTTGATCGTGAAAGGGGAGGGCTGCTGAAAACTCTCTGGAGACATGAAATTATTTTCCCTTCCCGGTTTCACAACCTCCTTTTCCAACCCTCGGCATGTTGCTTTAACCGGCCCCGTCGGTGCCTTCGCTTTCCCATCCCTAAAACGGGGAAAGGGAAAAAAAAACGACTGGGAAAGACTTGGGGAGAAGTAGGACGATTGCTGCAGATCCAGACTGCCGTCCAAGGCAGGACGTAAAACGAAAATCAGTCATGCGATACAGATCCGCGCAGTACAGGGTCCCGATCCGCGCTAAAGCGAGAAGGGACCGTCAGTGTCAAATAGGCCATCCCCTGCCTTGACCTGGACGGCTTCATTTCTCCCTACCGCTTGTCTTCATTTGACTCACTACAAGTAACTCGGTGTTTGCACAACATGGAGATTTTACAAGCTTGAATAAACATCTTGAATCATGAGTTGAACAGTGCATTTTTCAGGTGGCACCAGAACTTCGCTTCTAGTCTTAAGAATCAATCAATCAATCATATTTATTGAGCGCTTACTATGTGCAGAGCACTGTACTAAGCGCTTGGGAAGTACAAATTGGCAACATATAGAGACAATCCCTACCCAACATTGGGCTCACAGTCTAAAAAACCGGTCCTCCAGAAATTCTTTAAATTTAGATTAAACTTTGGAAATGTAAAGTTGATTTATGGTTATAATTAGTTTTAAATGAATTGATTAAATGTCTCATTAGCTCCCGAGAATTCTAGCTATGACTAATATCTAAAAGTTAAATGTGTAGGCTGTTCGATGATAGCGATGATCACTGAGTAAGATAAACAACGTTACATCGACTTCACCTTTGGCTCCTTTTTACTAAGAAGCGTCCTAAAATTGGGGGAAAAACGATCACTTGGAATTATTGCTGATGAGATTATGGTTTCTCTACAGCAGAAAATTGCTTCCCCTTTGGAGGTAGAGGGTGGAAGGAGAAAAGGCAAGGAAAAGGATGCTGTACTACAAGTTCATCAAGCATTGCAGGGAGCATAAGATTCAAGATACCTGTCTTTTTCAAGAGTGGCAAGGATGATTATCGTGTGGAAAGAAATTGCTTGTAACCTGCTGGGACCTTCAAGAGCGTTCTTGGGTTTTTTTTTTTTTTAATTGCGTGACCTGGATAACAGTCGACCCTTAAGAAGTTTTGTTACTAAGTAACCCTGACTGGGAGGATTTTATTTGATTTTAAGAGGATTTTTGTTTACAATTTTGAAGTGATTGGGCATAAAATAGACTAGAGAAATGCATGCCGCCGTATATTAACTGGAAAGTTTGAATGACCGATTGGGTCTATCCTAGTGACATCACATGCATATTTTGAAACTGTATTTTTCTGCTCGAAATACCAGATCATTTGTTTGAAAAGACAGCACGAAAGCGCATCATTCCGTACAGGTCAAGTATCTTCTGACCATCTAAGATCAAGTATAACATCTTAAAATGTTTTCTTCAAAATCTCTGTCATCTCCTGATGTGATTTAACAAAACCAAGTGGATCATTAAGAATAATACCAAAAGGCAAAAGAAAAAATCACAATGCAATATTTTTAAACCCTGGGTCGTGAGAAGAAAACGGAATGACATTGTAGAAGAGTCGGTTCCTTCTATTCATATTTAATGACGATTTTATATTTTTAATTGGAAAGTGCTCTAGGATTTATGATAGACGGAATTTGATTTTATTTCAGCAGGCTTTTTTTTTTCCCAGAATCTCACCGGTGTTGTTTCGTACTGCCGTCTAGACGCCCTGCCTTAAGAATCACGCTCGAGACGAGCGGCAAACGACTTGAAATAGCTCATCGTCTCCCGGAGAAATATCCTCCCTCGTAACGGCGGGGTAAAATCCCTACCTTGTGCTACATGAACAAGAAATCGTAAAGGTAAAGTTTATCGATCGGCTGGTGGCTCAGATGTTCCCACTCTCCCCCCTTCCTTTCCCACGAACACCCGACGTTCAACGAGGAACAGGTGGTGGCTGCGATCCAGCCCGTCGGAGTGCCTGCGATTTGAACAGCAATCGCCGGCGAATTTCCTTTTTGTTTTAAACGATTGGCTTTTCCCCACTGCACGTCCGAGGCTGCAGGTGTTTCTGGCGCTGGAGGAGCGGAGGAGAGGCTGCCTCGACGCTGAAAATCAATCAGGCCTTTGGTTGTCCCGTCACGTTTCTATCAAACGGGAGCTGCCGTTTGATCGCGGCATTTAGCAGCACGCGAAAGGTGAGCATCCGTCCCTCTCTTCCCCTCCTCTTCCCGCCTTCGAGCCTCGTCTCTCCTCGTTTGGACCCGAAATATCAGGCAGCTTTGTCCCTCCCCGGGCCGTCCCCGTCCCCCCACCCCCGCACCTCCCCCCGGGGAGCCATTCACATACACAGCCACAGTCCAGCGGCACCCAGTTACCAAACGATCCCGACCATCTTTTATTTTTCTTTAAAAATATTTACAGTTCTGAGATAGTCCCCTTTCGTCCTCCCCCAGCAGTCCCCCGGCCACCGCCTTCCTTCCTTCCTTCCTTCACCACCTGCGAGCCTGCGGAAGGACCTGGGCCTGCTGCTCGGAATATCTGTCTTTTTCTCTTTTATTTTTTTAAGTCCCTCCCTCCTTCCGGAGGGGCAGAGACAGAGCTGGACCGGATCCCGGAGCCGGGAAGATGAACGCAAAAGGACGGGTGTTAAAAGTGAGGAAAATCCGGCTCTCCGACGCGGGAAACCCCCTCCGGCGGCCTGAAATCCTACCAGTCCGATCAAATCCAAGAGAAGGCCAGGGTCCCATAAATAAAAAATAACGCATACACACGGTGTATGTCTTAATATCTCGAGAAGCACACTGCCTTCGGATCGCTACAGACGGGGGGATGCGTCGATTTCAGGCGGTGCAGGGAGATGGGGAAGAGGAGGGAGAAAGGGATCAATCTGGCAGGGAAAGGGGGCGAGCCGGCGGGCCGGTCAGTAGTCGATCTTACCGTAGAGGTTGTAAAGCGGTAAGGCGGACAGGTTGCTGCCCGGGTAGTAGAGAGGGGCGGGGAAGGCGAGGGTGCGGGGCACGGGCACCCGCAGCAAGGAACTGTCTCGGAACACGAGGGGCATGCCCACCAGGGTCTGGGCCGAGGCGTGGGCCACGTTGGCCGCCTCCAGCTCGGCCGCCAGCTGCCGCTTCCACTTGTTGCGGCGGTTCTGGAACCACGTCTTGACCTGGGTCTCGGTGAGCTGCAGGCTGGAGGCGAGGCAGGCCCGCTCCGAGCTGCTCAGGTAGCGCTTCAGGTCGAAGGTGGACTCCAGCTGGTACACCTGGCTGCGGGAGAACACGGTGCGCGTCTTCTTCTTGGCGGCGCCCGCCGACGGGGCCCCCGCGGCCGGGAGCTTCTCGCGGCCGGCCTCCTGCGGCTCCGGCGGCGACGCGGCCGGGAACGCCGGCCTGGCCTGGCTGTCCGGCCCGGCTCCGCCCTGGGCGGGGGCGGCACCTTGGAAGGAACAGGCGCGGGAACGGTAACCGACGGGCCGCCGCCACGGCCCCGCGGGACAGCCCCGGCCCGTCCCAGGGAAAGGAGCTCCGAGGGAAGAGCGGGGAGAAGCGGCCGAGGACTCACCCAACTTTTTGGGAATTCCCTCCACCCTCCTCCTCCCCCTCCTCCATCTCTCCTTCCTCCTCCTTATCTTCTTCCTCCCCCTCCTCCTCCTTGTATTCCTCCTCCTCCTTCTCTTCTTCCTCCTTCTCCCCCTCTTCTTCCTCCTCTTTCTCCTCGTTCTTTTCCTCCTCCTTCTTCTCCTCCCCCTCCCCTCCCTTCTCCTCTTCCTTTTTCTTTTCCGCGTCTCTCACTTTTTCCTCCTCCTCCTTTTCCTCCTCCTCCTTCTCCTCCTCCTCCTTCTCCTTCTCTCCCCTTTTCATAATAATAATAATAATAATGGCATTTGTTAAGCGCTTACTATGTGCAAAGCACTGTTCTCCTCCTTTTCCTCCTCCTCCTCCTCCTTCTCTCCCCTTTCCTCCTCCTTTCCTCCTCCTCCTCCTCCTTCTCCTTCTCCTTCTCTCCCCTTTTCTCCTCCTTTTCCTCCTCCTCCTCCTTCTCTCCCCTTTTCTCCTCCTTTCCTCCTCCTCCTCCTCCTCCTTCTCCTTTTCTCCCCTTTTCTCCTCCTTTTCCTCCTCCTCCTCCTTCTCCTCTCCCCTTTTCTCCTCATTTTCCTCCTCCTCCTCCTTCTCTTCCCCTTTTCTCCTCCTTTTCCTTTTCTTCCTTAACTTCTTCCTGTCTCCCTCAGGCCCCAGGCCCCAGGCCCCATGAAGAACACGACAAATAACACAAGAGGCGACCAGCCTCGCCAAAGAAAAGCCAGTTCGGCCCGCCTTCCGGACTCCGCTCCTGGGCCCGTGGGCCCGTGGGCCCGTGGGCCCGAACTCTACTCTGCCACAGAGGCAGATAAACGCCGACTTGGTAATAATAAAAAGTGATTTCTCCCCCTATAATAACTGAACTTGAAGATCTTCTCATGCTTTATTGGGTGGCATTTCACAGTCCGTTTGTTCAGAAATAATGCTAAGGACCGGCGCCCGCTTCCCCCGCCCCGCCAGGAGCTGCGAAGGTCCCCGAAATGCACTCGCTGTCAATCATTTCAAACGGCTAATCGTTCGGAGGAGGGGGAGGGGGGGCAAGCAGTGACAGAGACAATCCGAGACGGAGAGACAAACGAAATAGAGACGGACAAGCAGTGGCCGGCAAAGAGACAGACAGACAGCAGTGACCGTGAGACGCAGGCGGAGAAACCGATGAGACAGACAGAAGCAGTGACGGTGAGACGGAGGCAGAGAAACCGATGAGACAGGCAGACAGACAGACAGACAGACAGACAGACAGACAGACAGACAAGCAGTGATGGTGAGAGGGAGGCAGAGAAACCGATGAGACAGGCAGACCGACTGACAGACAGACAGACAGACAAGCACTGATGGTGAGAGGGAGGCAGAGAAACCTACGAGACAGGCAGACAGACAGACAAGCAGTGACGGTGAGACGGAGGCAAAGAAACCGATGAGACAGACAGACAGACAGACAGACAGACAGACGACAAACAGTGACGGTGAGATGGAGGCAGAGAAACCGATGAGACAGAGAGACGGACAGACAAACAGTGACGGTGAAACGGAGGCAGAGAAACCGATGAGACAGACAGACGGACAGACAAACAGTGAAAGTGAAACGGAGGCAGAGAAACCGATCAGACAGACAGACAGACAGACAGACAGACAGACAAGCAGTGACGGTGAGACGGAGGCAGAGAAACCGATAAGATAGTCAGAGAGAGAGAGAGGGAGACAGAGAGTGTGACAGGGGGGAGACAGGCGAGAGTGACTGGAGGCGAACCGAAGCAGAGAGCCCAGAGGAGACAGAGGAGAGCCCCAGAAAATCATCCATCCGTTAGGCGCCGCCCGGGAAAACGATTTCTGGTCACTGGGGGCGGGAGGGGGGGTCCGGGGGAGGGGGACCGGGGCTCGGGGGCCTTCGGAGGCGTCTCCCCCGCTCCGCCTTCCCCTCTGCAGAAGAGGCGGCCTCGGGGGGCGCCGCCGGGGCCTCCCCACCGAGTCGGGTCCCGGGGAGAGAGGAGGAGGAGGAGGAGGAGGGGGCCCCGGGGCCCGGGGGGAGAGGAGGAGGAGGAGGAGGAGGGGGCCCCGGGGCCCGGGGGGAGAGGAGGAGGAGGAGGAGGGGGGGGCCCCGGGGCCCGGGGGGAGAGGAGGAGGAGGAGGAGGAGGGGGCCCCGGGGCCCGGGCCGCCACCTACCGAGACAGGTGAAAGCGATGGGCGGGCGGCGCGGGCGGGTCGGGGGGCTCGGGGGGCTCGGGGGGCTCGGGGGGCTCGGCCGGCCGGGGGCCTCGGGGCCCAGGCTCGAGTCCGGGCAGAAGCAGCCGAGGGGCTTCCAGCCTTCGTCGGGCTCCTCCTCCTCGGACGACACGGACAGGCTCCGCTTCCTGCGGGTCCGGCCCGGCCCCGCCGCGGCCCCCGCCGGGCCCCCCGCCCCGACCTCCCGGGGCCCTTCCGAGGAGCCGCCGCCTCTGCCACCGCCTCCTCCGCCGCCGCCTCCGCCGCCGCCTCCGCCCAGGATGGACTGGATGGTGAAGCTGGAGCCGGGGGCCGCCGCCGCCGCCGCCGCCGCCGCCGGGAAACATTTGCCGGGCTCTTCCTTCCTGCTCATCCTGGGCTCAGAAGGAAACCGGGAAATGGAGAGCTCCCTTTACAGCCGGGCTGGGGGGGCGCGGGGAGGGGAAGGTGTCGGAGCGGGGGGCTGGGGGGAGGGGGAAGGGAGAGGGAGGGGAGGGGGCAGGGAGGAGAGGGGACGGGAGGGGAGGGGAGGGGAGGGGGCGCCGGAGGGGGCGCGGGGATCCCCGTCACGCCCCCAGACGACTGCCCCGCGCTCCGCCCGCCGCGGACCTCCCCGGAGGGGCGGAGGGAGGGAGGGGCGCAGGGGCGCAGGGGCGCGGAGCGGGGCGGAGGAGGGGATGGAGGGAGGGGCCCGGCTGGTGTCTGGGGAGGGGGGTCCCACCCGGGCCAATCCCGGAGCGGCTGCCCGAGCCCGGAAAGTTTCAAACAGGCGGTCCCCGCCCCCCCTCGGGCCCGGCCTCCAGGCGCCGCCGACCATCCGCCCTCCCGGGGTCCCGCCGCCCCCGGGGGGACCGACGGCCGACGACCGACGACCGAAACCCGGCCAGACCTCGCGGAAAAAAAATGAACTTTTCAGCTTCCCTGGCCCCCCGGAGTTCTGGGGTTTCTAGCCTGGGAGCCCGCTGTTGGGTAGGGACCGTCTCTAGATGTTGCCAACTTGGACTTCCCAAGCGCTTAGTCCAGTGCTCAAGAAATGCGATTGAATGGATGGATGGAGCGACAGGAAGACGGTGGAGAGGGGGAACCCAGTTGCCGGTGGGATTGGGGTTGGGGAAGAAACCTGGGAAATTAGGGGGGGGAAAACCCCACTTCTTCATCTTCATCATCCCCACCACCACACCCCTTTATAGGCGGGAGCTGCGAGGGCTCCACTTCCTTCTTCCAAAGACGAAAACACCGCGGCACCGTTTTCAGCCAGGAAGCTCCGAGGCTCCTGGCTGGGGGCGGTGGGAGCGGGAGATTTCGGGGATGAGGAAAAGAGGGCAGGAGATCAAGTGGTCTGGCGACCTAGGCCTGAATGCAGTCCAAGAGGATGGGTCAGGGGAGGAGGGACACTCCCACAACAGGTTGTTGCCAACTTGGACTTCCCAAGCGCTTAGTATAGTGCTGTGCACATAGTAAGCGCTCAATAAATACGATTGATTGACTGATTCCTCTTCCGGAGCGCGGATTCCCGCCAGCCCACAACCCCAGCCCCCTCCAGCCCACCCTGCGAGCCCGAGCTAGAGGGTACCCGACGGCCGCCCCCTCACCCCCTTCCTCCAAGCCTCCAAGAGCCTCGCAGATCCGAGCGGTGGGATGGAGGCTCAGGCTCCCAGGACCATCATCAATCGTATTTATTGAGCGCTTACTGTGTGCCGAGCACTGTACTAAGGACCAGCCGAGGAAGAACCTCCCGGGTTCCGGAGCCGAGTGTCAGGTGGATGGTCACGGCTACATCCCAGGCCTCCCCGTTCCTCCACTGCCCCAAACCCAAGCAGTCCCGATTCCTGCGTCCTCCGGGAGGCGGGTCCATGCGTTTAAGTCGCAATCATGATAATCGTTGTATCTGTTAAGCGCTTGCTAAGCACTCTACTAAGCGCCGGTCGATGCGAGGCCTCTTGGAAGGGACGGTTGGCAAGGTCTTGTCCGATCCGGGCTGGAGACCTGACCGCCGGGAACACGGGACGCTTGGATTTAGGCCCCAACAGTGATTTATTCCCCCCACACCGTCCCCGGTCGACGTGAAAAGGTTAGGGACCGAGTCCCTCGAGCAGCTGATCTCTCCGCGGGCTGCCTCACCTCGGTTAATCTGCCCTGAATCCCCAACCAACGTGCTCAAGAGTTTCGGAGAGTTGACTGTCTCCAAATCGGATTGAAGGGGCCCAGTCGAGCGTGCTTTATCTGGGCCTTTGACGCCCGGCCCAAAAGCGCTGAAAGGGGGGTGCCAGTGGCTCAGGAGCCTCTGGACCCCCCAAACGAAGCGTGGAACCAGAGCACTTGATTCTCTACCCCGTTTTCATCTTTCCCGCAGGCTCACCCGCAGTCCGAAGACGGGACTCCGGGGCCGAAAACGGTATCGACTACGCCAAGCCCTTGGGAGGAAATGGGGTTGTAATCCCACCCCTTCCCCCACCTCAAGCTACAGCAACCTGGTCTTCGACTCACTTTGGGACAACCAACCGCTCCATCTAAAGAGGTGATTTCCCTCTCCCTTTCTCCCTCTCCCCGCACCTCCCAACAAACAAACAAAAACATGGGTTCCGAGGTTGGGGTGGGGAACAGATATAAATCAATAGAGACAAAGGTCGAGACGTTTTAAAATGACATTTTCATTAACTCCATGCGCCATATTCTTCCTGAGATATCGAATAAAGCACTTATAATATAATTAGACATAGTGAAATGAAGACTGCAGCCCGGACCGGCGGCGCAATCTTTAACTACTTAACTCCTTGATAGACTCGTTAATAGGCTAATTGATTAGAGGATGAAGCCGAGACACAGAAGGAGGAAGAGGGATGGAGTGGGGGGGGGGGGACGGGTAGGATGTAGGGGAGGGGCGGGGGTGGTCCCTGCCCCAGTTCGGCCTGCGAGGGGCAGGTGCTGTCCTGTTTTACCACATTAACCTTTTCAGGGCTTTTCGGCAGGGTCGAGACACATTACAAATGGTCAGCTTTAATCACGGTGTCAGCTCATTAACCCGGAAGACCCTGCACTGAAATACAATTTAAGAAATCATCTTTCCTTCGGGCTCCGCGCCAGCTCAGCTCTGGCGGGAACCCGGGACCCGACCGGGCCCCGCCACAGCCCCCGGCATCTGCCCCAGTGCCGGCCACGGGGACGGATGCGGGCTCCACCCCGCACAGTCCTCCCACCCGGGGGGCAGAATCACGCGGGGCTCCAAGAGAGGGAGAGGTCGAAAGGAATTTGACTGGGGAAGAGAGATCTGTGTGTGTGTGTGTGTGTGTGTGTGTGTGTGTGTGTGTGTGTGAGAGAGAGAGAGAGAGAGAGAGAGAGAGAGAGAGAGAGAGAGAGAGAGAGAGAGAGAAGAGGAGAGAAGCCTCTGGGCATACATAGCCCCTCTCCTCCGTATGATACAGCTGTGAATGCAGTATCGTACACTGCACCGTATCAGCCAATCACTACGTTACAACGAAAGTCTCTAGTTAAAAGGACGGTCCATTAAATGGTGCCGAGTTAAATGGGTCATCCTTTATAACGGGAAAAGGAGAAGAGGAAGGGAGGCAGGAAAAGGGAGAGGGGCGAAGGGCGAGCCGAGAGACGAGAAAGGGAGCGGTCACAGTGTCTCCGAATTCAGGGCCTCCCTCTAGTCCTTGCCCCAGGCTGGAAAGATGATGGAGATGGCAGAGGAGCCGGGCTCCGGGGGCTCGAGAGAGGCCGGGAAAGGAGCTCTATTCCGGCCTCCTGCCGAGCGGCTCCGGCAGACCGAGCCAGCTTCGTGCGCTTCGTTCCTGGGGCTAAGGAGGGCAAAATGAGCTCTGTCGCCCCGACCGACTGTTACCTCCCGTCGCCTAAGTCCTTCAGATCCACCCGGCCCTCAGTTTGTGGACGGTCCCTCTGCCTCCTCTCTCCTTTCTCTCCGATCACGTTTTTTTAAATCTCTACAAAGTCTCTTCAGCTTCCTTGCAGCCGGATAACAGTATGTGAAAACCTGGGCTAGAGGAGCCAGGGATTCAAAGCTCTGTATTAGCAGTTCTCTCAGTAAACACGTGTTTTCCCTGAACATTTTGGCTAGAACGCAGATACGGAATGGGAGACAGTTCTCCTTTTGCGTATGGTATGACAGAGTTTGGGCAAAATAATAATTATGGTGCGGTATGAGGCAGAGGGTCCCGGGGAGCCCGGAGGCTGGGGGAATGGGTGCCACCAAATCCCAGGGCGCTCATTCCTCTCTCTGCTCATCCCGAGTCCTCCGGGATGAGGAAGGGTGAGCGGGGGTGGGATGAAGGGGGGGGGGAGTTCATTCATTCACTCAATCCTATTTATTGAGCGCTTACTGTGTGCAGAACACTGGACTAAGCGCTTGGAAAGTACAGTTAGGCAACAGAGATGATCCCTACTCAACGACGGGGGGCGGGGGGGAGAGGAGAGGGAAGGGGGTCCCGGCCTTTTCCAAGCAGTGGCACTCCGGGGTCCTCGGGGAGGGGCCGCCCCAGGCGTAAACGCTCAGATGCCCGCGGGCCCCGGGCCCCGCGCTCAGCGCCGGGAGAATTTACAGTCGGCGCAGACAGGGCGTGAAATCTGCCCTGTCAGAGCTAAATGGGCACATTTTACACGCCCGGTTCAGTCGAAACCGTTCAGTGGCCGCATCTGTCAGGAGCGGGAGAGGCACGGGAACCGACAAACCGGCCGAGGAACCGACAGGAGAGCCCCCATCCCCGGCCCCAGCCCGGCCACCGCCCGCCCCTGATTCCTGGACAGCAAACCCTGCGCGGTCGCCGGGGCCCGCGGAAGGACCGGTCTGATCTAGTTGGCCGGGAATTGGGCTCCAGCCGGTTGGCGGGGGCCGGGGGTGAGGGGTTCAGTCACTCATTCCATCGTATTTATTGAGCGCTTACTGTGTGCTGAACACTGGACTAAGCGCTTGGGAAGCGCAAGCCGGCAACATATAGAGACGGTCCCTGCTCAACAATGGGCTCGTTCATTCATTCCATCAATCGTATTTATTGAGCGCTAGCCTGGCCCAGTGGAAAGAGCCCGGGCTTGGGAGTCAGAGGCCATGGATTCGAATGCCGGCACTCCGCCACTTGTCAGCCGTGTGACCTTGGGCAAGTCACTTCACTTCTCCGGGCCTCAGTTCCCTCATCTGCAAAATGGGGATTAAGATCGTGAGCCCCACCTGATCACCTCGTATCCCCCCAACGCTTAGAACAGGGTTTTGCACATAGTAAGCGCTCAACAACTGCCGTTATTATCATTATTATCATTACCGAGCGCTTGGGAAGGACAGATCGGCAACATATTGAGGCGGTTCCTACCGCCAACGGGCTCACAGTCTAGGTTGGGGGGCGAGGGTCCACGTGGAGGCCTCTCGCTCCTCGCCCCCCACCCCAACCCCGGGGTTCCCCGAGCCCCTCCTAGGTCATCGGGGGCCCCATCAACTTTCCTAAACAGCGCCCGCTTTAAGTTGAGACCTCGAGATGATTCGGCTGCTCGACAGTAAAGTGGCCCAGAGCAAGCTTTCCGAGGAGCGCTAATAAAAATTGATCTCCCCTGCCTTGGCGGCGGCCGGGAATGGGCTCGTTGAGCGGCTGTAACACCGGGAGAACGCTCCCTCTGAAATGACAGATGAAGTCATAAACAAGTTTGATCTGGGAATCAAGCTTCGATAAATATTAAACACAGTCGTCGTCCCCCCCCCTCGCCCCCACCTCCCCTCTCTCCGCGCGTGGATTATGATGTATGGCGCGTCCAAACTTTAAAATAAGGAAATACCAGAGAAAATGATCTCAATAAATTTTCTAAGTATAAACGTTGATTATGTTTCGATTTTCATTCAAGGGCTTCTGCCGTTCGTTTTTTGGTGCAAATGACATCTCGCAATAGGCTTTTGGGGGAAAGGACTCCCTGTTTGAAAAAGGGAGCCCTAGAGGTGTACAATTTATGTAATCTGTGGTTGGAAAATGAATTGTGTAATTTATTGGAAAACAGAAAGTCATGAAGATTGGATCAGCATAGCCGAGCCCGCCCCCCCGCCCTCCCCCCATCCATCAAGTTCCAATTAACAACCTAACCAGAGAGCTTTAATGTGTTTCCAATCTAGTGGCCTGATAGACTCATCAATTCCTCTGGGAGAAATTAAGAAAATCGACCGCCCCTTGGCGTCGCAGTGTCATTCCCTTCTGCAACTATATGTCAAATTAAAAACACAATTAAAATTTAAACTGTTTCAATCAAAGGGGGCCCTGCAACCTATGTTTCACTTAATAGAACTTTGATGAAAATCGGATGCGTGTGCTCCATCACCGCAGCGAATAGAGCTCAGAAGTAGAGATTCTTTATATTTCTTTAAAGATATTAGTGTTCTGCCGAGGCGCACCAGGTGACCCAACTTCACGGAAGAAACGTTGGATTCAAGTCTTCCTCACGCTTTCTCTCTCTCTCTCTCTCTCTCTCTCTCTCTCTCTCTCTCTCTCTTTCCTTTCTCTCTCTCTCGCTCCCCCTCCCTCCCTCCCTCTCTCTCTCCCTCTCCCTCTTGCCCTCTCCCACCCCCTCTTCCTTTCTCTCCCTCCCCCCTCCAACTCCTTCTTCCACACACCCCCTCCACCCCCGTCTCTCCCTTGCCGTTCTCTTCCCGGGGTCCTTCCTTCAGTTTTCCCCTAATCTTTCTCCTCCCTCCCCAACACGAGAGACGAGAATTAAACATTGTGGAATTTTCCCCGAGTCGAAGAAGGTGAATGCTCCCCAGAGTAGATCGTCTAAGTAGGGGGAAACTCAGGAGTGGATGGGGAATTGAAAATGTGTGTGAAGACACGGAATAGAGACTATTCAGAAAAACGCATCTCTAACGACACTCCCTTACGCGTGTACACATGCACCCCCAGATTTCGGACTGTCTCGATCCTCCGCGATTCTGACTCTCCAGGATGCTCTCCGAAGCCCCTGTTCCTCTCCTTTCCCAACGAGTTTAGCTTGAAGCTGTAGCTCCCTTTTATGGAAAAAATATTAGGCTCGAAATTCAAATTATTTGACCTGAAAGGTTTGAGCTAGAAACCGGGGCATGAAATAATGGGGGTCGAACCACTTAGAATTTCAAGCCCAATTTGTAAACATTGGGTCGTTTCGTATGTGCGCACATAGGGTCATGTGTGCATTCACACACATACCCCAGGCCATATCGATCAATCAGTCCACCAATCAACCGATGATTTTTATTGAGCGCTTACCATGTGCAGAACACAGGGTGTAGAACACTATGTGTAGAGCACATGGGAAAGTACAACAGAGTTACTTTGTATATGCCTGTATAGACTAGGTGGAATGTGTATGCGCGTTTAAAATGACTTCCATTTTCATTCATTCAATCGCATTTATCGAGCGCTGACTGTGTGCAGAGCACTGGACTAAGCGCTTGGGAAGTACAAGTCGGCAACGTATAGAGACGGTCCTTACCCAACAGCGGGCTCACAGTCTAGAACTTGAAAATAATTTCTCGATTGCCGCTGTTCTCTTGATCTGAACGCTACGAGACACATAGTGCTTCTTTCGACCACTGCAGAGGGCATTGTGCGGGGTTCAAAATGGCCAATTTTTTTTAGTGACCAGGGATGATGAAGTCCCATTGTATTGGAGGAGAAGGTGGAGCCCCCGTTTTCAAACCAAGTGAGAAGGTGGATTAGAGCCTCTCTTCCCCCCCCCACCCCCACCCCAGCTCCTTCCTTCTTCCTCTATCTTCTCTCTCCCTCCTTCCTCTCGCCTTTGAATTTTTATACCTCCTCTACGGTCGAATGATCACCCCAGCTTGGGCCTGAGGAGTTGGACGAGACGCCCAAGAAAAGCAGGAGCGCGCGAATAGTCGCGGCGACCGCACCGCCCCTGTTCCTCAGCGAGGGTTGGGAAAGTTGGTCATCGGATCGGAGCCAGAAAGGGCTCACTGGGCTGTTTGAGAACAAATCAAGGTCATCAACGCCGACGAAAGAGCCGGGGAACAACAATGGGTTCATTTAAAACAATATTTTACAGACGTTTAGACGATCGATGCGAACTCGAAGCATAATGCCCTACCGATCTGTTAATAATGTTCCTAATG
Organism: Tachyglossus aculeatus; assembly: GCF_015852505.1. Taxonomy (NCBI): domain Eukaryota; kingdom Metazoa; phylum Chordata; class Mammalia; order Monotremata; family Tachyglossidae; genus Tachyglossus; species Tachyglossus aculeatus. The sequence goes on along the minus strand of NC_052081.1, from coordinate 21,293,204 downwards.
GTCTTCTCATTCCGTTTGCACCGAATGAAGCAGTCGATAGTCTAAAGTGAGTAGTACAGACACTTGCCGCGAATTTGAGAGCCACGGATCTCCCTCCGTTTTAAACTGAGTTTTTCGCGGAGGAGCGCGTACCCCCTCCCCCCCGAGAAGAGGTGTCTAACAGTCGCCCAGCTGTTCACACCACCTGCCTCGATGCAAAGCTCGGTTTAGTCGGGGGAAAGGCGCTTCCCTTTAACGGGCATCGTATTATCTAATGCTGCAAAACGCTGCCCAGGCCACCTCGTCCGGGGCGTTAAAATAAAATAATCACCAACCTCCTAGGCAGGACTTCTTCAACCAAGGCCTAAAGTTCCTGGCGAAGGGCTCCCACCGAGAGAGGCTCCTGGCTCGGCCGTGGGGACCGATCTGCAGACCGATCTCAATTAAACTCTCGGGAGGGTGGCTGTCACGGTCCTCTGAATCAAAATCTGGCGGCGGGGAAGTTTATATCTTTCTCGCCGTTGTTTTCTATACACAGACCCCCTCTATTTACTACCAAATAAAAGAAATACATGTGTGTTGCTAATACAAACAGCAGAGCTAGTTTTGTTCAGCCGAGCTCAAAACAATGGGTCCGTAAGAACGATGTATCTATCTCCTTCCATGGCAAACCAGTGCACAGATTGGGAAACCGCCGTGGCCCCGGTAAAGAAAGAAGCGGCTAAAGCGGTTGCTAACCGTTTAGGAGAGAAATGAAGAGACTTTGTGCTTGAATAGCAGGCGCTCGGGCTGCAAAATCGAGGCTTCCTTGGGAATCGAGCCAAAGTTAGGAGCTGGTTTTACAAACCTCTCAAAGCTCGCTGCTGGCTTTTTGCCCTGCAGGAAGGAAAACAGCTCGTTCCTCACTGGCTCACGAGATTGCTCCCGGGAAAGCACCAAAATCAGGGTCCCAGGCCCAGGCCAGGGCCGGGGCCGGGGCAGAGAGAAGCCCCCTTCGACCCTGCCACGGCAGGCACGGATTGCTGCCTATCTGCAGAGCAGTGAGCGCGGAGCTGGATTTGTTGGGAGATGCCGGGCAGCCCGGGCAGGCAATGGTGGGGGGGAGGGGAGAGGATGGGGAGAAGAGAGACAGAGGGAGGGAGGGAGGAGAGACAGCCAGAGAGTCGGAGGCAGGGAAAGCGAAGCAGAGTCAGAGATAAAGAGACACAGAGAGCGTTGGAGACATGGATAGCCAAACAGGGGTATCTATCTATCTCTATGTATCTATCTTTCTATCTAATCTATCTATCTATCCATCTAGAGAGAGAGAGAGAGAGAGAGAGAGAGAGAGAGAGAGAGAGAGAGATGGAGACAGAAAACCAAAAAATGAAACAGAGGCAGGGACAGGGAGAGACGGAGACAGAGATATTTGAACTGGGATCACAGTGTCAATTAGATGAGAGAATAAAAGACTCCGATGGGATTTTCCTAGGACCCTGTGGGAGGGGATTTACAGGCAGAGTCCAAGGGATTGGGCAGCAGGGGTAGCAGGGGCAGCAGGGAGCGTGCTGAAGGGAGAGGGAAGCAAAGGGAAGGACGAATGGAACAGACTGGTCTCCCACCCACACTCCCCACCTTCCTCTCCAGGGCTTCTGTGCAAACCCCTGAGCGGCGAGGTCACCATCCACCGAGGCGGGTGGAACTAGTAGGACCCCCCCCCCAACCCCCGGCCCCAGAGTAACCCAAGGCCCCGGGCAGGGTGACCAGCCGGCCACGAGGCCCAGCGCGGGAGGGGACGAGGGCCGGGGAGCGGATCCCGAAGGCAACCGGCGCTTGTAACGAACTAGTTATTTCTCGACTTTGTAAAGACCGGGTCAGTCGAGAACCGTTTTCTGGGACCTAAACACAAATAGAGAAGTATTTTCTTGGCTTTCGATAACATCGGGCTCTTGCCGAAAAGTCTGAGGACGTGTTTGCTGTTGCAACATCATTTTTAATGAGCTGTTATTGACCTGTCCCCAAGTTAGTATTGCCAACAGTCACAGGCATCACCGTGTTTGCAGGCGACACAAGGAACGACATGGTTTGACTCCGAATTTCTGTTTATTTTTCATTTAGCACACAAGCCCGCGTTTTTATTCAAAACCAGAGGGGAAGAAAGGGAAGCCTATCTTCGGCGGGGCCTGTTCCAAAATTCGGACCCAAGTACAGGCGCCGGTTTATTTGGGGCCGGTTTTCATCAACCGAAAACGATACTTATCTCTTCAACCAGAAAAGAATCGATTCTGCCGGTCGAGTTAGTAGAACTAGCAAAGCGTAAGAGCTTAAAAAGAGCAAACTGCCGTGCTCCTGGGCTCACCCCCCTCCTCCTCTTCTTCCTCCCCCTCCCACCCCACGCGGGGCCAGCAGCCTGCCCTCTTCAAACAGGCCGCAGAAAGACACTGGGAGCCCCCCAACGGGCTCCCAGCTCCAGGCCTGGCTCGCCCACGGCTCGGGCCTGCTGTCTCCAGCCACCCGCTTTCTTTTGCGCTCCAAGAGGGAGCGGGACGGACGATTTCAGGAGGACCCGCGCTGGACGGGTTGGACCAACAGACCCAACTGGTCGCGGTGGCACCGTCTCCCGGGGAGCCCGGGAAGCGGCCTGCCCACCTCCCCCTCTTCCACCTCGTCCCCCCCTCCTCATTCCCACCCCCACCTCGTCCCAGCTCCGGAACCTCCCTCCGACCCAAGGAGGGAGCCCAGCGAGTCAAAGGGCCACGAGAAAACCTCTAGGGCCCGGACGGGTCTGGCTGGAAGGGGCGGCTGCAAGCGGGGACAGCAGCGAACGGACAACTGCCCCCCTTTTTTAATGCGAAGCCGGGACCCACCTGCAACCAGCTGGCGAGGCCTGGCTTGGGGCCGAGAGCCCGGGCCTCCGTTTCTTGGGTTTTCCACTAGGTTCCCGGGGACGTAGGAGAAACCCGAGGGGTCCGGGGGACCGGGGGAGGGAAGAGGCCAAACACCACACCGACCCTGAATAATTTTCGATTTCTCCCGGGCCCAGCGACCCTCAGCGGACCCTCGTTCATCGTCTCGCTAGAGCTGAATCCGGGGCGTCTTCTACCCTTCCTGTTCTCTCCACGTCCCCCACCCGCCATACCCAGGGTACCAGGGGCGCCCCAAGGCCTACCTAGCCCGAAGTGAACGGAATCTCTTGGGATGGTCTCTCCGGGAGCGGTGCGCTTCTCCGGCAGCCCGGAATCCCGGCTCCAACCCTTCCCGCATTCTCTCGACCAAGGACAAGTGGGCTCCGACTCTCTGCCTTGCGGGATTTCGAGGCGAACACCCCCCTCACACACACTTCTTCGTCCGGCAAGCCGCCACTCCTCCCCTTAGGCCAGAGAAGGGGGAGGAGACCACGGGGGAGACTCGGAGCAGAGGGTGGCCCCCGAGGGAGGACTCGTGGACAGAAGAGGACATCCGCAGCGGTCAGCCTAGACCCGATTGCAGAAGCACTCTCTCTCTCTCTCTCTCCCCCGAGCTGCCCCCTCCCCAAACCCTACTGGCAACAAGGGCAGAGCCCCCTGCTCAGCATGGCCCACAGTCGCCGTGGGCCACCCGTTTGGGCCACTCTCCAAAGTCACACAGCCACTGAGCTCCAACGCTTCGCTTTTTTTTATTATTTCAATCTCACGGACATTTCAGGGTAACAATATTTGACTTTCTTTTTTTTTCCTTTTTCTTAAAAAGGGGCGAAACCCGGGGCAGAGGCGGAGGAGACCCTAGGGAGGCCACGGGAAATCACCGTCAACAACAGGTGGAGCCGACAGAGACACGGATAAATGCAGGATCTCCCGAGCCCTGCGGGGCTAGGGCGAACTTTACAAGAAAACTATACAGTTATCAAATAAGTTAAATGTTTCCTAAACTGATTGTCCTTCACTTAAAGCGCTCCGAGACACCGAATCTTTCTTTCTTTTCCTTCCTTCCTTTTTTCCTTCCTTCCTTCCTTCCTTCCTTCCTTCCTTCCTTCCTTCCTTCCTTCCTTCCTTCCTTCCTTCCTTCCTTCCTTCCTTCCTTCCTTCCTTCCTTCCTTCCTTCCTTCCTTCCTTCCTTCCCTCCCTCCGTCCTTCCTTCCTCGTCTCTCCCTCTCTCTTCAGGACTAAATGCTTTGAAAAAAATCTTCTTCCCCTTGCCTTTTGCTACATGAACGATCGCAACTCTACCTGGATTTGGCCTCCCCTCGCTCTCGGAAGCAGCGGTGCTTTCATAAAGTTCCTACGATATTGCACAGTTCAAAAGTACAACGGTTACTTTACAAAAAAAGGTAAAAAGGTACGGCTTTTCGTATCGAAATCTCCTTTAAAAGAGGAAATCATCGTAACCATAACGATCATAATCATTCACAGGCCACCCAGAGCCCCTGAATCAAAGGTTGGCAATAAATAAGAGCGCTCGATCCGGCTCTTCGGGGCCTGGTCGTGTGGGGAGGGAAGGGGGACGGTCCGTTGGGTTTTTCCGTCCATCCCGGCTCCCGGCCGGGTACCGGGCGGGACGGGGATGCGGATCGGGGCGGGGAAGCGGGATCGGCGGAGCCTTCGCGAGGAGAAGGCGGACACCTTCGGGGTTCGCGAGTGGGGAAGGAAAACCGGCCCGAGCCCCCCGCCCCTTCCCCTCTCCCCCAAGTCTCTGCACCTGGCAAATCCTCAATCGACAAGAGGCAAACGGTGGGGTCTGTTTTTTTTCCTATAAAAATAAACCAAAGCACGCAGCTCAGCGCATTCAGATGGGGTGGCTTTTTTTACAAAAGGTTTCGTCCTCGGACGGCTGAAGGGGGCTTTTCTCGTCCTTCCCGGCGGCTCGCAACCTCGCCTCCCCCAGCTTCGCCCGCCCCTCTCCCCAGCGCGGGGTCGAAGGGCACGGGAAGGGGCGGCCAATACATAGCCCTGCTCCCCCGGGCTGGCCGCGTCCGCCCCGCCCCGCTCTCAGACCGGCCGCAGCAGGGGCACGGAGGTGACCACCGGGTGCGAGTAGTAGACGGGGTGAGGGAAGGTGAGCAGCGGCTGGCTGACGGGCACGGGGGGCCCGGGGCCCGGGGCGGCGGCGGCGGTGGCGGCCCCGTCCCCCGCCGTGTTCTCGTGGTAGAGGATGGGCACCCGGACGATGCGCTGGGCCGCGGCGTGGCTGAGGTTGGCCGCCTCCAGCTCGGCCGCCAGCTGCCGCTTCCACTTGTTGCGGCGGTTCTGGAACCAGATCTTCACCTGCGTCTCGGTGAGGTGCAGGGAGGCGGCCAGGCCGGCCCGCTCCGAGCTGCTCAGGTAGCGCTTCAGGTCGAAGGTGGACTCCAGCTGGAACACCTGGCTGCGGGAGAACACGGTGCGCGTCTTCTTCTTGCGGCAGGGCTTCTTCTCCTCGGGGCTGTCGGGCCGCTTCTTCCAGTCGTCGGGGCCCGGGGGGCCCGCCGCCCCCCGCGGGCCCGCCTCGTCCCTCTTGCCCTCCTCCGAGTCGCTCTCTTCCAGGACGATCTCGTCCGGGCTGGTGGAGTCCCGCTCCTTGGGGTCCGGCTCCCGCCCGGCCCGGGGCTCCGGGGAGTCCCTGTCCGTGCCCGAGGCCGGGGACGAGTCTCTCCGCAGGGACTTGTCCGCCGGGGCCGAGGCCGAGGCCGCCACCGCCACCGCTGCGGGGGGGACACAAGACACACGCACCCAAGCACCCCGGCCATACCCACCAACGCACACCGGGCAGACCCACAGACACACACCGAGCGTTCCCACGAATACACAGCGGATACGCGCAGAGAGCATCCAGAAAATGAGACAAACAACCAGAGCAGGCACACAGACGCACACACACAAAAACCCACACAAAGCAACACGAAGCACAGGCACACACACACATCACACACCCCGAGCGTACCCACGAATACACAGCGGATACGCGCAGAGAGCACCCAGAACATGAGACAAACAACCAGAGCAGGCACACAGACGCACACGCACAAAAACCCACACAAAGCAACACGAAGCACAGGCACACAGACGCACACGCACAAAAACCCACACAAAGCAACACGAAGCACAGGCACACACACACATCACACACCCCGAGCGTACCCACGAATACACAGCGGATACGCGCAGAGAGCACGCAGAACATGAGACAAACAACCAGAGCAGGCACACAGACGTACACGCATAAAACCCCACACAAAGCAGACGAAGCACACACCCAAACACGAAGCACAGGCACACACACACATCACACACCCCGAGCGTACCCACGAATACACAGCGGATACGCGCAGAGAGCACGCAGAACATGAGACAAACAACCAGAGCAGGCACACAGACGCACACGCATGGAAACCCACACGAAGCAGAGGAAGCACACACCCAAACACGAACCACAGACACACACACACACATACACACACAGAGTCACCTTTTAGTGAGGTCGAAGATCCAGAGAGCCCGAGCCCCCCGTCGCCCTGGTTGGAGTGGGACTCTGCTCTCGTCGCCCCCGTGTCCCCATCCTCCCTTCCCTTGGGGCCCGCAGAGCCAGGTGTCCCGGCCTCTCTCCCAGTCCGGAGGAGGAAGGACTTCGACAGGCTCCGGGAGAAGCTTCGGGGGCCGGCGGGGGGGAAAACTCCCTGCCGGGCTCCGGCGCGGCCTCTTCTTCCCCCGCCCCTTCCCAATTCTTGGATTGGGGGAAGAGGAGGAGGAGAAGGAGGAGGAGGGATGAGGGGCCAACCGGGGGCAGGTGGAGAGGCCGAGAAGAGGGGATGGAGCGGCAAGGCCTCGTCGGGGTGAGGGCCGGGGAAAGGCAGGGCAGGGCATCGGGAGGGCATCGGGGGGTGTCAGTACCGTCTGTCCGGGGCAGGTGTCCCCCCGCGGGTGTCAGGGTGTAGGGGTACCACCAGGCCGGAGACCGCTCCAGGTAGTGCGCGGGCAGCGCAAACCTCTGCGCCGGGATCTCAAAGCGCGGAAAAGTCAGCTCTCCCACCTGCGACAGCGCGAAGCCCGCGGCGCCCGCCTCCAGGACGCCCTTGGCGGCCGAGGCCGAGGCCGGGCCCGGGACCGGGCCCAACAGAGTCCGGGACGGAGGAGGCTGGTGCTTCGGGGGCGGCCGGGGCCGGTCTCCATTGAGCAGGTTCTTGATGGAGAAGGGCGAGTCCTTGGGAGGGGGAGGGGGAGGCGGCGGGGGAGGGTCCGAGGGCGGAGGGGCCGCGGCCGGGGCCGGGGCCGGGGCCGGAGGAAGCGGGGCCGGGGCCGGGGGAGTCGGGGCCGGAGGGGGCTGCGAGCCGCTGCCGTTGGCGGCCGGGTCGTGCCCCGGCCCGGGCATCCTGCCCTGCTCCCCCGGCTGCCCCGGGCCGGACCGGAGCCGAGAGGAGCGGAGAGGGAGGCGGGAGGGAGGGACGGAGGGAGGGAGGGAGGGAGGGAGGGAGGCCGGGAGGCGGCCGAGGGCGGCAGGCGGCGGCCGCTCAGACCATCAACCAACTCCTCACCGGGGCGCAAAGTGCCGCGGGAGGCGGAGGCGGCGGAGCAAAGGCAGCGGGGCGGGGGCTCATGGGGGGCGCTGGGGATGGAGGGGAGCCGGGGGGCCGGGGGACCGGGGGGCCGATGGCGGGGGGCTGAGCGGGGGGTCCGCGGGCCGGGCAGACGATCGGAGGCGGCGGCGGAGGCGGCGGCGGCGGCGGCAGGACGAGTCCCGGGTCCGCCGGGCTGCGTCAATCCGGCGCCTGATGCTAATGATGAAATCAAAATGTCAGAGAGGTAAATGGGGGGGGGGGGGGGAGGGGGGGGAGGGAGGGGGCGGGAAAGGGAGGAGGGGGGAGGGAGGGGGGACGGGGACGGAGGGGGGCGGCGACCGGGCGCCCGGAGAAGGAGAAGCAAATGGGCCGAGCGGAGCCGCCCCGCCCCGCCCCGCCCCGCCCCGCCCCGGCCCCGGCCCCGGGCGGAGGCGCGGGGAGCGGCCCGCGGGGCCCGCCTGTCGTGGGGGCCGCAACGGCTCCCCGAGGGTCCCCCTGCCCGGCCCGGGGGGCGGCCGGCCGGGTGTCTGTGTGTCTGTGTGTGTGTCTGTGTGTGTGTGTGTGTGTGTGTGTGTGAGAGGTGTGTGTGAAGAGAGCCGCCGGGACTGCCGTTCTTCCCGTTGTCCCTCCCTTGGCCCGGCCCCTCTCCCCCGCCGCCCGCCCTCCCCGCGCCGGGCGGGCCGCCCCTTCCGTGCCCCAGGCCTGCAATCAGTCAATCAATCAATCAATCAATCAATCGTATTTATTGAGCGCTTACTGTATGAAGAACACCATACTAAGCGCTTGGGAAGTCCAAGTTGGCAACATAGAGAGACGGTTCCTACCCAACAGCGGGCTCACAGGGATGAAGAGACCGGCGGGAGGAGCCGGCGGCCGGCCGGGAGCCCGGGAGCCACCCGCACGGCGGGGCCCGACCCCCGGACTGACCCCCGCGCCCTCCCCCGCCTCCCGGTGCCCGCCTCTCCCCCCGGGGGTCCTTCGCTCAGCCCGGCTCTGCCAAGTGAACAACGGCGGCTCAACTTTCGCCAGGCGCCTCCTTAAAGCGCCGCCTCGTTTGGCCTCATTACGGGCGCTGAAAGGCGTTAGCGGCCCGTGAGCGCTCCGCCGACGGCCGCCCCTCCTTTCTGAACGGCTGGAAAAGGGGGCGCGGGGGGCGGGGTGGGGGGCATCCAGCCCCCGGGCCGCTCAATCTGCCGTTTGGGGACAGGAGCCGCCGCCGGGAAACGGTCCGCAAGTTGTCGGCCGCCGGGAAACTCCGGAGAGGGTCCCCGGCCAAGGGGAGGAGCCCGGCGCGGCGGGCAGGGCCACTGCCATGGGACCAAGGCCACCTTGGCACGCCTCTTCCCCCTCTCCCCACCTTTCTCACCACCCTCTGGGACCCCCGCCCCGCTGCCTGGGACCCTTCACCCCCTCCTCAATCAATCAATCAATCAATCGTATTTATTGAGCGCTTACTGTGTGCAGATCACTGTACTAAGCGCTTGGGAGGTACACATAGAGACAGTCCCTACCCAACAGCGGGCTCCTCCTCCTCCTCCTTTCCGTGTTCCCTCTCCCCCCCACGGGGCTGCCTGGGCCTGCAATCAATCAATCAATCAATCAATCAATCGTATTTATTGAGCGCTTACTATGTGCAGAGCACTGTACTAAGCGCTTGGGAAGTACAAATTGGCAACACATAGAGACAGTCCCTACCCAACAGTGGGCTCACAGTCTAAAAGGCGGAGACAGAGAACAGAACCAAACATACCAACAAAATAAAATAAATAGGATAGAAATGTACAAGTAAAATAAATAAATAAATAAATAAATAGAGTAATAAATATGTACAACCATATATACATATATACAGGTGCTGTGGGGAAGGGAAGGAGGTAAGATGGGGGGATGGAGAGGGGGACGAGGGGGAGAGGAGGGAAGGGGCTCAGTCTGGGAAGGCCTCCTGGAGGAGGTGAGCTCTCAGCAGGGCCTTGAAGGGAGGAAGAGAGCTAGTTTGGCGGATGGGCAGAGGGAGGGCATTCCAGGCCCGGGGGATGACGTGCAAGACGGCGATATGACATTGTGGGGATGGGAGAGGCCGGGGCCGGGCCCTTTCGGGAGCACTGCTGTGCCAGGCCGGGTGTGGAGCGGGAGGGAGCCTGCCCATCCCCTCGCCTGCTCAAAACTGGGGGGAAAAAGAGGGAGAGAGCGACAGCAAGAAAGACACACACACACACACACACACACAGAGAGAGAAGAAGGGGAAGGAACACATCAGTCTGAGTGGGCACACTCGCACCCACCCACTGACGCCCCCGAAAAGATCCGTGCATCTGCTCCTAGAAAGGCACGAAATCTTCGACGTAGAGATGCAAAGTTTGCAGAAAACTGCAGCCGAGCTTAAGTGGGTGAGGAGGCCGGTGGAAACGAGGAGCTTTTTCTCCCCAGCGCCCCTGCTCTCCGGCTTTGCTCTCCTGGGAGTATCCCGCCCCAGGTCCCCGGGCTAAATGTCGGGAAGGAGGGGCCGGGAATTGCTGCGAATCTGGGAAGTCACTCGGTCTCAGCCCCCACACTCGTGGAGGAAATGGTATTATCCCTGGAGCAGCGCGCTCATCCTCAGTCCACCCGGGGCTGCCTGGATGCTGGGGCTGCCATTCACTCAGTCGTATTTATCGAGCTCTTACTGTATGCATCATCATCATCATCATCAATCGTATTTATTGAGCGCTTACTATGTGCAGAGCACTGTACTAAGCGGTTGGGAAGTACAAATTGGCAACATATAGAGACAGTCCCTACCCAACAGTGGGCTCACAGTCTAAAAGGGGGAGGCAGAGAACAAAACCAAACATACTAACAAAATAAAATAAATAGAATAGATATGTACAAGTAAAATAAATAAATAAATAGAGTAATAAATATGTACAAACATATATACATATATACAGGTGCTGCGGAGAAGGGAAGGAGGTAAGAAGGGGGGATGGAGAGGGGCGAGGGGGAGAGGAAGGAAGGGGCTCAGTCTGGGAAGGCTGAACACTGTACTAAGCGCTTGGAAATGATGATGGTATTTAAAAAGCGCTTACTATGTGCAAAACATTCATTCATTCAATCGTATTTATTGAGCGCTTACTGTGTGCAGAACACTGTACTAAGCGCTTGGAAATGATGATGGTATTTAAAAAGCGCTTACTATGTGCAGAACATTCATTCATTCAATCGTATTTATTGAGCGCTTATTGTGTGCAGAGCACTGTACCAAGCGCTTGGGAAGTACAAGTTGGCAACATATAGAGACGGTCCCTACCCAACAGTGGGCTCACAGTCTAGAAGGGGGAGAAAGCACTGTTCCGAGCGCTGGGGAGGTTACAAGGTGATCAGGTTGTCCCACGGGGGAGCTCACAGTCTTAATCCCCACAGATGAGGTAACCGAGGCACAGAGAAGTGAAGTGCCCAAAGTCACACAGCTGACAATTGGCAGAGCCGGGATTTGAACCCATGACCTCTGACGCCGAAGCCTTTGCTCTTTCCACTGAGCCACGCTGCTTCTCAGTACTCTGCCCTCTCTATCCCCCCCCCCCCCCCCACGCCTTGGGGTGGGGCGGGCCCGGGCCCGGGGGCCTTGGCACGGCCTTGTTCAGCCCGGCACGGGGCCTATGGATTTCCACAGCCCGCGGTGACCCGACCCAGAGAAGGGCGGCCAACTAGCTGCAAACCTACTTAGTAAGCGCCCGTGGGGGCTGCCGTGGGCAAGGCCGGCCCCAGGACCTGTCAGACCCCGGGAGGTGTCAGCCCACCAGCTCCTTCTCCACTCCGATCGCCACTCGCACACACTCACTTTTTCCCTCTCTCCCACTCACGCACTCATCCAAGCGCATTTTTAAAACGGCATCTGTTAAGCGCTCGCTACGTGCCAGGCAGGTAGGTACAAGATAATCAAGTTGGATCCAGTCCCTGACCCACATGGGGCTCACAGTCTTAATCCCCGATTTACAGATGAGGTAGCAGAGGCACCGAGAAGTCAAGTGACTTGTCCAAGGTCACGCAGCAGACAAGTGGCAGAGCCGGGAAAAGAATCCAGTTCCTTCTGACACCCAGGTCTGTTCTCTATCCACCAGAAGAGCACAGGGAAGCACCGAGAAGCACCGAGTAGCAGCGGGGCTTAGTGGAAAGAGCCGGGCTTGGGAGTTAGAGGTCGTGGGTTCTAATCCTGCTCCACCACTTACCAGATGCGTGACTTCTAGACTGTGAGCCCGTGGTTGGGTAGGGACCGTCTCTATATGTTGCCAACGTGTACTTCCCAAGCGCTTAGTGCAGTGCTCTGCACACAGTAAGTGCTCAATAAATACGATTGAATGAATACAGTTCTCTGCACACAGTAAGTGCTCAATAAATACGATTGAATGAATGAATGAATGACTTTGGGCAAGTCACTTAACTTCTCTGTGTCTCAGTTACCTCAGTTAAAATGGGGAGTCAGACTGTGAGCCCCATGCGGGACAACCTGATTACCTTGTATCCACCCCAGTGCTTAGAACAACGCATGGCACAAGAAGCCTAACAAATGCCACAGTCATCATCATCGCTAGGCCAAGCTGCATTCACACATGTACATCACACATGTTCACACAAATAGTCACGCACATTCCCTTAGGCACACGCCCAGGCACTGACACCGACACATTCGCACATCGACACACACCGACAGGTGCGGGGAGGCCCGGGGGGCGGAGGTCTTGGGGGCACTGCCAGGGACAGACACAGCCCGGGGGAGGAGACAACAACTGGGCCTCAGAAGTGGCTGGGCGGGGCGGGAAGCGTTGGGCCCGAGGAGCGGGGGCACCGCACTCCTCCCGCGGGGGGCCCCGCAGTGACCCCTCATTCATTCAATCGTATTTCTTGAGCGCTTACTGTGTGCAGAGCGCTGTACTAAGCGCTTGGGAAGTCCAAGTCGGCAACATGTAGAGACGGTCCCTCCCCAACAGCGGGCTCACAGTCTAGAAGGGGGAGACAGAGAACAATACAAACTATATTAACAAAATAAAATAAATAGAATAAATATGTACAAATAAAATAAATAGAGTAATAAATCCGTACAAACATCTATACATATATACAGGTGCTGTGGGGAGGGGGAGGAGAGGAAGGAGGGGGCTCAGTCTGGGAGGAAGCGCTTGGGAAGTCCAAGTTGGCAACATATAGAGATGGTCCCTACCCAACAGCGGGCTCACAGTCTAGAAGGGGGAGACAGAGAACAAAACAAAACATATGAACAAAATAAAATAAATAGAATAAATGTGTACAAATAAAATAAATAAGTAGAGTAATAAATCCGTACAAACATATATACATATATACAGGTGCTGTGGGGAGGGGAAGGAGGTAAGGCGGGGGGGATGGGGAGGGGGAGGAGGGGGAGAGGGAGGAGGGGGAGAGGGAGGAGGGGGAGAGGGAGGAGGGGGAGAGAAAGGAGGGGGTTCAGTCTGGGGGCTCATTGGCCTCGCAGTGGCCCAGTAGCCCCACAGGGTCCCTCAGTGGTCCCACAGCGGTCTGTCAGAGGCCCCGCATTGTCCCAGCAGTGGCCCCGCAGCGCGCCTGCAGTGGCCCCGTAGTGGCCCCTCATTGGTTTCTCATCGGTCCCCGCAGTGGCCCCGCAGCGGAGGCAGGGCCGCCGGGGCCCTCGGCACAGTCGTCTGCTGTGCGGCCTTGGGCAAATAATTATAATAATAATAATGGCATTTATTGAGCGCTTACTATGTGCAAAGCACTGTTCTAAGCGCTGGGGAGGTTACAAGGTGATCGGGTTGTCCCACGGGGGGCTCCCAGTCTCCATCCCCATTTTACAGATGAGGGAACTGAGGCCCAGAGAAGTGAAGTGACTTGCCCAAAGTCACACAGCTGACAATTGGAAGAGGCGAGATTTGAACCCATGACCTCGGACTCCAAAGCCCGAGCTCTTTCCGCTGAGCCCCGCTGCTTCTCTTCTCTGGGTCTCCGTGACCTCCGCGGCCAAACGGGGCCGAAGGCGGTGAGGAGGCCCCGCGTGGGCCCGGGCCTGCCTCCCGCCTCCCGCCCCATCCAACGCCCATCTACCCCAACGCTTACAACAGGGCTGAGCACACACACACAGGGAGCGCTCAACGAGCGCCATCGCGCCGCTCATGAACGAGTCCCGGGATCATCAAATATCGTCGTCATCATCATCATCATCATCATCGGGATTGTTAGTGCAGCTTCCTCTTGGGCAGCGCTGCGGGGCTGGGCGAGACGCAGACCTCCAGACCCCCAGACCCGCAGACCCCCCAGACCCCCAGAACCCCAGAACCCCAGACCCCCAGAACCCAGAACCCCATAACCTCAGACCCGCAGACCCCCAGAACCGCAGACACCCAGAACCCAGACCCCCAGAACCCCAGACCTCCAGGCCTCCAGACCTCCAGAACCCCAGAACCCCAGACCCCCAGACTTCCAGACCTCCAGAACCCCAGAACCCCAGACCCCCAGACTTGCAGACCCCCAGAACCCCAGACCCCCAGAACCCCAGACCTCCAGACCTCCAGACCCCCAGAGTCCCAGACCCCCCAGACCTCCAGACCCCCAGACCTCCAGACCCCCAGACCCTCCAGACCCCCAGACCTCCAGACCTCCAGAACCCCAGACCTCCATACCCCTAGACCCCCAGACTCCCAGAACCCCAGACCCGCAAACCCCCAGACCTCCAGCCCCCCAGACACCCAGAACCCCAGACCTCCAGCCCCCCAGCCTCCCAGGACCCCAGACCCCCAGAACCCCAGACCCCCAGAACCCCAGACCTCCAGAACCCCAGACCCCCCCAGGCCCCCCAGACTTCCAGCCCCCCCAGACCTCCAGACCCCCAGAACCCCAGAACCCCCAGACCTCCAGCCCCCCAGACCTAGAGACCCCCAGAACCCAGACCCCCAGACCCGCAGACCCCCAGACCCCCAGACCCCCAGAACCCTAGACCTCCAGACCTGCAGACCCCCAGAGCCCCAGAGCCCCCAGACCTCCAGACCCCCAGACCTCCAGACCCCCAGAACCCCAGACCCTCCAGAGCTCCAGACCCCCAGACCTCCAAACCCCCAGAACCCCAGACCTCCATACCCCTAGACCCCCAGACCTCCAGACCCCCAGACCCCCAGACCTCCAGCCCCCCAGACACCCAGAATCCCAGACACCCAGAACCCCAGACCCCCAGACCTCCAGCCCCCCAGCCCCCTAGAACCCCAGACCTCCAGCCCCCCAGACCCCTAGAACCCCAGACCCCCAGAACCCCAGACCTCCAGACCCCCAGACCCCCAGACCCCCAGACCCCCAGACCCCCAGGCCCCCAGACCTCCAGACCCCCAGGCCCCCAGCCCCCCAGCCCCCCAGACCTCCAGTCCCCCGGCCGGCTGTGGCCTGCCCCCGCTAGGGCGGCTCCGCCTGGGGCTCGGATCTCCGGGGTCCCGGGCGCCGGGGGCCTCTCTGGGGGCCGGCCCTTCGTTGTCCTTCCCCCGCTCTCCCCGGCTCCCGAAGATCTTCACCCCTTCGGACCGGCTCGGGAAAGCTCCCTGGGAATTAGGGGCAGATGGAGAAAGCAGCGGGGCTTAGTGGAAAGAGCAGGGGAGTGAGAAGTCGTGGGTTCTAATTCCGACTCTGCCACCTGGCAGCTGTGTGGCTTCGGGCGAGTCACTTCACTTCTCTGGGCCTCAGTTCTCTCATCTGTAAACTGGGGATGAGCCCCACGAGGGGCAACCTGATCACGTTCCAGAGGTCGTGGGTTCTAATCCCGGTTCCGCCACTTAGCTGTGTGACCTTGGGCAAGTCACTTCTCTGTGCCCCAGTTACCTCATCTGGAAAATGACAGCGTGGTTCAGTGGAAAGAACCCGGGCTTGGGAGTCAGAGGTCATGGGTTCAAATCCCAGCTCTGCCACTTGTCAACTGTGTGACTTTGGGCAAGTCACTTAACTTTTCTGGGCCTCAGTTCCCTCATCTGTAAAATGGGGATGAAGACTGTGAGCCCCATGTGGGACAACCAGATCACCTTGTATCCTCCCCAGCGCTTAGAACAGTGCTTTGCACATAGTAAGCACTTAATAAATGCCATTATTATTATTATTATTAAGACTGTGAGCCCCACGTGGGACCCATATCTACCCCAGCGCTTAGAACAGTGCTTGGCACATAGTAAGCACTTAACAAATGCTATATTACTATTATTATTCTAATTCATTCATTCATTCATTCAATCGCATTAATTGAGCGCTTACTGTGTGCAGAGCACTGTACTAAGCGCTTGGAAAATACAAGTTGTCAACATAAAACCGTTCTACAGCTATTCAGCTACCGTCGAATATTTCAGAGCAATATCTCCTTTTTTCTTCTGTTAGGAACACACTAGAATGAAGTTCCAGAATCTCTATTAGTGGAGGAAGCGAAAACGTCCTAGCAGGTGCTTACTAAATGTGAATAATCCCAGCAGGAGAGCCAGTCCTGAAGTTAAGAAAGGAAAGTGAAGAAAGGTTTTTGGGTTTTTTTTTTTTAAACCAATTGAGGAGACTTCCCAGCTTCAGCGTCCTGGAACAATATCAGGATCTGCCGGAATGGTGAGCAAGAACCTGTAACACACATCCTTATCTGGCTTTATGAGTCTGCTCACTATTCCCCATCCCTCAAAAACCTCCAGTCAGTTAGGTTAGCCGTTCCTGTCTGCATCAAACAGAAACATTCGGTTTAAAGGCACAGCCAATCTCCCACAATCTCGCACGTTTCATTCCACTCAAGCCAACCTATGCACTCTGTTATGTTCCCATCTCTCCCGCCACTGACTTTTTCACACCTCCTCCTTTCCGCCTAAAAGTCCCGTTCATCAAACCGTAGCTCACCTTCTCTTCAAGGTGACTGTATCTGACCTAATTAATATGGATCTCTCCCAGCACTTACTGTTTGGCAAACAGTAACAAATGCCCCTAAAAAGAGGTCCTTCTGAAATAACACCTTTTCCAGGAGGCTATCCCTGATTAATCTCTTACCACCCCATCATCTATCCCCAACAACTGTGAATTCAGCACTTCTACATCATTCAAGCGCTGAGTCTCTCCCTCCAACCCCCGCAGCCCCACAGCACTTATGTAATAATCATAATGATGGCATTTGTTAAGCACTTACTATGTGTCAAGCACTGGTGATCAGGTTGTCCTACGTGGGGTTCCCAGTCTTAATTAATCCCCATTTTACAGATGAGGTAACTGAGGCACAGAGAAGTTAAGTGACTCGCTCAAAGTCACACAGCTGACAAGTGGCAGAACCGGGATTAGAACCCACGCCCTCTGATTCCCAAGCCCGTGCTCTTGCCTCTAAACCACGCTGCTTCTCTTAGCCACCAATTTATTTTAATGTCTGTCTGGCCCTCTGGACTGTAAACTCCTATATGCCTACCAACTCTATTGCGTTGTATTTTCCCAAGCACTTAGCACAGTGCTCTGCACACAGTTAGCACTTAATTATTAACGGAGTCCTCATACTCCTTTAGCACTTAAGTATTTATCTTTATATTCTATTGTTTCCTCCTTTATGTAATTTACTTTATTGTCTGTCTCTCCTGCTAGAATGCAAACTCCTTGAGGACAGGGGGCATGTTTACTAATTATATTGCATTTTCCTGAGCATGGGAGTGCAGTGTTTTATGCGCACTAGGATCTCAATAAATAGTACTGATTGGTTAATTGACTGATAATTTCTTTCTTTGCACTGTTTACACGTTGAGAAGCAGCGTGGCTCGGTGGAAAAGAGCCCGGGCTTTGGAGGCAGAGGTCGTGGGTTCAAATCCAGGCTCTGCCACTTGTCAGCTGTGTGACTTTGGGCAAGTCACTTAACTTCTCTGTGCCTCATTCCCTCATCTGTAAAATGGGGATGAAGAGTGTGAGTCCCACGTGGGACAACCTGATTACCTTGTATCCCCCCAGCGCTTAGAACAGTGCTTTGCACATAGTAAGCGCTTAATAAATGCCATTATTATTATTTTTTTTGGGTGGGGGAGAACAAAGCTGAACTGGCTTTTTTTGCTCATATTTCATTATAGTAAAGAAACAGGCCATATTTTTCAATAGTTATCGAAGACACTGAGCCCTCGCCGCGTGCACAGCACTGTACTTGGTACTATGGGGAATAATTGATTAGTCAATAGTAATTACTGCTATTCTTCAATTAGCAATCTAAATTGGATCCGTGAAAATAGAATGTTAAGTAAAGTAGTGCTAAAAGAAGCAGAATCTCCCCTTAGGAAATAATATAAAGTACATTAATGCACCCCTCAAATACAAAAAATAAGACCAAAATAATGTAATACATTTATAAAGAAATTTAAACACCTTTAAATTTAAACACCTTTAAATTGAAATTTCTTTAAATTTAAAGAAATTTACATGACCAAATAACAATGTAGTTAAATGCCAATAATGAAAAATTTGGAATTTGATTTTTTTGTGTACATATGCAAATACAGCAACCTCCAAAGGTTACCCATTCATCTCCACATCAAGCATAAACTCCTTTAGTGGCTTGAGCACTTAATCAGCTCTCTTTCTATTTCTCTCTCCTCTCCCTCTCTCTCTCCTTTTCAATCAGTCAATCAATCAATCTGTTACTCTGTGCAGGGCGCTGTACAATATGTTTGGGAAAGGAGAATATGACCGAGTTGGTAGGCATATTCCCTATCCCCAAGGAGCTTACAGTCTAGAGGGGGAGACAGACATTAAAATAAATTATGGCTAAGTGCTGTGGGGCTGAGGGTGAGGTGAAAAAAAGGTACAAATCCAAGCATAAAGGTGACACAATAGGGAGAAATAGGGAAAGTGAGGGCTTAGCCGGGGAAGGCATCTTGGAGAATGATTCTAACAAAGCTTTGAAGGTGGGATAACGGATTAGGCATCTGCAGGAGCACGGGCTTCGGAGTCCGAGGACATGGGTTCTAATCCTTGCTCCGCCATGTGTCTTCTATGTGACCTTGGGCATATCATTTAACTCCTCTGTGCCTCAGTTACTCAGTTACCTTATTTGTAAAATGGGGATTAAGACTGTGAGCCCCATGTGGAACAACCTGATTACCCCAGTGCTTAGAACAGTGCTTGGAACCCAAGCGCTTAGTACAGTGTTCTACACACAGTAAGCGCTCAATAAATACAATTGAATGAATGAATGAATGAGTCTGCTGATGGTATCTAAGGATTTTATGAGGTCTGTGAACATCATCATCATCATCATCAATCGCATTTATTGAGTGCTTACTATGTGCAGAGCACTGTACTAAGCGCTTGGGAAGTACAAATTGGCAACATATAGAGACAGTCCCTACCCAACAGTGGGCTCACAGTCTAAAAGGGGGAGACAGAGAACAAAACCAAACATACTAACAAAATAAAATAAATAGAATAGATATGTACAAGTAGAATAAATAAATAAATAAATAAATAAATAGAGTAATAAATATGTACAAACATATATACATATATACAGGTGCTGTGGGGAAGGGAAGGAGGTAAGATGGGGGGGATGGAGAGGGGGACGAGGGGGAACGGAAGGATCCTGTCCAGGTGTTGGTTCCTTTCAATCGTATTTCAATTGTATTTATTGTTTTATATGTTATTTATAACATTTACATGTTTTGTTTTGTTGTCTGTCTCCCCCTTTTAGTCTGTGAGCCCGTTGTTGGGTAGGGACCGTCTCTATATGTTGCCGACTTGGACTTCCCAAGCGCTTAGTACAGTGCTCTGCACACAGTAAGCGCTCAATAAATACGATTGAATGAATGAATTGTAAGCACCTAATAAATACCATCATCATTCTTATTACTGTTATTATTAGATAAGATCGAGGTACAGGGAGTAGTTTGGTATTATGGAGTAAAGTAAGTGTGCTAAGTTGTAGCAGAAGATCAGGAAAGTAAAGTAGGAGGGGGCAAGACGATTGAGTTCTTATAATAATGACATTTGTTAAGCGCTTACTATGTGCAAAGCACTGTTCTAAACGCTGGGGGGGATACAAGGTGTTCAAGTTGTCCCACGTGGGGCTCACAGTCTTAATCCCCATTTTACAGATGAGGTAACTGAGGCTCAGAGAAGTTAAGTGACTTGCCCAAGGTCACACAGCAGACATGTGGCTTATAGCCAACGGTAATAATTTTCTGTTTGACGCGGAGGTGGATGGGCAACCACCGGAGATTCTCGAAGAGTGGGCAAACATGGTGTGAACACTTTTTTAGAAAAATGATTCAGGTAGCAGAGTGAAGTACGGGCGGCAGTGGAGAGAGACAAGAATT
Source organism: Tachyglossus aculeatus (assembly GCF_015852505.1). Lineage (NCBI taxonomy): Eukaryota > Metazoa > Chordata > Mammalia > Monotremata > Tachyglossidae > Tachyglossus > Tachyglossus aculeatus. Next base: position 21,273,443 of record NC_052081.1, on the reverse strand, counting down.
GTGGAGGTCAGCAAAGAGGCTGATCAGTAGTGAAGGTGGGTCAGGATTAGCGCTTGGATCACTGTAGTAGCAGTTTGGATGGAGAGGACAGGACAGATTTTAGCAATGTTGTCAAGGTAGAACTGAAAGGATTTGATAGATTGAGCATGTGGGTTGAATGAAAGGGATGAGTTGAGGACAGTGCTAAGGTTATGGGCTCGTGAGGCAGGGAGGATGGCGGTCCTGTCTACAGTTACGGGAAATCTACGTTTTGAATGAGAAGGGGGTGGTCAACAGTGTCAGAGGCAGCTAGGAGGTAGAGGAGGATCAGGATGGAATAGAGGCCGTTGGATTTTGCAAGAAAGAGATCACTAATGACTTCTGAGAGGGCAGTTTGGTGGACTAAAGGAGATGGCTGGGGGCTGATTGAGCTCCTTAAAGCTGATGGTGAGGAGTTTCTGCTTCAAGGAGAGATGGATGGGCAACCAGTGGAGGTTTGTGAAATGCCCAGAACAGCGTTTTAGAAAAGTGATCGAGGCAGCAGACTGAAATATGGACTGGGTGGTGTGGGGAGAGACAGGAAGTCAGGGAAGGCGGCAAGGAGGCTGAGGCAGGAGTCAACGTAAGCTTTGACAAGTGCTTGGACCCGATGGAGAGGGAGGGGCAGACTCTGGAGATGCTGTGGAGAAATAAGCCAACAGGTGATTGACAGAAATATGTGATCCTTTGAGGCAACAACTTACTGAAGCCGGCCCTTGACAGAAGACTCTACTGCTCACCTTCTCGCTGTACCTTGATCAATCAATCAATCGTATTTATTGAGCGCTTACTGTGTGCAGAGCACTGTACTAAGCGCTTGGGAAGTACAAGTTGGCAACATGTAGAGACAGTCCCTACCCAACAGTGGGCTCACAGTCTAAAAGGGGGAGACAGAGAACAAAACCAAACATACTAACAAAATAAAATAAATAGAATAGGTATGTACAAGTAAAATAAATAAATAAATAAATAGAGTAATAAATATGTACAGACATATATACATATATATAGGTGCTGTGGGGAAGGGAAGGAGGTAAGATGGGGGGGATGGACAGGGGGACGAGGGGGAGAGGGGGACGAGGGGGATCTGTCTATATATCACTTACCCACAACCTAACTCTGTCCCAGAACATCCTCCCTCCTCATATCAGACAGATAATTGCTCTCCCCCACTTCAAAACCTTATTGAAGGCACATCTCCTCCAAGAAGCCTTCCCTAAGCCCTCCTCTCCTCTTCTCCTACTCCCTTCTGCGCTGCTCTTACTTGCTCCTTCATTTATCCTCCCTCCCATTCCCACAGCACATATGTATATATATATATATATATATATATATATATATCTGTCACATTCATTTATTTATAAACAGTGTGGCTCAGTGGAAAGAGTACGGGCTTGGGAATCCAAAGTCGTGGGTTCTAATCCCGGCTCCGCCACTTGTCAGCTATGTGACTTCGTTCAAGTCACTTCACTTCTCTGGGCCTCAGTTACCTCATCAGTTACCTCTCAATCATGGGGATTGAGACTGTGAGCCCCATGTGGGACAACCCGATTACCCCAGTGCTTAGAACAGTGCTTGGCACATTGTAAGTGCTTAACAAATATCATCATTATTAATATTATTATTTATCTATATTAATGTGCTTGGCACATTGTAAGTGCTTAACAAATATCATTATTATTATTATTATTTATCTATATTAATGTCTGTCTCCCCCTCTAGACCATGAACTCGTTGTGGGCAGGGGTGTGTGTCTTTATATTGTTCTTTCCTAAGTTCTTAGTACAGTGCTTTGCACACAGTAAATGCTCAATAAATACGATTGAATGAATGAATGAAAGAAGACGTGGAATTGAAAACAGGGTCACTGTGATTGTCCTCCTAATGCATGCCTCTCTACTCGCCTGGTCATGCATCTACACACTCTTGTGCCCACATTCTTCTAGACTGTAATCTCACGGTGGGCAGAGAACGTGTCTACCAACTCTGCAGCACTGTATTCTTCCAGGAGCTTATTCCAGTGTTCAGCACTTAGTAAGCACATAACATTGATGATGATGATCTGTCATCCCTACGCATGCACCTGTGCCCATGTACACCCTATGAAAGGGCCCAGGGCACACAGCGTGGAGGGTGGGAGGAATCTGCCACTACTAAGGCCATTGAGTCCAGCTGAGTAGAAAGGGTTGAGTTGAGAGCAGTAATCTGATCATCAAGGCTGGGTAGAGAGGAGAGGGAGGCGATTGATTGATTGATTGATTGATTGATTGATAGCCTGGTATACAGCAGCCTTTCTTAATAGGACAGGACTCAATAGCACTGCCCTATGTTGCTTGGTACACCAGCTCCGATAAACGGTCCAAATACCAGCCCACTTCCTCTTCCTATGTTACAACAAGACATGAATAAACCTGACAGTTCCTGTTGCAATGTTGCTGTGCAAAATCAAGCAGGGATGATATAACCTTCCTTTGGTTCTCAGTGTCTTCCCAAGTTTGCCCGGTTCATTCTTGCTTAGGCGCAGGACAATTAGATCATAAGGAGTGCCGAGCGAGAATGAATTAGCTAGTATAGAAGGATCAGTTGGGTAAATACATCATTTGGAAAGAGTCTCTGTTGTGATTTAGTTGCTTCGATTGGTTTTCTTCGAGTTTCTGACCAGGAAGACAGCCCTGCTCTTTGTGGCTGGCACAAACAAGCATCCTGCAAAGCAACAACGAGTGGGGAAGTTAACTGGGCCCGTAGAGAGGGGTCAGGGCAGGTGAGACAGCAGACTGGAGTTGGAAAGAGAGGGATGAGATTGTGGAGAAATAGGAGCAATTTGCCAAAATGATCCAAGTGTCTCCTACCCTTCTTCATGCCTCTGAAGAAGCAACGTGTGCATGCCCACCCTCTTTCAAATGGTGTCTCAGACCCGGGCAACTCTGCTGCCTCGTTCTTATTAATTGAGTCATCTGGCGGGGACAGTTCTCTTCCTATAGAGCTGTACGGCACACCGGGGAGTAGCAGTAGCAAGAGGAGAAGCAGTGTGGCTCAGTGGAAAGAGCACGGGCTTTGGAGTCAGAGGTCATGGGTTCAAATCCCGGCTCCACCACTTGTCAGCTGTGTGACTTTGGGCAAGTCACATCATTTCTCTGGGCCTCAGTTCCCTCATCTGGAAAATGGGGATGAAGGCTGTGAGCCCCATGTGGGACAATCTGATCACCTTGTAACCTCCCCGGTGCTTAGAACAGTGCTTTGCACATAGTAAGTGCTTAATAAATGTCATTATTATTATTATTATTACAAACCCCCAAGACAGTTAACGTAATTGAGTGTTTTACTAACTTGGACATCTCTTCTTTCCTCTTCTAGATGGGAATACTCTCAGGAGGCTTTGGCCTTTGGCCCAGTTACCCCCACCGACTTTTTTCTGCCAAATGTAATCCTTCCAAGGACAAATACCTATAGCGTGAAGCTGGACCTGGACCTTGAGGAGGCAGAAAATCGTGTCAAGTAGTTGCCCAAGAATCCCGCTAGGAGAACGGCATTCCAAACCTGAGGGCCTGGGCTCACTAATGAACTTGGATTGTGTGGAAAACTAAGCCTCAAACAATGCTATATCTCAGTGGAAAATTGGGAGTCAGTTGCCAAGGAGAGAACAGCGTGGCACACTGTTATGTGACTCTTTTATTCATTCATTTATTCAATCGTATTTATTGAGCACTTACTGTGTGCAGAGCACTGAACTAAGCGCTTGGGAAGTCCAAGTCGGCAACATATAGAGACGGTCCCTAACCCAACAACGGGCTCACAGTCTAGAAGAGGGAGACAGACAACAAAACAAAACACGTGGACGGGTGTCAAGTCGTCAGAACAAATAGAATTAAAGCTAAATGCACATCATTAACAAAATAAATAGAATAGTAAATATGTAGAAGTAAAATAAATAGAGTGATAAATCTGTACAAACATATATACAGGTGCTGTGGGGAGGGGAAGGAGGTAGAGCGAGGGGATGGGGAGGAGGAGAGGAAAAAGCGTCTTTAACCAGATGCTCTGTTAGAAAGGAGAGGGAAAGGGGCAAAAGAATAAACAGAGCTGGGTACTGCAAACATTATGCTTAGCAATACAACATGACAGCTTTTGTGTGTGTGCAGTGTGACCACCTTGACCTTTCAGCCACACAGGCATTCATGGGCAAATTTCACTGTAAACGGTGTCTTCTTTGAATAGGAAGGAAAACTCTACCGATACTGTCATTTCCCAATTCTTTCCCAAGTCCCAAGTGTTTTGAACTCAACACATCAAGACCAACTCTTAAGAACAGGGAGAAATGGGAATATTTTGGAAGATAGAACCTGGAAAATATATGGCCTTGGAAAACCTGGCTCCTAGGGGACTTTTCGTAATTTTGAGATTTTTGTAATTATGCATCAAGTGCCATGTGTTTGTCAGATATTCATTGCTTAATTGGCATTTTATTGCTCCCACTGTCACCTATGATATGGATGAAATTGAAACCACCAGGGGAGTAGAAATTTATTTCTGCTTGTATTTTAATGAGAAGAATAAAGTGTCAATTTAACAATGAAGATGACATATATTTGATGCATTACTTGAGGAAATCATATCACTTACTAAACTGTTATTTTATAATTGGTAATAATAGTGTAGCTAGCAATAAGTGGGTGACAGTCAAAGCATACTTTCAACCCAGAAAATAGCAAATACATCTGATTCAAAATCAAAGAATATTTTACTTTTTATACTCGTATCTGCACAGGCTTTGCCGTTTCAAATTGTCCTGCTGTATTAGAAAGAAAGAGACATAAAGTGTTAGAAAGAATCTCCCACTTTTATAATTGACTTTAAAAATGCTTTTGGATCATCCAGGAGACAAAACTACAAAGATTGCCTCCGATTAGAAGCCCTACTAGGGAGAAAAGTTTCAGAAATGGCCAAACAGTTGGATGAGAAGGTGGAAAAGCAATATAGTCTAGTGGAAAGAGCAAAGGACTGAAATTCAGAAGACCTGGGTTCTAATTCCTGCTCTGCTCCTTGTCTGCCGTGTAGCCTCAGCCGAGTCGCTTAACTAATTTGGACTTCAGTTTTCTCATCTGTAAAATGGGGAGTCAGTGCCTGTAATCCCGCCCATGTGGGAAAAGGGACTGTGCCCAAACTGATCGCGTTACATACACCCCAGTGCTTAGAGCGGTGTTTGGCACACAGTAAATGTTTAGCAAATACCACTATTATTATTATCATTATTAGTTAATTAGTTAATTCTATCATATTTATTGAGTACTTACTGTTGGAAAAGCACTGTACAAAGTGTGTGGGAGAGTACAACATAACAACCAACAGCCCTGACCTCTCTCATTTCCTACAGTTTCACATTTCCTCCTGCCTTCAGGACATTTCAAGTGCTTAGTACAGTGCTCTGAACACAGTAAGCGCTCAATAAATATGATTGATTGATCTCTCTCTGTATGTCCTGCTGACACCTCAATCTAAACATGTCCCAAACTGAATTCCTTACCTTCCCACCCAAACCCTGTCCTCCGTGTCTTTCCCGTCACGGTAGACAACACCACTATTCTCTTCATCTCACAAGACCATACTCCTGGCCTTATCCTGGATTCAGAAGCAGCGTGGCTCAGTGGAAAGAGCACGGGCTTGGGAGTCCGAGGTCATGGGTTCTAATCCTGCCTCTGCCACTTGTCAGCTGTGTGACTTTGGGCAAGTCACTTGCCTTCTCGGTGCCTCAGTTACCTCATCTGTAAAATGGAGATGAAGACTGTGAGCCCTCAGTGGGACAACCTGATCATCTTGTAACCTCCCCAGCACTTAGAACAGTGCTTTTCACAAAGTAAGCGCTTAATAAATGCCATCATTACTAGTGCTTGGAACAGTGCTTGACACATAGTAAGCGCTTAACATATACCATCATTATTATTATTATTATTCCTCCCACATATTCATTCTGTAACCAAATCCTGTCAATGCTGCCTCCACAATGTTGCTAAAATCCACCTTTTCCTCTCCATCCAAATAGCCACCGTGGTGATCCAAGCACTAATCCTATCTCCCCTTGATTACTGCATCTACCTCCTCACTGACCTCCCTATCTCTCCCGACTCCAGTTCATACTTCACTCTGCTGCACCGATCATTTTTCAAAAAAAGTTCAGTTAATAATAATAATAATAATAATAATAAATGCTATCATTATTATTAGTGATGGCATTTGTTAAGCGCTTACTATGTGCAAAGCACTGTTCTAAGCGCTGAATGTCTCCCCACTCCTCAAGAATCTCCAGTGCCTGCCCATCCACCTCATCAAACAAAAACTCCTTACCATTGTCTTTCAAGCACTCAGTCAGCTCACCCTATCCTATAATAATAATAATAGCATTTATTAAGCGCTTACTATGTGCAAAGTACTGTTCTAAGCACTGGGGAGTTTACAAGGTGATCAGGTTGTCCCACGTGGGGCTCACAGTCTTAATTCCCATTTTACAGATGAGGTAACTGGGGCACAGAGAAGTTAAGTGACTTGCCCAAAGTCACCCAGCTGACAAGTGGCGGAGGCGGGATTTGAACCCATGACCTCTGACTCCAAAGTCCGGGCTCTTTCCACTGAGCCACGCTGCTTCTCTTCTCACTTTGCTCCTCTAGCTCCAGTTTACTAGTCTTATCTATGTCACTACTGACCCCTTTATCATATCCTCCCCCTGGCCTGGAGCTCTCTCCTCCTCCCTACGCCCCAGACCGCCACTCTCCTCACCTTCAAAACATTACTGAACAGTGCTTTGCACATAGTAAGCGCTTAATAAATGCTATTATTATTATTATTATTATTATTATTATTATTATTATTATTATTAAGATCACGTCTCCTTCAAGAGGCTTTCCCCCATTAAACCCTCTTTTCCCTGGCTCCTTCTACCTTCTGTGTCATCTATGCATTTGGATTTGTGACCGTTGGGCATTTGATATTCACCACACAGCACTTAAGTGCGTATCTGGGGAAGCAGGGGTGGCTCAGTGGAAAGAGCCCGGGCTTTGGAGTCAGAGATCATGGGTTCGAATTCCGGTTCTGCCAATTGTCAGCTGTGTGACTTTTGGGCAAGTCACTTCACTTCTCTGGGCCTCAGTTTCCTCATCTGTAATAATAATAATAATAATGGCATTTGTTAAGCGCTTACTATGTGCAAAACACTGTTCTAAGCACTGGGGGGGGGGATACAAGGTGATCAGGTTATCCCAGGTGGGGCTCACAGTCTTAATCCTCATTTTACAGATGAGGGGACTGAGGCTCCGAGAAGTTAAGTGACTTGCTCAAGGTCACACAGCAGACATGTGGCCGAGCTGGGATTCGAACCCATGACCTCTGGCTCCAAAGCCCATGCTTTTTTCCACTGAGTCACGGGATGAAGACTGTGAGCCCCCTGTGGGACAACCTGATCACCTTGTAACCTCCCCAGCGCTTAGAACAGTGCTTTGCATATAGTAAGTGCTTAATAAATGCCATACTCATTATTATTATTATTTAAATTATACATTATACATTATTTATTAATATTAATGTCTGTCTCCCCTCCCTTGTGCTGCAACTTTACTGTGGTCAGGGAACGTGTCTGCTAACTTTGATGTATTGTATTGTATTGATGTATTGTCCGCATATAGGAAGTGCTCAATAAATATTGCTTAATTGATTGATTGAGGAAGTACAGCAACAGGTTGCTGGAGGGATTTGATACTTGGGATCCTATTACAAGCAGCTTTTCACAGCCACTGTAAGGGAATGATTTTGGTCAGATACACCCACATGACCCCCTTGACCTGCCCCAGGTTAAAGGAAGACAATTTTGGCATTGTCCGTGTTCATCATTCTATCTGAAATGGATTCACCTAGTGCGCCCAGTATTCCCAGGAAAATTGATGCCTCCTTCCAGTTCTGTTTTATTCATTCATTCACTCATTAAATCATATTTATTGAGTGTTTACTGTGTGCAGAGCACTGTACTAAGCGCTTGGGAAGTACAAGTTGGCAACATATTTTGCTCCCCTGAAAAGCAGGGGGAAACTTTTGGGGTCCAGGCTAATGGGCTGTCAGGCCACTGCAGCTGGGCGGGCTGTCCAATGACCCAATCCCCCTGGCCCTCCTTCCCTCCTTCCTCTCCCCCTCCTCCCCCTCTCCATCTCCCCCGCCTTACCTCCTTCCCTTCCCCACAGCACCTGCATATATGTATATATGTTTGTACGGATTTATTACTCTATTTATTTATTTTACTTGTACATATCTATTCTATTTATTTAATCTTGTTAATATGTTTTGTTTTGTTCTCTGTCTCCCCCTTCTAGACTGTGAGCCCACTGTTGGATAGGGGCCGTCTCTATATGTTGCCAACTTGTACTTCCCAAGCGCTTAGTACAGTGCTCTGCACACAGTATGCGCTCAATAAATACGATTGATTGATTGATTGATTGGCCCAAAAAATTGCTAATCTTTCTCCAAATTAGTGGCAGCCTCAGGAACAGAATCCACAGACACTTTCTGTGCTGATATCCTGATATCAGCATAGCACAGCGTAAGCGCTTAACAAATACTATTATTATTATTATTATTATTATTATTATTATTATTATTATTCTCTGTGCCTCAATTCCCTCATCTGAAAATGGGGATGAAGACTGTGAGCCCCATGTGGGACAACCTGATCACCTTGTATTTACCCCCGTGCTTAGAACAGTGCTCAGCACATAGTAAGTGCTTAACAAATGCCATTATTATTATCATTATTATTATTATTATTATCATTACTATGGCTCAGTGGAAAGAGCCCAGGCTTTGGAGTCACAAGTCATGGGTTCAAATCCCGGCTCTGCCTACTGTCAGCTGTGTGACTTTGGGCAAGTCACTTCACTTCTCTGTGCCTCAGTTCCCTCATCTGTAAAATGGGGATTAAAACTGTGAGCCCCTCCCCTGGGGACAACCTGATTACCTTCATCATCAATCGTATTTATTGAGCACTTACTGTGTGCAGAGCACTGTACTAAGCGCTTAAGTGCTTAGAACAGTGCTTTGCACATAGTAAGTGCTTAACAAATACCATCATCATTATTATTATATCCTGATAACCAGTGTTCAATTAGTATGATAGTAAGGCATCCTTGTTGACCCTTCAATAACAATTAACATGTGATGTAGAGATTTCAAACAGCAACCGTAACGTGATTAGCAGGGTTCTAAAATGTAGAGCTGCCATTGGTCTTTATGCTGACTGACTTGGAGTCAATTTTTAAAAGTCATTGTCACTTCACTGTGGGATGCACCATAGCCTAGTGGATAGACCATGGGTCCAGGAGCCAGAAGGACCTGGGTTCTAATCCTGGCTGTGCCCCTTGTCTGCTGTGTGACCTTGGGAAAGTCACTTAGGTGCCTTGTGTCTCAGTTCTATGTCTTATGCCGTCGAGTCGTCTTCGACCCATAGCGACGCCACGGACACATCTCCCCCAGAACACCCCACCTCCGACTGCAATCGTTCTGGTAGTGTATTCTTAGAGTTTTGTTGGTAAAAATATGGAAGTGGTTTACGACTGCCTCCTTCCACGCCGTAAGCACGGGTCTTCACCCTTGATTCTTTCCCACGCTGCTGCTGCCCAGCACAGGTGAGTTTTAACTTGTGGCAGATTGTCTTCCACTTGCTAGCCACTGCCCAAGCTGGGAATGGAATGGGAATGGAGAGGCCTCTGCCTGACTCTCCCTCCTGTAGTCGAGACTTGTAGAGTACTGGGAACTCTCCAGATGTGACCCTGAGAGGGGTTGTCTCAGTTACCTCATCTGTAAAATGGGGATTAAGACTGTGAGCCCCGTGTGGGACTGTGTCCAACCTCGATTAGCTTGAATCTACTCCAGTGCTTAGAACAGTTCTTGACACATTATAAGCACTTAACAAATACTATTATTATTATTACTACTAGTATTACTTTATGGAGGGCTTTCTTTGCTGTCTACCAGTCGACTCTGCAAGAGAACAGGGTTGGACAGGAGAGGAGGCAGAGAGGGAGGGTCCCTGGAGGAGTGAGATTTCATGGATAATAATAATAATAATAATGATGGCGTTTGTTAAGCCCTTACTATGTGCAAAGCACTGTTCTAAGCGCTGGGGGGGGGGGATACAAGGTGATCAGGTTGTCCCGCATGGGGCTCACAGTTATCATCCCCATTTTACAGATGAGGTAACTGAGGCTCCGAGAAGTTAAGTGACTTGCCCAAGGTCACACAGCAGACATTGCTATCTTCTCTTCTCAGGAAAGGCCTTCTGACCTGACCTGGAAGTGGCACAGATACATCTCATCTTTTCACACTCCCCTTTCCTCTTGCACTTTTTGAGTTCATTCAGTCAGGAGTGGCATACTTCATCCCTAAAGTGATCCAATCAATCAATCATATTTACTGAGTGATTACTGTGTACAGAGTACCGTCCTAAGTGCTTGGGAGAGTACAATATAATAGAGTAGGTAGACATTGTCCCTTCCCACAATGCGCTTACAACCTAGAGGGGGGAACAGACATTGATATAAATGAATTATTGATATTCATTCATTCATTCAATTGTATTTATTGAGCGCTTACTGTGTGCAGAGCACTGTACTAAGCGCTCAATCGTATTTATTGAGCGCTTACTGTGTGCAGAGCACTGTACTAAGCTCTTGGGAAGTACAAGTTGGCAACATATAGAGACGGTCCCTACCCAACAGTGGGCTCACAGTCTAGAAGGCGGAGACAGAGAACAAAACAAAACATATTAACAAAATAAAATAAATAGAATAGATATGTGCAAGTAAAATAAATAAATAAATAAATAGAGTAATAATAAATAAATAGAGTAATATGTACATAAGTGCTGTGGGACTGAGGGAGGGGTGAATTAAGGGAGCAAATCCAAGTGCAAGAGCAACACAGAAGGGAGTGAGAGAAGAAGCAGCGTGGCTCAGTGGAAAAGCGTGCAGGCTTTGGGGTCAGAGGTCATGGGTTCAAATCCCAACTCTGCCAAATGTCAGCTGTGTGACTTCGGACAAGTCACTTAACTTCTCTGTGCCTCAGTTACCTCATCTGTAAAATGGGGATGAAGACTATGAGCCCCCTGTGGGACAAACTGATCACCGTGTAACCTCCCTAGTGTTTAGAACAGTGCTTTGCACATAGTAAGTGCTTATTAAATGCCATTATTATTATTATTATTAATAAGGGAAAATGAGGGCTTAGTCAGGGAAGGTCACTTGGAGGAGACATGCCTTCAATAAAGCTTTGAAGGTGGGGAGAGTCAGTCAATCAATCAGTCAGTCATATTTATTGAACACTTAACTGCATGCAGAGCACTGTACTAAGCATTTGGGAAAGTACAATATAACAAGATAACAGACACATTCCCTGCCGACAACGAGTTTTCAGTCTAGAGGGGAAGACAGACATTAATATAAATAAATAAAATTATACATATACAGATATGTACATAAGTGCTTTGGGGCTGGAGGTGGGGAGGAATAAAGGGAGCAAGTCAAGGTGACAGAAGGGAGTGGAGAAGAGGAAAGGAGGGCTTAGTCAGGGAAGGCCTCTTGGAGGAGATGGGCCTTCAATAAGGCTTTGAAGGTGGGGAGTGTAATTGTCTTTTGGATATGAAGAGGGAAGGCATTCCAGACAAGTTGTAAGATGTGGACAAGAGGCTCAGTGGCGAGATGGATGAGATTGAGGTACAGTGAGTTAGGGTTAGGGTCCAGTTTACTTCCAGCACTGCTCTAGAGACTTCCAGTTATGTAACTAGACATTTCTGCTTAGGAATGCGTAGCCTGGAGGGAGGGAGTGGGGAAAGCTGGTACAGGAAGGGATGAAGAAACTGAGGTCCAGAGAATTTAAATGACTTGTCCAAGGTTACGCAGAAGACAAGTGGCAGAGTCAGGATTAGAATCCAGGTACTGAGAAGCAGCACGGCCTAAGTGGAAAGATTCATTCATTCATTCATTGCATCGTATTTATTGAGCGCTTACTGTGTGCAGAACACTGTACTAAGCACTTGGGAAGTACAAGTTGGCAACATATAGATTTTTTATTATTTATTTATTTTATTTGTACATATCTATTCTATTTATTTTGTTGGTATGTTTGGTTTTGTTCTCTGTCTCCCCCTTTTAGACTGTGAGCCCACTGTTGGGTAGGGACTGTCTCTATATGTTGCCAACTTGTACTTCCCTAGCGCTTAGTACAGTGCTCTGCACACAGTAAGCACTCAATAAATACGATTGATGATGATGATGATATAGAGACGGTCCCTACCCAGTAACAGGCTCACAGTCTAGAAGGGGGGAGACAGACAACCAAACAAAACAAGTGGGAGTCAGAGGACTGAGTTTGAATCCAAGCTCTGCCACTTGTCTGCTGTGGGACCTTGGGCAAATCACTTCACTTCTCCATCCCTCAGTTATCTCATTTGTAAAATGGGGATTGAGACTGTGAGCCCCTTATGGGTCAGGGGACTGTGTTCAACCTGATTAGCTTGTATGTGCCCCAGGGCTTAGTATAGTGCTTGGCACATGGCAAATACTTAACAAATACCATTTTTTTAAATAAAGGCCCTCTTGAGTCCCAGACCCATGCTCTTTCCCCACTTCTTTCTAAATTAAGGAGAAACTCCTGACCCTCAGCATTAAGGCACTCATCAGCTCTCTCTCCATTACTTAGAGAAGCAGTGTGGCTCAGTGGAAACAGCATGGGCTTTAGAGGCAGAGGTCAGGGGTTCAAATCCCGGCTCTGCCAATTGCCAGCTGTGTGACTTTGGGCAAGTCGCTTAACTTCTCTAGGCCTCAGTTACCTCATCTGTAAAATGGGTATTTAGACCATGAGCCCCCCGTGGGACAACCTGATCACCTTGTAACCTCCCCAGCACTTAGAACAGTGGTTTGCACATAGAAAGCGCTTAATAAATGCCATCATTTTATTATTATTACTTATCCTCACTCCTTTCCAACTACATCCAGTTTGCATGCTTCAGTCAAGCACTTATTATATCCTTCTTTGCTGCATCAGCCCCCTCACTGATCTCCCTATCTCAATCAATCAATCAATCAGACATATTCATTCAGTCGTATTTATTGAGCACTTACTGTGTGCAGAGCACTGTACTAAGCACTTTCATTCATTCATTCAATCATATTTATTGAGCACTTACTGTGTGCAGAGCACTGTACTAAGCGCTTGGAAAGTACAATCAGCAACAGATAGAGACAATCCCTACCCAACAATGGGCTCACGGTCTAGAAGGGGGAGATAGACAACAAAGCATAAATAAAATAAATAGAATAATAAATATGTACAAATATACACAAGTGCTGTGGGGAGGGGAAGGGGGTAGAGCAGAGGGAGGGAGTAGGGACAATGGGGAAGGGAAAGGGGGCCTCAGTCTGGGAAGGCCTCCTGGAGGAGGTGAGCTCTCAGTAGGGATTTGAAGGGAGGAAGAGAGCTAGTTTGGCGGATGTGATGAGGGAGGCCATTCCAGGCCAGGGGGATGGCGTGGGCCGGGGGTCGATGGCGGGACAGGCAAGAACGAGGCACGGTGAGGAGATTAGCGGCAGAGGAGCAGAGGGTGCAGGGTGGGCTGTAGAAGGAGAGAAGGGAGATGAGGTAGGAGGGGGCGAGGGGATGGAGAGCTTTGAAGCTGATAGGAGTTTTTGCTTCATGCAAAGGTTGATAGGCAACCACCGGAGATTTTTGAGGAGCTGGGTGACATGTCCAGAGCGTTTCTGCAGAAAGATAATCCGGGCAGCAGAGTGAAGAATAGACTGAAGCAGGGAGAGACAGGATGATGGGAGATCAGAAAGGAGGCCGATGCAGTAATCCAGTCGGGATAAGATGAGAGATTGAACCATCAAGGTAGTGGTTTGGATGGAAAGGAGAGGGCGGACCTTGGCGATGTTGTGAAGGTGAGACCTGGAGGTTTTGGTAACGGATTGGATGTGTCGGGTGAGTACTTGGCTATGTGCCCCTTAAGCACTTAAATACTCACCTTACCCCCATGGCACTTATGTATATATCTTTATGCTCTGCTATTTCCCCTATCTGTAAATTTTCTCCATCTCAGACTATAAGCTCCTTGTGAGCAGGGATGGTTTCTACCAACTCTATTGTGTTGTACTCTCCCAAGCTCTTAGTACAGTGCTCTGCACATGGTAAGTGCTCAATAAATATCACGAATTGACTTACTGATTGATTCACTTCTCTCAACCCAGCCAAATCACTGGCTCATTATCATCATCATCATAATAATAATGACATTTATTAAGCGCTTACTACGTGCAAAGCACTGTTCTAAGTGCTGGGGAAGTTACAAGGTGATCAGGTTGTCCCATGGGGGACTCACAGTCTTAATCCCCATTTTCCAGATGAGGCAACTGAGGCACAGAGAAGTTAAGTGACTCACCCAAAGTCACACAGCTGACAACTCCCCTCCCCCTCCCCATCCCCCCGCCTTACCTCCTTCCCCTCCCCACAGCACCTGTATATATGTTTGTACGTATTTATTACCCTATTTATTTATTTATTTTATTTGTACATATTTATTCTATTTATTTTACTTTGTTAATATGTTTTGTTCTGTTCTCTGTCTCCCTCTTCTAGACTGTGAGCCCACTGTTGGGTAGGGACCATCTCTGTATGTTGCCAACTTGGACTTCCCAAGCGCTTAGTCCAGTGCCCTGCACACAGTAAGTGCTCAATAAATACGATTGAATGAATGAATTGGAAGAGCCGGGATTTGAACCCATGACCTCGGACTCCCAAGCCTCTTTCCTACTGAGCCACGCTGCTTCTCATCCCTCTCATCACCTACCTCTTGGTTCCCCTGGCTTCTGACTGGAATTCCCCTCCCACCCTCTTCCTTCACACTCGGGAGACAACGGCTCTTCCCAAGTTCAAGGTCCTTCTGAAATTTCATCTCCTCCGGGAGGCCTTCCCTGATTAATACCACATCTCCCCATTCTATTCTGCTCCGTACTGCCGCACTTCCCCGAAGCACTTCACTAAGCACTCAATAACTATTACTGATGGATTGACTTAATCTCTTTTAACTATGATATATCCTTTCCTGTTCTCACAGAACCTGGTTGAGGGTGAGTGCAGAAACTCTTTTCTAAATCGCTGTTAATCAGTGTCTGGTTTCGCTGCTTCCCAGAGACCTGTCAATATTTGTTCCCGTGGTTTTTTCACTCTGTGTGTGAAATCCAATCACCTCAAGGGTGCCCACAGGGTCACAATAGCATCTCCAAACGACTGAGGATCATGTAAATTGTTATAGTGTTTGGCACTTATAAAATCACCGGAGGCTGTTGACAGCACTAATTGTTTGACAACTAAATTGAAGCAGCCTTTGGAGTCAGAGGTCATGGGTTCAACAGTCAACTGTCAGCTTTGGGCAAGTCACTTCACTTCCCTGTGCCTCAGTTACCTCATCTATAAAATGGGGATGAAGACTGTGAGCCTGCCGTGGGACAACCTGATCACCTTGTACCCTCCCCAGGGCTTAGAACAGTGCTTTGCACATAGTAAACGCTTAATAAATGCCATCGTTATTATTAACTAGTGTTATAGACAAGTAGGGGGCAAAATAAGTTAACCGGTGTAAATCGGGCCGCAGGGTTCGAGAATCCAAGGTGGTGACATAGATGGGAAAAACGACTCGGAGACGTGAGTTCAGATAGAGCAGGAAAGGTAGGAAGGTTGACTGCTTGCCCGTTCACCTCCCGAGAGGTACAAGTGACAAACAGCTCTGATAATAATAATAATAATGATGGCATTTATTAAGCACTTACTACGTGCAAAGCACTGTTCTAAGCACTGGGGGAGATACAAGGTGATCAGGTTGTCCCACATGGGGCTCACGGTCTTCATCCCCATTTTACAGATGAGGTCACTGAGGCTCAGAGAAGTTAAGTGACTTGCCCGAGGTCACACAGCAGACATGTGGCCGAGCAGGGATTAGAGCCCATGACCTCTGGCTCCCAAGCCCGGGCTCTTTCCACTGAGCCACGATCCCACCTGCTTCTTTCCTTTTTATTTGGTTCTTCATCCAGCTACACAAAGGATTCCCTGGCACCCTGATGGTACTCTGGCACCCTGTTGTGAGGAGATGTTAGCAGGAGGCATCACCCACACAGGATGGGGTCGTCTAAGACAGGGCCTGGCCCCTTTGGTCAGTGACAGCCCTCCTCCATGACAGGATCTTCCTTGAGGCCGAGGCCTATTCCCACACATCCTGTCGTTGAGCCTTGCACACAATGGAGTCGGTTATGCTAAGTCTTTAGGGAAAATGCAGTCAATGCCGCTTCTGCTGGAGCATAATAATAATAATAATGATGGCATTTGTTAAGCGCTTACTATGTGCAAAGCACTGTTCTAAGCGCTGGGCGGGATACAAGGTGATCAGGTTGTCCCACATGGGGCTCACAATCTTAACCCCCATTTTACAGATGAGGGAACTGAGGCTCAGAGTAGTGAAGTGACTTGCCCAAGGTCACACAGCAGACGTGTGGCAGAGCTGGGATTCGAACCCATGACCTCTGACTCCCAAGCTCAAGCTCGGGCTAGGGTGGACAACACTAGTCAGAGAAGTTTTTTTTTTAAAAAAACTACTTGGTTTAAACCAAGTTATTGAAATACCAATACAAAGCCATATGTTACTACTTTCCTAGTAAATAATAATAATAATAATGATGGCATTTATTAAGCATTTACTATGTGCAAAGCACTGTTCTAAGCACTGGGGGGGATACAAGGTGATCAGGTTGTCCCACGGGGGGCTCACAGTCTTAATCCCCATTTGACAGATGAGGGAACTGAGGCACAGAGAAGCGAAGTGACTTGACCGAAGTCACACAGCAGACATGTGGCAGAGCCGGGATCCAAATCCATGCTCAAGCTCAGGCTAGGGTGGACAACACTAGTCAGAGAAGTTTTTTTAAAAAAAAACTCCTTGGTTTAAACCAAGTTATTGAAATACCAATATAAAGCCATATGTTACTACTTTCCTAGTAAATAATAATAATAATAATAATGGCATTTATTAAGCGCTTACTGTGTGCAACGCACTGGTCTAAGAGCTGGGGGGGTTACAAGGTGATCAGGTTGTCCCAAATGGGCCTCACAATCTTAATCCCCATTTTACAGATGAGGTAACTGAGGCTCAGAGAAGTGAAGTGACTTGCCCAAGGTCACACAGCAGACATGTGGCAGAGCCGGGATTTGAACCCATGACCTCTGACTCCCAAGCCCAAGCTCGGGCTAGGGTGGACAATACTAGTCAGAGAAGTTTTTTTTTTAAACTCTTTGGTTTAAACCAAGTTATTGAAATACCAATACAAAGCCATATGTTACTACTTTCCTAGTAAATAATAATAATAATGATAACGATGGCATTTATTAAATGCTTACTATGTGCAAAGCACTGTTCTAAGCGCTGGGGAGGTTACCAGGTGATCAGGTTGTCCCACGTGGGGCTCACAGTCTTAATCCCCTTTTGACAGATGAGGTAACTGAGGCACAGAGAAGTGAAGTGACTTGCCCAAAGTCACACAGCTGACAGTTGGCGGAGCCGGGATTTGAACCCATGACCTCGGACTCCAAAGCCCAGGCTCTTTCCACTGAGCCACGCTGCTAGTACATGCAGTAGACACCGTAGAGTCAACATAAGCCCCCTCCTCCCCCCTCCATCCCCTTCGCCTTACCTCCTTCCCCTCCCACAGCACCTGTATACATGTATATATGTTTGTATGGATTTATTACTCTATTTATTTATTTATTTTATTTGTACATATTTATTCTCTTTATTTTATTTTGTTAATATGTTTTGCTTTGTTCTCTGTCTCCCCCTTCCAGACTGTGAGCCCGCTGTTGGGTAGGGACTGTCTCTATATGTTGCCAACTTGTACTTTCCAAGCGCTTAGTACAGTGCTCTGCACACAGTAAGCGCTCAATAAATATGATTGAATGAATGAATGAATAATAAAAGGTAGCTACTAACTCAAGGCACCGCCTGATTTTCCAACCAACGGTAACAGGAAGGAACATTGTCCCACCTCCCGGAATTAGTCATGTATCAGTAGTATGGCACAGTGGTTAGAGCATGGGCCTGGGAATCAGAAAGTCGTGGGTTCTATTCTGGGATCCCCCCACTCGTCTGCTGTGTGACCTTGGGCAAGTCACTCCATTTCTCTGGGCCTCAGTTGCCTCATCTGTAAAATGGGGATTGTGACCGTGAGCCCCACATGGGGACATCAAAGCCCTACTGAGAGCTCACCTCCTCCAGGAGGCCTTCCCAGACTGAGCCCTTCCTTTTCCTCTGCTCCTCCTCCTTTCCCCATCGCCCTACCCCCTTCCCCTCCCTACAACCCTTGTGCATATTTGTACATATTTATTACTCTATTTATTTTATTAATGATGTGTATATATCTATAATTCCATTAATCTATTCTGGTGGTATTGACATCTGTCTACTTCTTTTGTTTTGTTGTCTGCCTCCCCCTTCTAGACTGTGAGCCCGTTGTTGGGTAGGGACTGTTTCATTTGTTGGCGAATTGTATTTTCCAAGCTCTTAGTACAGTGCTCTGCACACAGTAAGTGCTCAATAAATATGATTGATGATGATGATGATGATGATGAATGAATGAAAGGGACTGTGTCCAGCCCGATTTGCTCATAATAATGTTGGTATTTGTTAAGCGCTTACTATGTGCAAAGCACTGTTCTAAGCGCTGGGGAGGTTATAAGGTGATCAGGTTGTCCCACGGGGCGCTCACAGTTTTAATCCCCATTTTACAGATGAGGGAACTGAGGCACAGAGAAGCGAAGTGACTTGCCCAAGGTCACACAGCTGACAGTTGGCGGAGGCGGGATTTGAACCCATGATCTCTGACTCCAAAGCCCGCGCTTTTTCCACTGAGTCACGCTGCTTCTCTGCGTATCCACCCCAGCACTTGGTAAAGTGCCTGGAACACAGTAAGAATTTAACAAATACCACAATTATTAGTATCAATCAATCAATCAATCGTATTTATTGAGCGCTTAGTATCAGAGACAGTGCAATATTTTCAAGAGGAAAACACCATTTTCTCTGGCCAGTGGCTCTATTACTTGCCACTTGCCATGGCTCTAATTTTCTTTTTGGCTTTCAGGGAACTGGAAGGGAAGCCCATAAAAGAGGGTTCGACTAGATTAGCCTGGCTGCCCAGGTCGTTTTCCTCTGTCAAGAGTCAGCTGCGTGACTTTGGGCGAGTCACTTAACTTCTCTGGGCCTCAGTTCCCTCATCTGTAAAATGGGCTTTAAGACTGAGCCCCCCCCCCCCCCCCGGGACAACCTGATCACCTTGTAACCTCTCCAGAGCTTAGAACAGTGCTTTGCACATAGTAAGTGCTTAACAAATACCAACATTATTATGAGCAAATTTCATTTTTTCCATCCTGAGGATTTTCCTGTGGGCCATAAGATAGGCCCCAAGCCACTTTCCTCCTTTTTTTATGGTATTTGTTAAATGCTTATTATGTGCCAGACACTGAAAAGCAGTGTGGCTCAGTGGAAAGAGCACGGGCTTTGGAGTCAGAGGTCACGGGTTCAAACCCCGGCTCTGCCAATTGTCAAGCTGTGTGACTGTGGGCAAGTCACTTCACTTCTCTGTGCCTCAGTTACCCCATCTGTAAAATGGGGATTAAGACTGTGAGCCCCACGTGGGACAACCTGATCACCTTGTATCTACCCCAGCGCTTAGAACAGTGCTTTGGCACATACTAAGTGCTTAACAAATACCAACTAAGAGCTAGGGTAGCGGCTCACAGTCTTAATCCCCATTTACAGGTGACGTAACTGAGGAACAGAGAAGTTAAGTAACCTGCCCAATGTCACACAGCAGACGAGGAGGAGATGGAATTAGAACCCAGGTCTTCTTACTGTCAGGCTGTTTCTACTAGACCACACTGCTTCTTGGTTGACAAATCTACTTAGGGAAGCAGCATGGCTCAGTGGAAAGAGCCCGGGCTTTGGAGTCAGGGGTCATGGGTTCAAATCCCGCCTCAGCCACTTATCAGCTGTGTGACTTTGGGCAAGTCACTTAACTTCTCTGGGCCTCAGTTCCCTCATCTGGAAAATGGGGATTAAGACTGTGAGCCCCCCGTGGGACAACATGATGACCTTGTAAACTCCCCAGCGCTTAGAACAGAGCTTTGCACATAGTAAGCGCTTAATAAATGCCATTATAAAAAAAATAAAATCTAAGTTTAGGAGTAAAGATAGTCAATTATAAATGAGATCATGGTCGTGATAACGACTACTAGTAAGCACGTTTATTCAATCAATCAATCGTATTTATTGAGCACTTACTGTGTGCAGAGCACTGTACTAAGCGCTTATTCATTTGCTTATGGCATTCGTTCCGTATACTTGTTGCTGTTACCCGCTCTATCCGCAATAGTCCTTCTGCAATCGCTGCATGGAGATTACCCTCTGCCTGTCAGCCTTCCCCCTTAAATTGTAAGCTCTTCAAGGGGAATACTGTATTGGTTGACTATTACTGCATTTTCCCCAAGCATCTAATACAGCATTTTACACACAGTAGACACCCAATTCAGTCTTCTGCACATCACAGACTCCCATTACATCGCTCTGTACACCTAGTGAACATTCAATAAACACTGCTGAAGAAAGGTACTTGCTCTGTTCACAATAAGCACTCAATAAGTTCCCTGTTAGTATTTCAAAATCAGCCACTCATTCATTCATTCATTCAATCGTATTTATTGAGCGCTTACTGTGTGCAGAGCACTGTACTAAGCACTTGGGAAGTGCAAGTTGGCAACATAATACACACACACATGTATCTGGGGGTGGAAAACATCCTATTTTTTCATATAGGTTCATACCTTGTATTACACACTAGATCTGAGAAGCAGTGTGGCTTAGTGGAAAGAACATGAGCTTGGGAGTCCACGGTCATGGGTTCTAATCCTGGCTCTGCCACTTATCAGCTGTGTGACTTTGGGCAAGTTATTCACCGTCTCTGTGCCTCCGTTACCTCATCTGTCAAATGGGGATTAAGATTGTGAGCCCCATATGGGACAAGCAGCATGGTCAGTGGAAAGAGCCCGGGCTTTGGAGTCAGAGGCCATGGGTTCAAGTCCCAGCTCTGCCACTTGTCAGCTGTGTGACTTTGGGCAAGTCACTTCACTTCTCTGGGCCTCAGTTCCCTCATCTGTAAAATGGGGATTAAGACTGTGAGCCCCCCCGTGGGACAACCTGATCACCTTGTAACCTCTCCAGAGCTTAGAACAGTGCTTTGCACATAGTAAGCGCTTAACAAATACCAACATTATTATGAGCAAATCGGGCTGGACACAGTCCCTGTCATTCATTCATTCTTTCAATCATATTTATTGAGCATTTACTGTGTGCGGAGCACTGTACTAAGCGCTTGGAAAGTACAACAGTACAACAGTGCTTTGCACATAGTAAGCACTTAATAAATGCCATTATTATTATTATTACCCTAGCACTTAGAACAGTGCTTGGCACATAGTAAGCGCTTAACAAATACCATCATTATTATTACTATTATTATCTGTGTCCCTTCCTCTACAATTGTGGGGGCATGAGTCCGTCAGTTTCGACAGCTGTCAGCACTCTCCATCAGGGCCAGAGTGGGGAGAATTGTGGAGAATGGAAAATCAAAATGAGAAAGACGCGGATTTATATGTGAAGATTCTCACAGGAATACTTTCTCACTGAACTGAATAAACAATGAGCATAGTTTAAGTAGCAATCGAACCCCTCCTCGCTGAAGCTGATTTTGAAATGCCGTGAGCTTGAGAATCTGGGCTAGAAAAACCGCAGTCCTCTTAATACAATTCCTTTTTCATTGAAATTGTTATATTAAAGCTGTTTTGGAGCTGTGAGTCACTGGGAACAAGAGAGTGCTTTTGATCTACCCCACAAGCCCCAGTGATAATAATAATAATAATAATAATAAAAATGGCATTTATTAAGCACTTACTATGTGCAAAGCACTGTTCTAAGCGCTCAGGAGGTTACAAGGTGATCAGGTTGTCCCACAGGGGGCTCACAGTCTTAATCCCCATTTTACAGACGAGGGAACTGAGGCACAGAGAAGTTAAGTGACTTACCCAATGTCACACAGCTGACAAGTGGCGGAGCGGGATTTGAACACATGACCTCTGATTCCCAAGCCCAGGCTCTTTCCATTGAGCCACGCTGCTTCCACCCGCCCTCCGGTCATGCATTTCTTCTTGCCTGCAGGTCATTTCCACATGGATAGCCCACTGGCACTTTAAGGTCATCATGGCTAAGCTAAATCTGAACGCTTCATCTTCCCATCTAAACCCACTTTTCCTTCATAGTTGACACCACCATCTATCCTATCCCAGAGGACTGTAACCATGTTCTCATCTTTCACCCATCTGACTTTTAACACTCATAGTCTTAGTACAGTGCTCTGCACACAGTAGGCGCTCAATAAATACGATTGAATGAATAGTCTATCTGTCGCTCTCAATCAGTCTTATTTATTTGAGTGCTTACTATGTGCCAAGTACTGTACTAAGCACTTGGGCGAGTATGATATAACAGGAGTTATAGCGGTTAGAGCACTAGCCTGAGAGACGGAAGGACCTGGGTTCTAATCCCGGCTCCGCCACTTGTCTGCTGTGTGAACTTGAGAAGCAGCGTGGCTCAGTGGAATGAGCCTGGGCTTTGGAGTCATTCATTCATTCATTCAGTCAATCAATCAATCGTATTTATTGAGCACTTACTGTGTGTAGAGCACTGTACTAAGCACTTAGGAAGTACAAGTTGGCAACATATAGAGACGGTCCCTACCCAGACAGTGGGCTCACAGTCTAGAAGGGGGAGATAGAGAACAAAACCAAACATATTAACAAAATAAAATAAATAGAATAGATATGTACAAGTAAAATAAATAAATGGAGTAATAAATATGTACAAACATATATACATATATACAGGTGCTGTGCAGAAGGGAAGGAGGTAAGACAGGGGGATGGAGAGGGAGACGAGGGGGAGATGAAGGAGGGGGCTCAGTCTGGGAAGGCCTCCTGGAGGAGGTGAGCTCTCAGTAGGGCCTTGAAGGGAGGAAGAGAGCTAGCTTGGCGGGTGGGCAGAGGGAGGGCATTCCAGGCCAGGGGGATGATGTGGGCCGGGGGTCGACGGTGGGACAGGCGAGAAGGAGGCCCGGTGAGGAGATTAGCGGCAGAGGAGCGGAGGGTGAGGGCTGGGCCGGAGAAGGAGAGAAGGGAGGTGAGGTAGGAGGGGGCGAGGGGATGGACAGCCTTGAAGCTCAGGGTGAGGAGTTTCTGCCTGATGCACAGATTGATTGGTAGCCACTGGAGATTTTTGAGGAGGGGTGTAACATGCCCAGAGCATTTCTGGACAAAGACAATCTGGGCAGCAGCATGAAGTATGGATTGAAGTGGGGAGAGACGCGAGGATGGGAGATCGGTAAGGAGGCTGATACAGTAGTCCAGATGGGATAGGATGAGAGCTTGAACGAGCAGGGTAGCGGTTTGGATGGAGAAGAAAGGGCAGATCTTGGCAATGTTGCGGAGCTGAGACCGGCAGATTTTGGTGACGGCTTGGATGTGAGGGGTGAACGAGAGAGTGGAGTCGAGGATGACACCAAGGTTGTGGGCCTGTGTGACGGGAAGGATGGTAGTGCCATCAACAGTGATGGGAAAGTCAGGGAGAGGGCAGAATTTGGGAGGGAAGACAAGGAGTTCAGTCTTGGACATGTTGAGTTTTAGGTGGTGGGCAGACATCCAGATGGAGATGTCCTGAAGGCAGGAGGAGATGCGAGCCTGGAGGGAGGGGGAGAGAGCAGGGGCAGAGATGTAGATTTGGGTGTCATCAGCTTAGAGATGATAGTTGAAGCCGTGGGAGTGAATGAGGGCACCAGGGGAGTGAGTGTGGATCGAGAACAGAAGGGGACCAAGCACTGAACCTTGGGGAACCCCCACAGTAAGGGGATGGGAGGGGGGAGGAGGAGCCTACAAAAGAGACTGAGAATGAACGACCGGAGAGATAAGAGGAGAACCAGGAGAGGACGGAGTCTGTGAAGCCAAGGTCGGATAGCGTGTTGAGGAGAAGGGGGTGGTCCACAGTGTCGAAGGCAGCTGAGAGGTCGAGGAGGATTAGGATAGAGATTTATTGAGCACTTACTGTGTGTCAAGCACTGTACTAAGCACTTGGAAAGTACAAGTTGGCAACATCTGATGGAATACTTACTGGAAATGTATTGTAATAATAATGATGATGATAGTAATAATAATAACAACAATAGGAATAGTGATGGTGGTATTTGTTATGTGTGTACTATACGCTGAGCTCTAAGTTCTCAGGTAGATACCTTAAAATCAGATCCGACGTAGTCCCTGTGTCACATGGAGCTCACAGTCTAAGTAGGAGGGAGAGTAGGTATTTTACCCCCAGTTCACAGATGAGGAAACTGAGGCACAGAGAAGCAACGGGCTTGCCCGAGTCAGAGGTCATGGGTTCAAATCCCGGCTCCGCCACTTAGCTGTGTGACTTTGGGCAAGTCACTTAAGTTCTCTGTGCCTCAGTGACCTCATCTGTAAAATGGGGATTAAGACTGTGAGCCCCCTGTGGGACAACCTGATCACCTTGTAACTTCCCCAGCACTTAGAACAGTGCTTTGCACATAGTAAGTGCTTAATAAAAGCTATCATAAAAAAACTTGTGTAAGCCACTTCCCTTCTTGGGGACTCAGTTTCCTCAGCTGTAAAACGGGGGTTAACACTGTGAGCCCCATGTGGGACAGGGACTGTGTCCAACCTGATTACCTTGTATCTACCCTACTGCTCAGAGACACAAAGTAAGTATATCATCATCATCATCATCATCAATCGTATTTATTGAGCGCTTACTATGTGCAGAGCACTGTACTAAGCGCTTGGGAAGCACAAATTGGCAACATATGGAGACAGTCCCTACCCAACAGTGGGCTCACAGTCTAAAAGGGGGAGACAGAGAACAAAACCAAACATACTAACAAAATAAAATAAATAGAAGTATAGTAAGTGCTCAACCAGTACCATTTTAAAAAAGAAAAACAGAGTTGGTAAACACATTCCCTGCCCACAAGGAGCTTACGGTCAGGGTCGGGAAGAGGATGGAGCTAAAAAGTGAGGGGACCACTGGTGCGAATGGGACCATGCCACAACGCGGCTGTTGGCAGTCTTCTTCCGGCAGCCGTAAGTTAACTCGGCTGCCACAGCTGCTAGTCCTGATACCTTGGCTTTGCCGTCTCTCCTGCGCCTCTCACCAGAAGCAGGGCCTCTGTGGGCAGAGTGGTGGGGGACCTTTGCCCGTTGTATGGAGCTCAGGAGCGGTAACCTGGGCAGGGAGACAGCCCTGCTTCTGCCTGCAGCTGTGGCCTTGAGGGTCATTGTCCCCTGGAAGGGGCCGGAGGTGGGAGGAGCAGACAGGGGAGGGGAGCACCTCTGTGATGATAGTTGCCAACAGGAACCGGGGTGCGAGTGTCCCAGGTGTGGGCTAAAGTCCCAACCCATGGCCCTCTCTCAAGCTTATGCCCGCCGATCGCGGGTTGACCAATGGCCGGTGGGATCCCAGCGCCCCAATTTGGGAACCCAGGCCCAGCATGCTCCCTGTTGAGCAGGCCCCAGGGACCTCTCCATCACGTTTACTGGTGAAACCTAATGAGAGACCTCAGACTATCGGGACAAAATACTCAATAATTCAGGGGAGATTCATTATTCATGCAACCTTTAATAACTCATATGCCACAGGGGCAGTAAACCACAGGAAGCTAACTGTTTGGCTTCTCTATCCTATACAGAATCTGCAGGGAAGACCTCACCCCAAGGGCAACTCACTGGCATGGTCTCTTTCTTACCTCTAAAGCTACCAAAGCCCCTCACCATCCCCCCCACCGCCCTCCTTCCCCTCCCCACAGCACCTGTGTATATGTTTGTACAGATTTATTACTCTATTTATTTTACTTGTACACATTTACTATTCGATTTATTTTGTTAATGATGTGCATCTAGCTTTAATTCTATTTGTTCTGATGATTTGACACCTGTCCACATGTTTTGCTTTGTTTTCTGTCTCCCCCTTCTAGACTGTGAGCCCGTTGTTGGGTAGGGACCGGCTCTATATGTTGTCAACTTGTACTTCCCAAGCGCTTAGTACAGTGCTCTGCACACGGTAAGTGCTCAATAAATACGATTGAATGAATGAATGAATGAATGAATGAATGGTGATTCTTCACGATCCACCAGTGGTGAGTGGTCTCCATCTCTTCCACGTCCTTTTCTGTTTTCACCTCCTTCTCTGCCTTCAGCTTTCTCTCTGTGTCTCCACCTCCACCTCCAAGAACCTGGGAGGAAGCAGCAGGGCCCAGTGACAAACACCCCGGACTAAGAGTCAGGAGACCTGAGTTCTAATCTTGACCTTGTCCCCTGCATTCTGTGTGACCTCGGGCAAGTCACTTTCCTTTTCTGTACCTAGGTTTCCTTCATCTGTAAAATGAGAACTATATGCCTGTTCTCCCAACCCCTTAGACTTTGAGATCCATGGGGGACAAGGACAGTGCTTGATCTTATTGCAACATGTAGACCTAATGCTTAGCACAGTGCTCTGCACTAAGCAAACCCTTTACAAAAACCACAGTTATTATCGTTATGCTTTTTCTCCTACTTTTCAAATATTCAGGGCATTGTGTGGTAATTGTGGCCTGATGAGAATCGGGTGGGTGGTGTTGACAACTAGATGCGACTGACTTCCCCCAAATCGTCGCGACACCCCTCAGACTGACACTGCAAGTTCATTCGGCAGCGGCTTCTGCTGTTAATATTCCCTTATATCGCTCCATTTGGTGTTAATGGGAAACCTACCGAGATGTCCATTCCCCACTTGCATACATTTTAAATGATCATTCCAACATTAGCTTGTCCGTTTAAAATAATTGTATTAAAATGTGAAGAAATATGATCTTGGAAAGCCGGAGTCTGAAACGCGGAGAGTAATATAGAAGAGAGAGGAGCAGTTACTATTTAAAATTCATGAAAATGGTGGCAAGATTTATCTGGAGGAAGCTTCTTTTCTGGGGAAACAGCCTCGTCTGGAACTGAGGCCGTGTCCCGGCCAGCCAGGGGGAGAGGAGAATGGAGGAAGGGTTGGGTGGTGTCCATTTGGAGGGTTGACCAGGAGGCCTGCCATCTGCCCTGAGGAACCCCAGGCCAAGCACTAACTGCTGGACGAGGGAGAGGGATGGCAGCTCCCTCCTCCTAAACCACAGGCATCCCCACAACGAGGCAACCCCGCAAACGGGGACTGGAAGTATCTTGATTTAAGCGGCTGCTTGCTTAAAGCACCGTTATCACCACCGGCAGAAATGGCTTGGGGAGGAAAACCGAGTTAAGCCCCTAACGGAAATAAAAGGAGGATCGTTGACAGCAGAGCCGCTAATCCTGACACTCGTACCCCAGGCTAGCAGGAGGGAAGAGAAAGAGAGATATTTAATAATAATAACGTTGGCATTTGTTAAGTGCTTACTATGTGCAAAGCACTGTTCTAAGCGCTGGGGGGGGGATACAAAGTGATCAGGTTGTCCCACGTGGGGCTCACAGTCTTAATCCCCATTTTACAGATGAGGTAACTTAGGCTCAGAGAAGTTAAGTGACTTGCCCAAGGTCACACAGCTGATGTGGCGGAGCCGGGATACGAACCCCTGACCTCTGACTCCAAAGCCCGTCCTCTTGCCACTGAGCCACGCTGCTTCCCCAATATTTGAGCAGAATGAGCGTGCTGTTCAAGAGAAAGGACTCGGACCCTATAAAGTTTCCTCATCCAGAAGCTTCTGCTGGGTTTTCAATCATGTAGAATTGCTAAAGCCATAATGAAGTCTTAGTGGCACCACGTATGGAGTGTTAAAAGGGAAGAGGTTGTCAAAAATGAAAATATCTCTTGACCGTATTGAACTGAATCTACATTTGTTGGTTGTCGGCATAGAGGTGTGTAATCTAACAAGGAGTTCCAGGAGCACACGGGCCCTTTTTACTCCTTGTACGGTCCGGAGCGCTTCATCTAAAGATTATTAAGCAGTGGACTCTTTATAGGCATTCTGATGATAATATTAATAAAGAGATAATGGAGCAAAGATAAGGAATTCTATTTCAACTGCTAGTGTTAAAACATCGGAAAATGCTGTTTCGTCAGCTACTCAGCCATTAAGAGCAAGATTATTCTAACATATCTTCTGTTCTGCAGTGCAATGGCTTGGCAATTTTTGATGATTAAACCAGTCTTAATCCACTGATTTGATATGGGATGTTGAATTTAGCCTGGAACTTGACATTTTTGTCTTCCTCCTTCTTCCTAAAGGGAAGCAACGTAGCCCAAGTGGAAACCGCATGGGCCTGGGACCTGAGTTCTAATCCTGACTCCACCACATAACTGCTGTATCAGTCGCTTAACTTCTCTGTGCCTCAGTTCCCTCATCTGCAAAATGGAGATTTAATGCCCATTCTCCCTCCTACTTAGCCTAGGAACCCCATCTGGGGCCTGATTATCTTGTACTTACCCCAGTAATTAAAACAGTGCTTGGCCCAATGTAAGTGCTTAGCAAATACCCTGATTATTCCTAATCACTTCCAAGAAACATTAGACCTGGGTTCTAATTCCGGCTCTTCCACTTGTCTGCTGCGTGACCTTGGGCAAGTCACTTAACTTCTCTGTGCCTCAGTTGCCTCATCTGTAAAATGGGGATTAAGACTGTGAGCGCCATGTGAGACAGGGACTGTGTCCAACTTGATCGTCTCGTTTCTACCCCAGCGCTTAGAACAGTGCTTGACACACAGTAAGCACTTAAGAAATACAATCATTATCATTATTATTATTATTATTGTCATGTCTTTGAATGCCCTGATCCCGGTCTCCACCAGACCACAATTTTTCCTTTCACTCCATTACTCTTTCAGTAGCTTTGACTGTTATGATTGTGGCTGGCACCTTGTCCCCACCCTGGATGGGAAAGAATTCTCCAGGAGATGAAGGAGGGATGGGAAGCAAGCATTTCAGAAAAGAGAGCTATTTTCAGTAACTGGCATCCATGGACCAGAAAATGTAGCCACTTCTCTAATTACTAGTCCCCCACTCCCTCCCACACCACGCTTACAAGTGAATTGCATTTCTAAAATGGTCCCCAACTGTGGAGAGCTAACACCCCTCATTTTTCCCTTTAAACTCTGTCATTTGTACGGCCTATTAACCTTTAACTTTATGACTACCAAAGATGAAATACTGGCAGCATTTAAGTCTGAGAATACTAGAGAACTACATTCTTGGTTTGCACCAGGGGTGAAGCACTTTCCTTTAAATCAGTCATTTTTAATCTCAGTCACACAGTCACGACGTCACGGGGACTATTTTTAGATTCACATCAAGAGGTTATTCATAATAAATGCTTCCCAGATATCAGTCTACATTCATCCACATAATAAAAAACTTCCCTTCTTACAACCCCTTATTTAAGCGGTCTAAACGAAATTAGAATACTGCCGGGGACATTTTTTTTTCAGAAATGATGATATAGTTTACTAAAAGAGCCAGCATAAGAGGGGGAAAGCACATAATCAACCAGGTGTTACTAAGAGTCAGCCACTCCTCGCTGAAAGGCAGCACTCCTGGTGGGGCACGAAGCCTGAGGTGCAGGAAGGCTTTCCCTCAGCTTTTAAAGGTTAAAAGAGTCTGAGAAGCTACTTATTAATTGACGCCCTCAAGACCTAACGCACGACCAATCAATCAACCCATCGTCCAGTAGCATTTATCGAGTGCTTTCTGTGTGCAGAGCGCTCTACTGAGCCCTTGGGAGAGCACAGTATAACAGAGCCGGTAGATATCTGCCCTGCCCACAACAAACTTAGAGTCTAGAAGGTCGTCTACCTTACGGTGTCTGAGGTCCAGTGAAACCAAGTGACTTACCCAAGGTCACACAGCAGGCAAGTGGCAGAGCTAGGATTAGAAGTCATGACCTTCTGACTCTGAGGCCTGTGCTCTATCCACTATGCCATGCTTTAAGCCCAAGGTAAGGAATTTCTGTTTGATGTGGAGGTGGATGGGTAACCACTGGAAGTTCTTCAGGAGTGGCAAAACGTTTTTGTAGAAGAACGATTCGGGCAGCGGAGCGAAGTATGTTCTGGAGTGGGGAGAGACAGGAGGCAAGGGAGTTCAGCAAGGAGGCCGATGCGGTAATCGAGGTGGGATGGGAGAAGTGCCTGGATTAACGAGGTAGCAGTTTGAATGGAGAAGAGAGGGTGGATTTGAGCAATGTTGGGAAGGTTGAACCGACAGGATCTGGCGTCAGGTTAAATATGTGGGTTGACCGAGAGGGATGAGTTGAGGATAATGTCGAAGTTACAGGCCTGTGAGATGGGGAGGATGGTGGTGCCAATGGGAAAGTCAGAGGGAGGACAGGGTTTGGGTGGGAAGATAAGGAGTTCTGTTTTAGCAACGTTAGACGTGAGGTAGGATGTAGGACATCCAGGTAGAGATATCCTGAAGGCAGGAGGAAATGTGGGATACAGAGAAGGAGAGAGATCAGCATGGAGATGTAGATTTGAGAATCATTCTCTTAGAGATGGTAGTTGAAGTGTTGACGGTGAATGGGTTCTCCAAGGGAGTGGATATAGATGGAGAATAGAAAGGGACCCTTGAGCCTTGAGGGACTTGAGGGACTCCCACCGTTAGAGGGTGGGAGGCAGAGGAGGAGACCATGAAAGAGGCTGAGAATGAGCCGCTAGAGAGATAGGAGAGTCAGGAGAAGACAGTGTCAGTGAAGCCAAAGTTGGATAATATTTCCAAGAGAAAGGGGTGGTCCATAGTGTCGAAGGCAGCTGGAAGATCGAGGAGGAATAGGATGGAGTAGAAGACATTGGATTTGACAAGAAGGAGATCATTGGCGACCTGTGAGAGGGCAGTTTCTGTGGAGTGATGGGGACAGAAGCCAGATTGGATGGGGCCAAGGAGTAAATTGAAGGAGAGGACCTGCAGTTGAGGGTGTAGATAACTCCCTCAAAGAGTCTGGAGAGGAATGGTAGGAGGGAGGTGGGACAAAAACTGGAAGGAGCCGTAGGGTCAAGGGAGGATTTTTTTAGTAGTTAGATATGAGCATGTTTGAAAGCAGTGGGGAAGAGGACTTTGGAGAATGGGCAGTTGAAGATGGTGGTTGGAGAGGAAAGAAGGGAGGAGACAAGTGTTTTGATAAGCTGTGAAGGGTTGGGATCTGAGGTACAGGTGGAGGGGGTGGATTTTGAGAAAAGGAAGAAGATCTCTTCAGATACTGCTGGGAAATATGGGAGGGTTTTTTTTTTCATGGTATTTGCTAAGAACTTATTATGTGCCATTCACAGTTCAAAGAGCTGGGGTAGACACAATAATCAGGTTGGACACAGTCCATGTCCCACATAGGACTCACAATCCCAATCCCCATTTTACAGATGAGGTAAATGAAGTACAGAGAAATTAAGTAATTTGCCCAGGGTCATATGGAGCAAAGTGGCTGAGCTGGGATTAGACCCCAGGTCCCTCTGACTTCCAAACCCGTGGTTTATCCACTAGTCCATGTTGGAAGAAGGGGCAAGAGAAGGAAGGGTCTGGAGAGGAGCAGGGGAGATTTTAGGGAAATCATCCCTGATGGCTTCAGTTTTCTCAGTAAAGTATATGGCCATGTCATTACGGGCAAGAGATTGGAGAGGCAGGGGGACAGTAGATATGAGGAGAGATTAAATGTCTGGAACAACTGGTGAGGACAGTGGGCGTGGGAGTCTCCTCTGTTGCAGAGCAGAGGAGAGTCTCGGCAGATTTCAAGCATGCTAGGATAAACTCGAGGGTGGACAAAGTCAGCCTGATATCTAGATTTCTGCCAACAGTGCTCTGCGGCTCGTGCGCAGGAGCGAAGGAAGCGGACAGAGGCTGTGGGTTAGTCCAGGGCTGTGGGTTAGTCGTACGAGATCAGTGAAGGGACAGGGGAGCAAGGGAGTTGAGTTCAGTAGCAAGAATGTTGTTGTTGGCGTTAATTTGGTCGTCGAGGGAAGGAAACTGTAATACCCGAGAAACCAGCTCCCTCACCTGGAAAGCTCTTCCCTCCCAGGCTTTGCTGATTTGTTGGTGAGCAGAATGAGCTTTTCCAGCAAAACCAACTGTAAAGTTCTTAAAAGATTGTTAGATGGCAAGCTGAGCTTTAGAAGCGACAATCCCTGCTTAATTCTCTCCCAGGCCATGTTGCTACCCGACACAAGTGGACACTTAAATTATTAACAATGAGCTCCTCCATTGGATTATATGTTGTTCCAAGGCAGAGATCTTCACTTGAATCTGCCCTTTCTTCCCTATCTAAACTTCTACCATACTGATCCAAGAACATACCCTATCCTGCCTTGTTAACTGCATCAGTCTCCAAGGTCACCTCTCTGCCTCCTTTCTCTCTCCACTCCAGTCTATACTTCGCTTTGCTGCCCGGATCATTTTTCTGAAACACTGTTCATTCCACGTCTCCCCAATCCTCAGATGTCTCCAGTGGTCGTCCATTCACCACCGCATCAAACAGCAACTTTAAAGTCAGCGTCAAGACACTCAATCAGCTCTCCCCCTCCTACTTTACTTCACTGATCTCCAACTCAGCTCTCACACTTCACTTCTCTAATGTCACCTACCCACTTTACCTTGTTCTCTCTCTCTGACCTAGAAATCCCCTTCATATCCAACAGACCCCCAACTCTCCCCATTTTCAAAGCCATCCTCACATCGCATCTCCTGACTAAGCATCATTTCCCCTCCTGGCTCTCCCTTCTATGCACCTGGATCTGTAGGTTTTAAGCATTTGATACTCCCCTTTCTCCCTCACCCCCCCAGCCCAACAGATATGTGAGTATTCTTCTCGCCTTATACCCTGCCACTTCCCCTATATGTATTTATTTCCATTTCTCCCCCTCTAGACTGTAAGCTCCTTGTGGGCAGGGATCATGTCTACTCTCCTAAGCATTTAAGTACTGTGCTCTGTACACAGTAAGTCCTCAATAAATACCACTGTTTGATGCTTTGTATGTTCCCAGACACCTAATATGGTATTCTGTAAATAACAGGTACCTAGTACAGTGTGCTGCTACTAGTGTGCCCCTAATAAAGTGCTTTGCATCCAGCTGGGTCCAGTACAGTACTTTGCAATCAATCGGTGCCCATTTCAGTGTCCTACAAACAGAAGGCACTCAGTACAGTTTTCTGCAAACAGCAGGCACTCATTCAGTACTGTTGTTCATTCATTCATTCATTCAATCAATCAATCGATCAATCAATTGTATTTATTGAGCGCTTACTGTGTGCAGAGCACTGTAATAAGCGCTTGGGAAGTACAAGTTGGCAACACATAGAGATGGTCCCTACCCAACAGTGGGCTCACAGTCTAGAAGCTCTTGGGAATAATAATAATAATGATGTTATTAAGCGCTTATTATGTGCAAAGCACTGTTCTCAGCCCTGGGGAGGTTACAAGGTGATCAGGTTGTCCCACGGGGGGCTCACAGTCTTAATCCCCATTTTACAGATGAGGGAACTGAGGCCCAGAGAAGTTAAGTGACTTGCCCAAAGTCACACAGCTGACAATTGGAAGAGCCGAGATTTGAACCCATGACCTCTGACTCCAAAGCCCGTGCTCTTTCCACTGAACCACACTGCTTCTCTGGGAAGAACAAGTTGGCAACATTTAGAGACGGTCCCTACCCAACAACGGGCTCACAGTCTAGGATGGGGAGACAGACAACAAAACAAAACATGTGGACAGGAGTCATCAGGATAAATAGAAATAAAGCTAGATCAATCAATCAATCAATCAATCATATTTATTGAGTGCTTACTGTGTGCAGAGCACTGTACTAAGCACTTGGGAAGTACAAGTTGGCAACATATAGAGACAGTCCCTACCCAACAGTGGGCTCACAGTCTAAAAGGGTGATGCACATCATTAACAAAATAAATAGAATAGTAAATATGTACAAGTAAAATGAATAGAGTAATAAATCTGTACCAACAGATTTACAGGTGCTGTGGGGAGGGGAAGGAGGTAGGGCAGGGGGGAGGAGTGAAACAGAGCTGCTGTGAGTTCCAGGGTGGGATTCTAGGTTGGGGTTCTTGGAGATGAGAGCTGGAGGCTTAAGTGTCAGACCCGTGGTTCTAGGGTGATAGCCATAACATATCTAGGGCGATAACCATAACATAACCATAGCATTTAACCTTGACTCTCTATTAACCCCCATTTTCAGTCAGTCACCAAATTATTTTGGTTCTAGCTCTACAGATTATACAGGATCCACCTAATCTTCTCCAAACTGCCACCATGCTGGTCCAGACACTTGTGTTAGCCCAACTTGATTACTGCATCAGCCTCCTCACTGACCATTCTGCCTCAATCTCCTCTCTCCCCAGTCCATACGTCATTCACTCTGCTGCGAAGATCGTTTCTCTAAAACATTGTTCTGCACTCACCTCCACAGCCCTCCAAAATCTTCCATGGTTGCCCATTCATCTTTGCGTCAAGCAGAAACTTCCCTCCATCACCTTTAAGGAGCTCAGTCAGCTCTCTCCCCTCTCACTACACCCCAGCTCATTTGCTTCGTTCTTTTCATTCCAACCTACAAACTATATCTCATTTTCTCCTCTCTCATAGCCAGCCTCTTGCTTATATCTTCTCTGCTCCCGACTCCGTAACCTAGAATTCCCTCCTCCTTCAAATCCGACAGACCACTCTTCTCCCCACCTGATTTCCCCCATGATTGCCATTTCAGCACTTGTGTGTTGCATAAGCCCTCACCCCTCTTTCCCATTATTGTAAACACTCTCTCTCTCTCTCTCTCTCTCTTTTTCATCTATTACTTCCTCCTACCTGAAACTGTCTGCCCCTCTGTTAGACTGAAGTCTCCTTGAGGGCAGAGCTCAGTGTACTAACTCTAACGTACTCTCCTGAGTGCTTAGTGTAGTGCTCTGCACAGAGCAAGTGCTCAAGAAGTACTATTGATTGATGGATGGATTGATGGAGCATGCAGGTTGAAAGGTACCAAGAATAGGGAGAATGTAAATATGCCAATTCTCAAGTTCAGAAACTTGGGTATTTTTGAATCTTCTCCCAAACACTAATGTCACCCCACCAGAGCCCCAAGACAATTGCACTGGATGACCTGTGGGCCGCTTTCCTGTTCCTAATAATAATAATAATGATAATAATAATGATATTTGCTTAGTGCTTTCTGTGTGTCAAGCACTGCTGTAAGTGCTGGGGTAGATACAAGCTAATCAGGTTGGACACAGTCTCTTTCCCATATGGAGGACTATTGTCTCAATCCCCATTTTATAGATGAGGTAACTAAGGCACAGAGGAAATAAGTGACTTCCCCAAGGTCACACAACCGAAAAATGATGGAGCCGGGATTAAAACCCAGGTCCTTTTGACTCCCGAGCCCGTGTTTTATCTGCTAGTCCATCTTGCAGTCTCCAAACACCAATCATGGGTGATGTCTTGCCATGGGGTGCTTTTTGTATTTTCATTCATTCATTCATTCATTCATTCATTCATTCATTCATTCATTCAATCGTATTTATTGAGTGCTTACTGTGTGCAGAGCACTGTACTAAGCACTTGGGAAGCACAAGTTGGCAACATATAGAGACGGTCCCTACCCAACAGCGGGCTCACAGTCTAGAAGGGGAGACAGACAACAAAACAAAACATATTAACAAAATAAAATAAATAGAATAAATATGTACAAATAAAAGAAATAAATAGAGTAATAAATATGTACAAACATATATACGTATATACAGGTGCTGTGGGGAGGGGAAGGAGGTAAGGCGGGGGGATGGGGAGGGGAAGTTAGACTGATCAATGAAGACATTAAGAAGTGGATAGAAGAGTCATGTTTAATTTTTATTAATCTGTGCCTTCATACCCCTTGGACCTGAGTATCAGGACACCAACTAATGATGTGATGATAGATGAGGAAGTTAAAAACTGAAACAAGAAGACCAGAGCATCTTCTGGGAGACTGTTGACCAGTGTGGTGGCAGCATGACATTGGGTCCCAGAGTCAACTAAAGGTCCACAGAGCAGTGATGTTGTCCAACTTTCTCTATGGTCGTGAGATCTGGACCAAACCCAGGAGTCAAATCCAGTTCCTTGAGCAGTTCCATCAGCATCATTTACACACCATGCTTAATATTGTAGAGTAAGACAAAGTCAAAAACAATGACGTTCAGGAAAGTAATCAGTCTCCGAGCATGAGAGCTAAGCTCACCACAACACAGCTCTGCTGGGCACCTGGGAGAAGAATGAGCGACAGCAGCCGATGTATGGAGAGCTGAAATTGGGAAATTGAAAGCAAGGAGGGCAAAGGAAATGTTTGAGAACCAGGTGAAACGAACCTTCAGACATTGTCGTAACCCAGTTGTAAATCGGAAATCAGTGCGGAGGATGGGCCAGCTTGGCAGCCACAGCAAGAACGCTTACGTACCAGACCACCGGAGCCTGCCATGTGTCTCTCTCCCCTGTCTAGCCCCCCCAGATACACCAGGACTCACACGCACCCTCTCCTCCAGCAGGGAAGGGGAGAAGCAGCAGTAACATGAGGCCATTTCAATGCTCAGAACGACATTTCATTCATTCATTTAATCGTATTTATTGAGCGCTTACTGTGTGCAGAGTACTGTACTAAGCGCTTACAGGAAGGCTGCCATGACTATGCCTGTGGTTCCAGTTGGGACTGTGGACTCTTAGCCTCGTGGAGCACCCAACTCTCCTCCATTAGCTCAGTACCCTATCCTGTTTGCCTCATATAATTATTTATTTATTTATATATTTATATATTTATTTATTTATTTATTTTATTTGTACATATCTATTCTATTTATTTTATTTTGTTAGTATGTTTGGTTTGTTCTCTGTCTCCCCCTTTTAGACTGTGAGCCCACTGTTGGGTAGGGACTGTCTCTATATGTTGCCAATTTGTACTTCCCAAGCGCTTAGTACAGTGCTCTGCACATAGTAAGCTCTCAATAAATATGATTGATGATGATGATGATGATGATGATATAATTGTTATCCTCGTCTTATCTTGTTTTAGTGTTTTATTGTTCCATCCTCCCTTATGTCTGTCACTGTTCTTCTCCCCTTTCTTATTTCTAGATTGTGAATGGCATCAGGGCCAGGGATCATGTCTAACTTTCACCCATGCATTTCTTTCTCAGTGCTTAGCATTAGCACTCTACACACAATAAGCGCTTAAAAATGGGATCATGTCTAACTTTTACCCATGCACTTCTTTCCCAGTGCTTAGCATTAGCGCTCTACACGCGATAAGCGCTTAAAAATACCATTAGAACTACAATTACCACTAATCAATCAGTGGTATTTATTGAGTGTTTACAATGTGTAGACCACTGTACCATATGCTTGGGAGACTATAATATAATAGAGCTGGTAGATATGATTCCTGCCCACGAGGAGCTTTCAGTCTTGAGAGGGAGACAAACCAATCAGTGGTATTTATTGAGTGCTTACAATATGCGCTCTACACACAATAAGCGCTTAAAAATACCATTAGAACTACAATTACTACTAATCAATCAGTGGTATTTATTGAGTGCTTACAATGTGCAGACCACTGTACCATGTGCTTGGGAGACTATAATATAATAGAGCTGGTAGATATGATCCCTGCCCACGAGGAGTTTTCAGTCTTGAGAGGGAGACAAACATTAATATAATTACAGATAAGGAAAATTCTACTACTACTATTGCAACTATTATCAGAAAGGAGGGGCCTTTTTGAGCAGAAGCTAAATGAGGAATGGGAGACAAGCAGGCAAAAGAGAAGATTGTAACTGATGCTACAAACCTCAAACATAATATTACAAAATACAGCATTGTTTGCACAAATAGGTATAATTCTACAACATATTATGTCTAAGGTTTGCAGCACCAGATAGTCTTTTTCCTCCTTGTCTCTCATTCCTTGTTCAGCTTTTGCTCAAAAAAGCCCTTCCTTTTTTGATAGTAGTAGTAGTATTCATTAATTAATTCATTCAATCGTATTTATTCAGCACTTTGTGCGGAGCACAATAATAATTGATAATTAATTATTAATATTTACACTGTAATAAGTGTAATAAGTGTAATAAGTGATTGGGAGAGTACAATACAACAGTAAACAAACACATTCCCCGCGCACAACGAGTTTATAGTCTAGAAGGGGATACGGACATTAATATAAATAAATAAATTACAGATACGTTATATAAGGGCTGTGGAGCTTAGAGGTGGAGATGAATAAAGGGAGCGAGTCAAGGTGACACAGAAGAGAGAGGAAGAAGAGGAAAGCAGGGCTTAGGGAAAGGCCTTTCGGAGGAGATGTGCCTTCAATAAGGCTTTGAAGGAGGGGAGAGTAGTTGTCTGTGGGATATGAGGAGGGATGGATAGTAGTAGTAACGGTAGCAGAAGAGTAGAAGTAGTAGTAGTTGTTGAAGAACTGGTCTTTTCAGTCACATATGTATTCATAGGTGAATTTAACCATCAGTGGTGCCTTCTTCCAGTACGAAGGACACAACTATCTGCATTTTCCATTCACTTCCTACAGTCTCCGTTATTCTCCTGCCATTTCCTCCTTCTTCCAGGACATTTCTATATGGATGACCCATCAACACGCCCAAAATGGAACTCATTTTCTCTGTCAAACCCTCCCTGACTCCGAACTTTCCCATCACTGCTGACAACACCACCCTCCTCCTCATAATAATAATAATGATGATGGCATTTGTTAAGCGCTTACTATGGGCAAAGCACTGTTCTAAGCGCTGGGGGGATACAAGGTGATCAGGTTGTCCCCCGTGAGGCTCACAGTCTTAATCCCCATTTTACAGATGAGGTAACAGGCTCAGAGAAGTGAAGTGACTTGCCCGAGGTCACACAGCAGACATGTGGCGGAGGCGGGATTAGAACCCATGACCTCTGACTCGCAAGCCCATGCTCTTTCCACTGAGCCATGCTGCTTCTCATCACTCAAGCCCACAATCTAAACATTATCCTTGACTCATCTCCCTCTTTCAAACTACCTATTAATCCTGTCACAAAATCCTGTTGGTTCTATCTTCACAGCATCTCTAAAATCCTCCCCTTCCTCCCCATCCAGCGTGGCTCAGTGGAAAGAGCCCGGGCTTTGGAGTCAGAAGTCATGAGTTCAAATCTCAGCTCCACCAGTTGTCAGCTGTGTGACTTTGGGCAAGTCATTTCACTTCTCTGGGCCTCAGCCCCCTCATCTGTAAAATGGGGATTAAGATTGTGAGCCCCACGTGGGACAACCTGATCATCTTGCAATCTCCCCAGAGCTTAGAACAGTGCTTGGCACATAGTAAGCACTTAATAACTGCCATTATTATTCAGCGCTTAGAACAGTGCTTTGCACATAGTAAGCACTTAATAAATGCCATATTATTATTATTATTATTATCCAAATTGCCACCACGATGGTCCGAGCACTTAATGTGGTGTACAGTGTGAAGCAGTTGGACAGAACAGAAGAAAGAAGTGGCACATTCCCTGCCCACAGTGACCTTACACTCCAGTGGGGTAGACAAGCATAAAAATATTTACAACTCATGGTAAAAATAAATTGGAGTTACAGATATGCATGGGTGTTAATATGTAAATACGTTCATTAAGTGCTCTGTCAATTTTGTCTTAACGTGTTTTCCTTACGATGTTGTAATCATTCTCCCTCCTCCTTCCTAAACAAGTCTTTAAAAGTCAGTAATCACATCGAGATCCTGCTTTCTTTGTCTCTTCTACATCAGCCCATCCTCATCTTCAAACACCACCATCATCTTCACTCCTTTCCTCTCCTTATTCTTCATCTGAGGGAACTGGTATCTTACAATCTCCTTCAGCTATTCCTTGGGATGATTTGTATCTTCCTCAGCTTGATCGTTCTTGCTGCTCTGGCCTACTGCGCCTTAAATTCCCTCTTTCTCAGAAAGCCTTAAACCTTTAAGCTTCATATCTTGAAGTGACAATCATCTGGAATCTCCCACATCTTTGTAATAATGATGTAATAATAATGATGTTATTTGTTAAGCGCTTACTATGTGCGAAGCACTGTTCTAAGCGCTGGGGGGGGAATACAAGGTGATCAGGTTGTCCCACGTAGGGCTCACAGTCTTAGTCCCTATTTTACAGATGAGGTAACTGAGGATCAGAGAAGCTAAGTGACTTGCCCAAAGTCACCCAGCAGACAAGTGGCAGAGCCAGGATTAGAACCCATGACCTCTGACTCCCAAGCCCGGGCTCTTTCCACTGAGCCACGCTGCTTCTCTAAACAATCCTTCACTCTTGTGATCCTTCACCTTTTTATTCATTCTCATACAGCTAATTAGCTAATTAGCATTCTGCTAATTCTGTTGCATTGTACTCTCTCAACTGCTTAGTACAGTGCTTTGCACACAGTAAGTGATTAATTGACTGATTGATTGATACCATCTTTTTGGTTCTTCTGTCCGGTCACCCATCCGAGCAGAGAGTTTTGTTCGGTGGTTGGGTGAGGTAGAAACATGAGCTCTTTCTTGTTGAAGTACTTAAGTCCTGACCCCTGCAAAGTAATGTCAAGTCAGCCTCCCCCCCTTCCTGCCTGACTCTGCTTCCTGTGGCTTTCTTCATCATCATCATCATCAATCGTATTTATTGAGCGCTTACTATGTGCAGAGCACTGTACTAAGCGCTTGGGAAGTACAAATTGGCAACACATAGAGACAGTCCCTACCCAACAGTGGGCTCACAGTCTAAAAGGGGGAGACAGAGAACAAAACCAAACATACCAACAAAATAAAATAAATAGGATAGATATGTACAAGTAAAATAAATAAATAAATAAATAGAGTAATAAATATGTTGTCCCCGCCTCCACATCCCAAATTAATCCCGTCCCCCTAACGGCACTTCTCTTGTGTCTTCTATTCTATTTCTAGTCTTTTTCCATCTGGTTTATTTTATAATAAAATAAATTATAATGCCAATGCCGCCGGGCCCCATCAGAGACCTCGCTGCTGCCACGGTGTCTCCCTGTCCGCTTCTGTGGCTTTCAATCCCCAAATTGCGGGAGTGAAAGGCCCTGGGGGCTGGGGCCGGCCTGGGATGGGGGATACAGAGAGCTCACCTCCTCCAGGAGGCCTTCCCAGACTGAGCCCCCTTTTTCCTCTCCCCCTCCCCATCCCCTCCGCCCTACCGCCTTCCCCTCCCCGCAGCACCTGTATATGTTTGTACAGATTTATTACCCTATTTATTTTACTTGTACATATTTACTATTCTATTTATTTTGTCAATGATGTGCATCTAGCTTTACTTCTATTTATTCTGATGACTTGACACCTGACCACATGTTTTGTTTTGTTGTCTGTCTCCCCCTTCTAAACTGTGAGCCCGTTGTTGGGTAGGGACCGTCTCTAGATGTTACCAACTTGTACTTCCCAAGCGCTTAGTACAGTGCTCTGCACACAGCGAGCGCTCAATAAATACGATTGAATGAATGAATGAGCGGGCGGGTGATCTCCTCTTTTGGTCTTCTTTGCCAAGCGGCTCCTCCTGATGCTCCCTTGCCTCTCTTCATTCTATCCCAGCCCATCCCCAGCTCCCAGCTTTTGCGGTTCCAGAATACAGGGACCCGAATCTCCAGGAGCCGCTGGGTCTGCGGGAGCAGTGGTGATAGAAGCCCTCCGCCAGGTCTCTGAAGGAGCCCAGCAGAGTTGGAACCGTTAAAAAATTGTCAATTAAAAAGAAAAGAAACAGAATAGAATGCCTGCAGTAAAGCATCGCAGTGCCACTTTAACCCCAGGTTCAGTATCTTGTTTCTACAGAGGACAGTCACTGCCTTAATAATAATAACAATAATTTTGGTATCTGCTAAGAGCTTAGTATGTGCCAAGCGCTGTTCTAAGCGCTGAGGGAGATACGAGGTCATCGGGTTGTCCCACGTGGGGCTCACAGTCTTAATCCCCGTTTTACAGATGAGGTAACTGAGGCACAGAGAAGTTAAGTGACTTGCCCAAAGTCACACAGCTGATAAGTGCGTGGCTCAGTGGAAAGAGCCTGGGCTCTGGAGTCAGAGGTCATGGGTTCAAATCCCGGCTCTGCCACTTGTCAGCTGTGTGACTTTGGGCAAGTCACTTCACTTCTCTGTGCCTCAGCCACCTCATCTGGAAAATGGGGATTAAGTCTGTGAGCCCCACGTGGGACAACCTGGTATCTGCCCCAGCGCTTAGAACAAGGCTTTGCGTATAGTAAGCGCTTAATAAATGCCATCATTATTAAGTGGCAGAGCCAGGATTAGAACCCATGACCTCTGACTCTCAAGCCCGCGCTCTTTCCATTGGGCCACGCTGCTTCTCATATTTCATATCTTCAGCCTCGATATGCTCAGAGTCTCTACAAACTTCTTTTCCCTTATTTTCTTGCCACCAGTTCCATTTGGCTCCCCCAACTATAGCTCCAATCAAGGTATTTAGAGGCTGGTATTCATGCAGCATGGCCTGCAGTTTGTTCCCCCCACTCCTCCCCACTCCCGCGATGGGGGCCGACGTCGGTCTGAACTCTCAAAACCTCCCTGACCTTCTCACCGTGGTTCTTGGGGAATCTGCTCCCTTCCTCCCACGGGACTAAGCTTCTCCGGGGCAGCGATAGGAGAGCAGGGAAGAGGCAGGACTGGGAAATTCTCTTCTTCTCTTGATCCTCACAGTTCTCCTTAGAGGCAGGGAAAAGCAAGTAGCATTATCCCCTTTCTGCTGACAAGAAACTGAGGTCTAGAGAGATTTAAATAATTTGCCCAAGATCCCACAGAAACTCAGTTCAGAGCTGGGATTAGATCCCTTGACTGTGAGACCGTTGTTTGGTAGGGACCGTCTCTATATGTTGCCAACTTGTACTTCCCAAGCGCTTAGCACGGTGTTCTGCACACAGTAAGCGCTCAATAAATACGATTGAATGAATGAATGAATGACGCTCCGATCGCTAGATTTTACTGCCCGCCTTCCTCTTGTTGTTCGGAAGGCTACAGAGTCTTATTTCTTAACTCACTGAAGGAGTTTGAGGAACACCTCTGCCCATTTTCAAAAATAAATACAAATCTAAAGCAGTATATTTCCGTCCCCAGCAACATTTCTGACTTTTTGGTTTAGCGTATGCTTCGGCTTCCTGGAGAACTGTTTATCTTCGTGCATTTCCACTTTCATTTGACCGACTCAAACCCCGTACAGGAGCAATAGCAAAATCTCATTTACTTTCTCGTAAAGCCAATGGGGCTTTGTTACATCCGCTTTGGCAGCTGTGCCATTCGGTGGTTGGTGCAGACACTGTAGGGGTGGGGGAGAAGAGCCTGAAGAAGAAAATCAAATCTTCAATGTTGTTTCTTTGAGCCGACTCTCTCGGGTTTCAGTTATTTTTTTAGCTTCTTTCTGTGGCACCTTCATTTACCAGGTCTGAGCGGGTGGGAAGACCTGGGTGAAAAAGGGGGGGTAATATTCCTACACAATATTGCTTCTCTTCTCCCCTTTCCCCTTCTGCATTCTTGGTGGGAAAAAATTTCCAGTTATTTTCAATCAATCAATCAGTCATATTTCTTGTGTGCCTTCGGTGTGCAGGACAGTGTTCTAAGCATTTGGGAAAATACAATTAAATAAGAAACTTACAATTTCATGGGATTTTGAATATTTGTGAATTTATATTTTGCCTCACCTTTCCCTATTTATTCTCATCTGAGATTAAGTGGTGGAAGGGGCGAGGTACAGGAGGTTATAATGCTAGACAGGGAGGAATGCTCTCCTATGAATTCATTCAGTCGTACTTATTGAGCGCTTACTGTGTGCAGAGCACTGTACT
Source organism: Tachyglossus aculeatus (assembly GCF_015852505.1). Lineage (NCBI taxonomy): Eukaryota > Metazoa > Chordata > Mammalia > Monotremata > Tachyglossidae > Tachyglossus > Tachyglossus aculeatus. The sequence goes on along the minus strand of NC_052081.1, from coordinate 21,229,377 downwards.
AAGTGCTATGAATCAATGCCTTATTGTGGCAGGAGAGTTTGCAGGCACCAGTGAAGCTTAGAACTAGGCCACTGAGAGACAATCTCTCATCAGGGTTACCCATAATGGAAAGGTCTAAGTCTAAGCATCAGACAAAGTTGATTCGCCTGTGTTGGGCAGCAGCTTATGGGAAAGAGTCAAAGGCAAAGATCAAGTGAAGAAAATGTTGATCAACAACGGCAGAGACTTAAGATTTTACTGCATGGAAGAAGGCAGTGGTAAAGAAACCACTTCTGAATTGTTTACCAAGAAAACGCTATGGACGCCTAGAACGACGTGGAAGGGGCAGACCAAAAAGTAGATGGATGGAGACCATGACAATGGCGGTGGAGGAGCCATCGGCAGGGCTTCGGATTATGGTAGAGAATGGGACGTTCTAGAGAAGATAAATCCATGGAGTTGCTACGAATTGGCCACGACTCGATGCCATCCAAGAGAAAGAGAGGGAGGAATGAGATCTGACTGAAATTTTTAATTTTCTTTTCAGATTTGAAGTCAGACTTTTTGCCTGATGAATGCTGGGCACCCCATCGATCTCACCCTCCTAAAGGACCATTAAACTTTTCACCATTATCGGTATTGTCTCCACTGGACTCCCACTCCATCCCACTCTCAAATGGATCATTAACCCTTGCACTATGACACTCAATCCTCCCAAAGCCTATGCCACGGCTACACAGTTCGGTTAGATTGTATGCAGCATGCTGCAGTGTTGGAAGAAACCGTTTATGTGATGGGCATGTGTGAATGCACGTGGTATCGACACACTGAGTACTACAATTGGAATTTTCCTTACTGCGGAACTACAATCCGCATTAAGATTGTGCTTGTATCATCTGCATCATGAACACTGTGAACCCTCCCTCACTTACCCAACACTTTGCACTTTATCCAAACACTTCCCCTCTCTTCTTCCTTCCCTGACCACCATCTTCGACCATTCGCTTTCCAGCGGCTTCTTCCCCATTTCCCTTAAACATGCTATTTTCCCTATCACAATTTTTAAGCAAGTTGTCTACACCCACGGCCTCTACTTCCTCTTCTCCAATTCTTTCCTTGATCCTCGCCAATCTGGCCTCCATCCCCTTCGCTCCATGGAAGCTGCCCTCTCCAAGGTCACCAGTGACCTACTCCTTGACAAATTCAACAGCCTAACTCCATCCTAATCATTCATTCATTCACTCAATCGTCCTCTCGGCTACCTCTCGGCTGCCTTGACACTGTGGATACCAACTGCTCCTGGGACCGTTATCCACACTTGGCTTCACTCCCGTCTGGCCACTCCTCAGTCTCTTTCACAGATTCAATTAATCAGTCAATCAGTGGTATTTACTGGGAGCTTACTGGGTGCAGAGCATTGTACTAAGTGCTTGGGAGACTACAGTACAACACACTTCCTGCCCATAGGGAGTTTATAGTCTAGAGGCTCCTCCTCTGCCTCTAACTGTAGGAGTTCCCCAAGGCTTAGATCTGGGTTTTTTCCATTCTCCATCTACACCCACTCCCTTGGAGACTCATTCACTCCCAAGGCTTCAACTACCATCTTTATGCAGACGATTCCCAAATCAACCTCTCCAGCCCCGACTCCTCTGTAGTCTCACATTTCTTCCTGCTTTCAGGACATCTCTACTTGAATGTCCCATGGACATCTCAAATTTACAGAACTCCTTATCTCCCCACCTAAACCCTGTCCGCCTCCTGACCTTTCTATCTCTATAGACAACACCACCATCCTCCCTGTCTCACGAGCCCATAACATTGCCATTATCCATCACTGTCATTCAACACACGTATTCAAAATGTTATCAAATCCTGTTGGTTCTACCTTCCCAGCATCTCCGGAATCCATCCTTTCCTCTCCATCCAAACTGCTACTGTGCTGATCCAAGCACTTACAGTATCTCACCTTGATTACTGCATCAGCCTCCTCCCTGACCACTATGCTTCCTGTCTCTCCTGCTCATACTTCACTCAGCTGCCTGGAGCATTTTCCCAAAATGTCTTTCAGCCCACATCTCCCCACTCCTCAAGAACCTCCGGGGTTTGCCCATACACCTCCACATCAAACAGAAACTTCCTACCATTAGCACTCAATCATCCCTTACCCACGTGTCTTCTTAATATAGCCCAGCTTACACACATCGCTCCTCTAATGCCAACCTAGTCACTGAAACTCAAGCTCATCTATCTGACTGTGGACTCCTTGCCCGTGTCCTCCCTCTGACCTCCCTTCCTCTTCATATCTGACAGATTACCACTCTCCCCAACCTTCACAGCCCTCCTAAACCCGCATCTCCTCCAAGAGGCCTTCCTTGGCTAGGCCCTTATTTCTCCTATCTTCCATTCCCTCGGTGTCACCAACACACTTGAATCTGTACCCCTTAAACACTTGATGTTCACCCCATCCTCAGCCCCACAGGACTTCTGTGCAAATTCTTATAGTCTGTCATTTATTTCAAAGTTTGTTTCCCCCTCTAGACTCCAAATGGGCAAGGATCACGTCTATTAACTCTATTGCACTGTACTCTCCCAAGCCCTTACTATAGAGCTTTATACACAGTAAGCACTAAATGAACAACATTGATTGATTGCTTGATAGATGATCATTAACTCTTTCACTATGTCACCAACTAATTATTCAGCCTTCATGGCACACTCACCCAAGAAGCTACAGAATGAGTTATTGCGAGGAATTTTCTTCAGTCAATCAATCGATGGTATTTATTGAGCACTTATTATGTGCAGTACACTGTACTAAGCACTTGGGAGAGAACACTTCAACAGAATTAGCAAACATGTTCCCTGCCCATAACAAACTTACAGTCTAGAGGAACTACAGTCTAAGGGAATTGTATGTTCCCAGTAGGAACACAGAAGAAATTAGTTTGGCATTGCTGCTCATGGGGAAGACTTTGAGCATACAGTAGATAGTCCATCTTCATCTTCTTCAAATGCTGTCAAATTGTTTCTGATCCATAGCAGCTCCATGGACACACCCTCTCTAGAACGTCCCATCTTCTGCCATAAAGTCGTTCTGGTATGTGTATCCATAGAATTTCCTAGGTAGGGACACGGAAATGGTTTACCATTGCCTTCTTCCATGTGGTAAAAAAATTCGAGTCTTTAATAATAATAATGACATTTATTAGACACAAAGCACTGTTCTAAGAGCTGGGGAGGTTGCAAGGTGATCAGGTTGTCCTACGGGGGGCTCACAGTCCTAATCCTCATTTTATAGATGAGGTAACTGAGGCACAGAGAAGTTAAGTGACTTGCCCAAAGTCACACAGCTGACAATTGGCGGAGCCGGGATTTGAACCCATGGCCTCTGACTCCAAAGCCCGGGCTCTTTCCACTGAGTCACGCAATGTTTCGATCACTTGATTATCTACCTTTGACTCTTTCCCATGCTGCCCAGCACAGGTGAATCGACTTTGTCTGTTGCTTCGTCTTGGACCTTTCCATTATGGGTAGAGAAGCAGCATGTAGAGAAGCAGCGTGGCTCAATGGAAAGAGCCCGGGCTTTAGAGTCAGAGGTCATGGGTTCAAATCCTGACTCCACCAATTGTCAGCTGTGTGACTTTGGGCAAGTCACTTCACTTCTCTGGGCCTCAGTTCCCTCCTCTGGAAAATGGGGATTAAGGCTGTGAGCCCCACGTGGGGCAACCTGATCACCTTGTAACCTCCCCAGCACTTCAAACAGTGCTTTGCACATAGTAAGCACTTAACAAATGCCATTATTATTATTATTATTCTGGGTAGCCCTATATGGCATAGCGCTATGCTTCATCAGCGTATGCAAACTCTCCTGCCACGATAACAGGTCAATTCGTAGGTGAGAGACACTCCATCAACAGGCAATGAAAGAGGATTGGGTTCAGGAGAACAAACACCTAAGAGAAGAGAGGACAAGTGCAGGGAGGCTTTAAATTTGCTCTTTCTTCAGTCATCACCACCACCACCGGTTACAAAGTTTTCTCCTCCAGCTTGAGCCTGCCAATTGGACCCTGCCTTATCACATTTGTGCCAACCCTGGGTGAGCTGGCATGTGCTGCTGACAGAGGGAGGGAGACAAGGGATGCAATCATGAAGACTACCAGCCACTGAGAGAATTTCCCACCTTCAACCACGCCTTTGTAGCTGCCCCTCTTTCAATCTAGATCTGGGAGAGAAGCTGTGTGGAGTTAGAGGACCAAAGTGGGGGTCTGGGGTGGGGAGCATGTGAGTCCTCAGAGCCCACTGTTGGGTAGGGACCATCTCTATATGTTGCCAACTTGTACTTCCCAAGTGCTTAGTCCAGTGCTCTGCACACAGTAAGCGCTCAATAAATACGATTGAATGAATGAATGAATCAGGTGAAAATATCAGCCAGTAAAGACCCAGAGGACCTGGGTTCTAATCCCGACTCTGCTCCTTTTTTTAAAAAATGGCACTTATTAAGTGCTTACTATCTGCAAAGCACAGTTCTAAGCACTGGGGAGGTTACAAGGTGATCAGGTTGTCCCATGGGGGGCTCACAGTCTTAATCCCCATTTTACAGATGAGGTAACTGAGGCCCAGAGAAGTTAAGTGACTTACTCAAAGTCACACAGCTAATTGGCAGAACTGGGACTTGAACCCCTGACCTGTGACTCCAAAGCCCGGGCTCTTTCCACTGAGCCTCGCTGCATCTTGCCTGCTTGCCACTTGCCTGCTGTATGAACCTGGGCAAGTCACTTAATTTCTCTGTGCCTCAGGTTTCTCATCTTTAGAACAGGGATTCAAAACCTGTTCTTCCTTCTCCTTAGACTGCGAGTCCCATGTGGGATCTTAACAGATACTTCAGGTCTAAAATATAAATAGAGGAGGGCGCTTTAAGGAAGGGGCCTAGCAGGGGTAGGTCAGCTCTGCTGAGGGTCTCAGTGTCTACACCCTCAGGGAATCTTCAGGTTGAGGAGAAGGACTAGAGGGGAGGGAGGAAACAATGGCCCCCCTCTGATGGGCAGCCTTGGGTGGCTCCCTGTTTCTTGTCCATTTCTCCCAGTCCAGCTCCGGAAGTTTGTGGGAATACTAGAGAAGCAGCGTGGCTCAGTGGAAAGAGCCCGGGCTTTGGAGTCAGAGGTGATGGGTTCAAATCCCGACTCTGTCACTTGTCAGCTGTGTGACTTTAGACAAGTCACTTCACTTCTCTGTGCCTCAGTTACCTCATCTGGAAAACGGGGATTAAGACTGTAAGTTCCATGTGGGACAAGCAGATCACCTTATATCCCCCCAGTGCTTAGAACGGTGCTTTGTACATAGTAAGTGCTCAACAAATACCATCATCATCATCATTAACTATTCTCTCCCCATTTCACAGCCTGGTTTATGATCCAGAGTTGACACTTCCAGACTCTTTCTCTGCTGACTGCAAGCGGCTTTTAAGGCAGACGTTGCTTCAGATTAATTTTTTTAGGTATGAAACATCTAGACCTGAAATCACATCGAAGATTTTGATTTGATGCATTTGGCACAACAATAAGTAAATGGGCGAAGAAACTACTCGGGCAAGCGTTTTATTATATTAGCGGCTCTGATTCGGAGTGTTGTTATTTTTTATATTTATCTAAAGTTTCACTTTCCCAGTTCCATTTTATAGCCTGTATAAGGCCAGCTGAAAGATAATATACTGTGACTATTATATTATTTATTTCTAAGTCAAGTTATTGATTATTGTATGCTGGAAATGACAAATGGTATCTGAGAAGGGCACGGTCAGCGAGTTCTATTAAAGAAATGATAGTATTGCTCATGGATTGTTAAGAGGTTCAGTTTAGATACTTGATGGGTTTATATCCATCACTATTTAATGACCAAATGATGAAAAATAGGAGTCTTGGGAACAATTTCTTTCTGTTGGGTTTTTATCTTGAAACGGTTAGCAAAATAACTCCTACCCCACATTGGGTCATGTGGGGGGAAGAGGAGGAAAGGGGAGTTGTGCTAAGATTTTATTTCCCCAGATTTAGTAATTTGAACTAATCAGTAACACAGTTATTTCCCAAAGCGGGGAAAGACTTCTAAAGGGGATGGTTGGAGAGGGCAAGTAGAAATAGCACCAACATTTTTTATATTAGGCACTTGCTTTGGGGCAGACTAAAAGTGGGTTCCGATGGGCACCTTACGGAGTGTAGAATTTGACCAATTTAGGTGCCAATTTGTAATCTGCCCCCAATCTTCTTGCTAATGGGCCTGGCTCAGAGCTATAGGGCCCAAGGACAACTCATTCTCTTGGAAGCAACCTTGTTTTGAAAGATGGGAAAGTCAAAGCAATTGGAGAGAAGCCATTACCAGAAAAGAACTAGGAGATAGCTTAGATAGATAGAAAGAAACAATTAGTAAAGTGGCAATGAAGAGCAAAAATTCAGTTTTTTTGGAAAAACTTCTCTGTTGTTCCCAAGTTAACTCTGGGTCATGGGAAAAGGAACCCTACAAGCTTCACTCCAGCTATGAAACTTCTTTTGCTATTCAGTTTTTGGACCTTGGGGAATTACAGGTACATAGAATTTATCACGGTGCTCTGAGAAAAGCCAGTTTGGCTGTGAAACATAGAATTAGAGGGAATTATTGGTTGGGTTAAGCGCTTAGTACAGTGCTCTGCACACAGTAAGCACTCAATAAATACGATTGATGATGATGATGGGTTGGGAAATACCATGAAATTAGTTTCAGATGGACCTTCATCCATGAAGTATGCATTGTTCTAGAGGAAACAGGAACTCAAGACACTTCATGGTATCTCATTCATCTTTGAAACACACAGACAGGTCACTGGACATGAAGAGGCTTCTCTAACCCATCCTACATCCTAGAGATAGTTATTTTCTTAAGAAAATCTCCAAAGAGTTTTGCACAAATTCCACTTCATTTGGAGCCACATTCCAGTGTCTCACCTTCAGCCTGAAGGTTTTGCTAGTGGCTGACCACCACCATTCCTCTTTCTCTTCCCGAGTGACATTGTGAGTCGTTGAGTGTGAGCGTGTTCTGATGAGGACCGGTCACGGCTCCTAGAAGAATGAGGGGCTACGGATTGGCACACTGGGCCTCTAGAGTTCCCGGCCGAGAGGATGTGGTGCATGGGGAGCCCAGAGACCCGGATCCCTCTCAACCTGGGCCAATCTTTCTCTCCTCTCCTCCTGCTTAGACCGTTTCCACCAGGACCAAGGGACTGGGAGAATCGGGTGGGCTTGCCCAAGTTAGCAGAACATTCTTCTGCTTGGCAACATTTCCAATGCCTCTCTCAAAGACTCCCACCCCCCACAGCCTCCACTCACTTCTCCAAACCTTTCATTAATTCCCTCCTGAAGCCCTCAATGGCCACACCACCTAAATCCCTAAGCGCTGATGACCTCGTCCACTATAAGAGTGAATATCCCCCAGTCTCTCCCACCTCTCAGTATTTTACTGCCCCTCCATTTTCTCCTCCAAAATGAAATCTCCCACTTGCTCTCTAACTCCCTCCCCCTCTGCCTATATCTCTATCCACATCTTATAAACATTCTTACCCCCAACCTCATTTCCTCCATCACTGTTTTCTCCAATCTCTCACTCTTAAATGGCTCCTTCTCCTCTGGCTCCTCCCCCTATACTAAAAAAGCCTCGACAGTATTGAACACCTCTGCTTCTTAGCACGCTATTGGACCTTGTTTAGGCTGACACAGTTCTCTTCTGTTCTCTTCCTGCCTCTCCAATCTCTCTGTCTCTATTTCTTTCACCGACTTTTTTTTCTATCTCTCACACCCTAACTGTGGGTGCTCCATAAGGCTCTGTTCTGAGCCCCCTATTCTTCTCCATCTATACTCACTCTTTTAGAGAGCTTACTTACCCACATGGCTTCAGTTACCGCTTCGATTCAGGTGGCTCCCAAATCCACTTCTCTAGCCCTGACCGCCCTTCCATTATTCATTCAATCGTATTTATTGAGCGCTTACTGTGTGCAGAGCACTGTACTAAGTGCTTATTCAGTCTCTCATCTCCTCTTGCCCCTGGTACATCTCCACCTGGATGGCCGGCCAACACCTTCAACTCAAAATGTCTACAACTGAACTTCTCATCGCCCGTCTAACCCATCCCCTCCTCTCAACCTGCCCATCTCTGTTTATAACGTCACCATCCTGACGGAAGTCCCAAACCTATTACCTTCCTTTACTCCTCACTGTTATTCTGCTTCACATCCAGTCTACTACTAAAAAGGTGCTGATTTTTCCTCAAAAGTATATCTCCAATCCACCCCGTTCCTCTCTATCCACCATCACTGTCCTAGATCAAATGTTCATCATAGTACGATTGGATTACTGCATCAGCCTCCTCACTGCTCTCTCTTCTTCCAGCCACTCCCCTCTTTGGTCCACACTCCACGTTGCTGTTTGAATCAGCGCGCCTCGGTGGAAAGAGCCCGGGCTTGGGAGTCAGAGGTCATGGGTTCAAATCCCGGCTCCGCCAATTGTCAACTGTGTGACTTTGGGCAAGTCACTTCACTTCTCTGGACCTCAGTTACCTCATCTGTAAATTAAGACTGGAGTCTTAATTAACAATCTAGCAGTATCTACTCTAGCACTGGAGTAGATACAAGATTGTTCCAGTCTTAATCCCCATTTTACAGGTGAGGTAACTGAGGCACAGAGAAGTTAAGTGACTTGCCCAAAGTCACACAGTTGATAAGTGGTGGAGTCGGGATTAGAACCCACAACCTCTGACTCTCAGTAGTATTGTTTATTGGTCATTCACTTCAGGTAGAGCAGTGTACTAAAAGCGTGGTAAAGTTCAGTAGAGTTAGTAATAATAATAATAATAATGGCATTTGTTAAGCGCTTACTATGTGCAAAGCATGTTCTACGCGCTGGTAGACCTGAACCTCTCCTTCAAGGAGTTACAATCGAGCAGAGGTTTGTGGGGAAACAGACACTAAAATAAATTGCAGGTGAGGGAAGCAACAGAGTTTAAAGAATCTTATATAAGTGCATCCAAGCGTTGCAAACAATAAGCACTCCATGAATTAGCTCTCCTCTCCCTCACCTCCCTAAGGACTGCTGTGTCCTTATGTTCTCCATTCTGTGCCTCCCCTTGTCTCTTCCCCCACTCTCTTACTGAAATGAACTCCCCAGGTAAGTTGTTACATGGTCGCCCATCTGCATCTCCTCCTCCCCTGGCCTGCCAAGCTAACACTGTTTCAAATTATGTAATATAAAAAACCCTTTATTTCAATCAATCATATTTACTGAGCCCATACCATGTGCGGAGCAGTTTACTGAGTACTTGAGAGACTTTAATACAACAGAATTGGTAGACACATTCCTTGCCCAAAAGGAGTTTCTTCCTCAAAAGTCCGGGTGAAGCAATCATTCTTTCAATCAATCATTCGTTCAATCACATTTATTGAGTGCTTACTGTGTGCAGAGCACTGTACTAAGCGTTTGGGAAGTACAATTCTGCAGGAGACAACCCCTGCCCACAATGGGCTCACAGTCTAGAAGACACATGTCAAAACAAGTAAACAGGCATCAGTGGCATCATTATAAATAAATAGAATTATAGATATATACACATCATTAATCAAAATAAATATAATTACAAATATATACATATATACAAAAGTGCTGTGGGGTGGGGAGTAGAGTCTGTTTGGTGAAAAATACAGTAAATGCATTCCTTCCTTCCTTCCTTCCTTCCTTCCTTCCTTCCTTCCTCCCTCCCTCCCTCCCTCCCTCCCTCCCTCCCTTCCTTCCTTCCTTCCTTCCTTCCTTCCTTCCTTCCTTCCTTCCTTCCTTCCTTCCTTCCTTCCTTCCTTCCTTCCTTCCTTCGTATTTTTTGAGCGCTTACTGTGTGCAGAGCTGTACTAAACGCTTGGGAAGTACAAGTCGGCAACATATAGAGATGGTCTCTACCCAACAGTGGGTTCACAGTCTAGAAGGGGGATTGACAGTCATATATTCAAAAATCATATATTCAACTGCATATTTTGAATCAATCAATGGTATTCAATGAGCACTTGCTACGTACAGAATATTGAACTAAGCGCTTGGGAGAGTACAATACAACAGAATTGCCAGATATGTTTCCTACCCGCAATGAGTTTACAGCTTAATGGGGTAGACAGACATGAATATGAATAAATAATTTATAGTAAATAATTTAAAGATATGTATAATTTAAAGATATGTACATAAATGCTGTGGGGTTGAGCGTGAAGTGAATATCAAATGCCCAAAGGTCACAGGTCCCAGTGCATGGAAGACACTTTGATTTCATTATTTTTAAACAATTTTACATCTTCCTTCCCCATTGGAGTGTTAAGTCCCTGGCAGACAGGGAATGTATCTTTGCTTCTGCTATATTTTCCCAGGTAGTTAGCAAGGTGCACTGTATTCAATAGACTCTCCGTAACTACCATAACTACCATTACAGTTATTAATTCTTCTTCTAGTTGACATTTTGGTCAAGGAGGTGTGGGATCTGGGCCCTCCCCCATGTCCTCCTTTCCCTACCTCAGCTCTTTCCCTACCCAGACGGCTAGAGAGTTTCAGGGATCATGTTTCCCAAACCGCACTAGAGTGGGACTTCCTTGCCTTACTCGATGATGATGAAAAGGACAGAAAGGAGAGAAAGATTCTCGCCTAGCCTAGGTAAAAAGCTGGGGAGATGGGGGACCCATTTTACAGAATTATGCCAATAGTATTGGGTATTTGGGGCATAAACCCTTAGAGCTTGGTCTCAGCCCTGGCTTTTTTCCTTTTTCTTTTTTTTTTTTTTTGAAAGTATTTGTTAAGTGCTGACTATATGCCAGGCACGGGGGTAGATACAAGCTAATCAAGTTGGACACGGTCCCTGTCCCACATGGAGCCCACAGTCTGAATCCCTATTTTATAGATGAGGTTAACCAAGGCCCAGAGAAGTGAAATAACTTACCCAAGGTCACACAGCGGACAAGCGGTGGAGCCAGGATCCGAACCCAGGTCCTCTGACTCTTAGGCCCAAGCTCTTTCCATTTGGCCATGCTGTTTTTCCAGTGGTTTAATGCATCACAATCATCTGGAACCGGGAAAGGCTTCTAGATCACTACAACTTTGGAGATCAATCAATTAATCATTCATTTATTCATTCAGTTGTACTTATTGAGCACTTATTGGGTGCAGAGCACTGTACTAAGCACTTGGGAGAGCACCATGCAACAATAAACAGACACATTCCCTCCCCACGATGAGCTTACAGTCTAGAGTTGGGGGGGCAGACATTAATATTACCTCCTTAATATTACCATCTTACCTCCTTCCCTTCCCCACAGCACCTGTATATATGTATATATGTTTGTACATATTTATTACTCTATTTATTTATTTATTTATTTTACTTGTACATATCTATTCTATTTATTTTATTTTGTTAGTATGTTTGGTTTTGTTCTCTGTCTCCCCCTTTTAGACTGTGAGCCCACTGTTGGGTAGGGACTGTCTCTATATGTTGCCAATTTGTACTTCCCAAGCGCTTAGTACAGTGCTCTGCACATAGTAAGCGCTCAATAAATACGATTGATGATGATGATGATAATATAAAAAAATAAATTACAGATATGTACTGTGCTGTGGTTTGGGAGGGGGGAAAGAACAGAAGTTGCAAGTTGGGGTGACACAGAAGGGAGGGGGAGAAGAGGAACGGTGAGGCTTAGTCAGGGAAGGCCTTCCGGAGGAGATATGCCTTCAATAAGGCTTTGAAGTGAGGAAGAGTAACAGTAGGATTTGAGGAGGGAGGGCATTCCAGGCCAGGGGCAAGATGTGGGCGAGGGGTCGGAGGCGAGCTAGGAGAGATCGAGGCACAGTGAGAAGG